>NC_140931.1:120179140-120641640 GCF_014529385.1 Adiantum capillus-veneris
TTGAAATAAGCGATCAATTTCCACCTTGACTTGCTTGGCCACATTTGGACTCATCCTATATGAATGTCGCTTCGCTCGCACTGCATCTGGTTTTCAATGAATCTTATGCTGATAAAACTTCGGATGCTGGTAGAATATCTCCCTATCAATGTACACATTTACATGCATGTGTTGCAAGAAACGAAAAGAAAGGACTTCTGGCCTATTGTTATTATCCATGTTGGGTGTAGGGCAAGGCTTTGACCACTAGAGTTGCATACCGCAAATGTTGACAAGGTGACACCTTCACCACAGGCCTCTACCTCTTGTTGAAGTCCACATAATCCTCCATATTGGGTTCAAAACAGACTGGGCAAGAAGAGTCTACCTCAATCAGCTTTCCATTCACTACAAGCCATGCTTAACATTAGCGACGCTCATACTGCGACGCTCAAACATGAAAATGCACGGCGTCGCTATGAGCGTCGCTATGTTAAAAGTAACATAGCGACGCATATAGAGACGCCGAGCGACAGGGCTAAAAAAATAACCAAGAGCGTCCGAAAACTCAGAGCTCAGATCTGAGTTTTCGATGCGCACTCAAAGCAAGCAAGGTAACGCTCTCTCTCTCTCTCTCTCTCTCTCTCTCTCTCTCTCTCTCTTTCTTCTCCACACACACACACACACACACACAAGGAGAGGAAGGAGAGCCAGGTATGCTCCTTCCCTCTCCTCACTCTCATGTTCCCTTCCCCTCTTTCTCTCTCCTTCTCTCTCTCTCTCTCTCTCTCTCTCTCTCTCTCTCACACACACACACACACACACACACGAGGAGAGGAAGGAGAGCCAGGTATGCTCCTTCCCTCTCCTCACTCTCATGGTCCCTTCCCCTCTTTCTCTCTCCCTCTCTTTCACTCACACACACACACACACACACACACACACATTGTGTTTTTGAGAGAGAGAGAGATAGAACGAGAGAGAGAGAGAGAGAGAGAGAGAGAGAGAGAGAGAGAGAGCACAAGCATAAACAAAAAACGCACACACACATTGAGAGAGGAAAAGAGAGAGAGCATGCATAAACAAAGAAAGCACACACACATTGAGAGAGGAAAAGAGAAAGAGCATGCATAAACCAAAAATGCACGCGCACACACATGCATAATCAAAGAAAGCACACACACATTGAGAGATGAAAAGAGAGAGAGAGCATGCATAAACCAAAAAAGCGCACACACACATTGAGAGAGGAAAAGAGAGAGCATGCATAAACCAAAAATGCGCGCACACACACATGCATAATCAAAGAAAGCACACACACATTGAGAGAGGAAAAGAGAGAGAGCATGCATAAACCAAAAAAGCACACACACACATGCATAATCAAAGAATGCACACACATTGAGAGAGTAAAAGAGAGAAAGAGAGAGATATATATAAAACAAAGAGAGAGAGAGAGAGAGAGAGAGAGAGAGAGAAAAGAAGAAGAAGAAGAGAGTTTTATGATCGTAGGAAAGTATCCCAAGAGACCTTAAAGATCTAGTCGACAGGAGTTGAACTCAAGACATGTTATTCATAAGGAAAATGACATAACCAATCTATCACACTTCGGTGATAAAATAGTTATACCATTTTTCTCCTTTTTTTATTGGCGTGTACACACACCCGAGAAGAAGAGAGTTTAATTTAACGTCGTAGGAAACTAATTAAAGAGACCTAAAAATCTAGCCGACGAGGAGTTGAAACCAAGACTTGTTATTCAAGAGGAAAATGGCATAACCAATCTACCACACTTGAGTGATAGAAAGGTTATACCATTTTTCTCTTTTTATTGGCACGCACACACACACACACACACACAAGAAGAGAGTTTTAACACCGTAGGAAACTATCCCAAAAGACGTTAAAGATTAATTAGGGTTTTAGTAGACTTACGTTAAATTAGATTTAGGTTTATTTAAATTAAATTAGATTAGATTTAGGTTTATTTTTAGTTAGATTTACGTTTGATTAAATTTAGGTTTTTTTACGTTAGATTTAGATTTACGTTTATTAATTTAGGTTTATATATGTTATATTAAATTAGATTTAGGTTATTTAATTAAGGTTAGAAGAAATGGCGAAGAAATCGTTTAAGATAAGGTTAGAAGAAATGGCGAGAAAATTTCTTGCGCTCACAGCCTCGACAGTCCATGCGGACCAGCAATTCCACCTGCATGTTCGACTGCTGCTACCATACAATAAACCGTCATGTTCAGCTAATGGAAGAGCAAATTGAGCATACACAGAAATTAGTGATGCAAGATGACGATTCCAAGGGTCACACACACACACACACACACACCACATCCCGTCAAATCTAGAATAAGAATTACGTGCCTTGAGCAGACATCAGCTACATTGCAAGAATGACGTACCTCCATGCTACAAACAAAGATCTACTATGAAAAGATGTTAAGATGCTCTGAAATGCTACAGTTAGAGAAGAGGCAAAGGGGTTTTGTCCACTACATGCAGTATCATGTAGACGTGGGTATGTAGATTTCTTGTACCTACAAATATAGGCATTGACCAATAAAGAAGAGATTATAACTCGGTGGTTCTGATCTCTGTGCACTCTAGACCGAGGTGTGCGGGGATTGGACTTGACTAGAGAATGTGAGGTAGTTTACAGTGTGAACAGAGAGAGAGAGAGAGAGAGAGAGAGAGAGAGAGAGAGAGAGAGAGAGAGAGAGAGAGAGATAAAAGACGAAGAATGCCAATAGAAGATTAAATTTGTTGTCCAGGTTATAAGATTTTTGCCCTCATTATGAGTAGTGACGAGGATGTGGGGCCGTCCAACCGAAACACCTATCTCTCAACGAGGATCTTATGTCCTTGTAACCATTGCAAGCATGCTGTGTGACGGACAAGACGCGTTTCTTTGCAGCACGTTCGCGAATTTTGCGAGTTCGATCTATCTATTATAGATCGAGTTGTTTTCAATTATAACTCATCGGACTCTGACGCTGGACAACAGGCAGCAATCTTGCAACCCAATAGACGTGTTCACAGGCGCTTTGGTCAAGCAGCATATGTGAGGCCACAAGATATAGCCTCTGACAGCTCGGGGGATGATCATGTAGACCACATACCCAACGAGGCAATGTTTGAGCCCGAAGTTGATGAAATGATCGAGTCGATCATGGATTCAGAAAGGCTTGTCTATGATGATATGAAAAGTGAAGCCGATACGCCATTGTATAATGGAGCACGTGTGTCTAGATTGAAAGCGCTCCTGGTTCTTCTCAACATGGTTCTTCTCAACAGAGGAAGGTAACGCTCTCCCTCTCTCTCTCTCTCTCTCTCTCTCTCTCTCTCTCTCTCTCTTTCTTCTCCACACACACACACACACACACACACAAGGAGAGGAAGGAGAGCCAGGTATGCTCCTTCCCTCTCCTCACTCTCATGTTCCCTTCCCCTCTTTCTCTCTCCTTCTCTCTCTCTCTCTCTCTCACACACACACACACACACACGAGGAGAGGAAGGAGAGACAGGTATGCTCCTTCCCTCTCCTCACTCTCATGGTCCCTTCCCCTCTTTCTCTCTCCCTCTCTTTCACTCACACACACACACACACACACACATTGTGTTTTTGAGAGAGAGAGAGATAGAACGAGAGAGAGAGAGAGAGAGAGCACAAGCATAAACAAAAAACGCACACACACATTGAGAGAGGAAAAGAGAGAGAGCATGCATAAACAAAGAAAGCACACACACATTGAGAGAGGAAAAGAGAAAGAGCATGCATAAACCAAAAATGCACGCGCACACACATGCATAATCAAAGAAAGCACACACACATTGAGAGATGAAAAGAGAGAGAGAGCATGCATAAACCAAAAAAGCGCACACACACATTGAGAGAGGAAAAGAGAGAGCATGCATAAACCAAAAATGCGCGCACACACACATGCATAATCAAAGAAAGCACACACACATTGAGAGAGGAAAAGAGAGAGAGCATGCATAAACCAAAAAAGCACACACACACATGCATAATCAAAGAATGCACACACATTGAGAGAGTAAAAGAGAGAAAGAGAGAGATATATATAAAACAAAGAGAGAGAGAGAGAGATGTTAGGAAATAAGATGTAGCTAAATAGATAATTGAGTAGATTACTTAATGGAGAGAGACAAATTTATATACACGAGATTATAGTGTAGAGAGAGAGAGAGAGAGAGAGTACACACGATATACGTGGTTCACCCAATGTGGGCTACGTCCACGGGAAAGCAGCCACTCAATGGCTTTGGTACTTCAAAACAAGAAGTAGTTTACAAAGGGATTATACCCTTAATGGAGCTCCCGCCTTGCTTCACTCTCACCACCTCACACTCACCTTGTTGCATCAACTTCACGCTATGAAATGTGTGTAGAAATGGCCTCCTTTTATAGGCCAAAAGGGCTGCCCTCTCTTATGAGAGACAGCCATGTGTAGCCGCCCTTGTGCGAATAAGTCCAAATCGGACCCTCCAATCCGCCCATGTGTGGCCGCCCTTGAGAAGACAAGGCCGCTTTTGAATTCGGCCACCGGCCATTGAATTCGGCCACCGGCCACCGGCCATTGACTTCCGACCACCGGCCATCGGCCATTGACTACCGGCCACCGGCCAACCGACTGGTTGTTTTCCGACCACTTTCCGGCTGCCGTCCGGCCATAATATTCCGGCGAAAAAAAAAGTCTCGGGGCCTCCGCCCCCGAGGCCTTTAAAGTTGCCCCTGATTCTTGTCCGTGAAATTTTTGGTTTCCGGTGAGTGATTTTCCTTCACGCACGATGGCTTCTCCTCATAATGGGGGCCTTACAAATGTGCGCTTTTACCATAGCAAATTACAAGGGTAAATCAGGCTCCATACTTAACATGCTCCCACTTGGAGACTGATCTCCAAACCAAACCTGTGACTGCTTTCCATTCTGGCTTCTTATCCTTGAATGCCGATTGAAGATGAGCAAAAGCTCAACTTCTCCTTGTTGACCACCTTTGTAAACATGTCTGCAGGATTTTCACTTGTATGCACCTTTCCTAGTTTTAGTTGTCCCTCTTCCAAAAGAGTGCGTATGAAGTGATATCTCACCTCAATGTGCTTTGTCCTTGAATGAAAGGCTGAGTTCTTCGCTAGATGGATAGCGCTTTGGCTATCACTGCACAAGACACAATTGTCTTGTTTGAATCCAAGCTCTTCTAAGAATCTGTGAAGCCACAGAATTTCTTTGCTTGCCTCCGTCATTGCTACATACTCTGCTTCCGTGGTAGAAAGTGAAACCACTTTCTGCAGCTTTGAAGCCCAGCTTACTGCTGTGCCTCCAACCGTGAACACATAGCCAGTAGTGCTCCTTCGAGTATCTTTGTCACCTGCCATATCTGCATCAGCATACCCTTCTAGAAAAATATCAGTTCCTCCAAAATACAAAGCATTTGTTGTTGTCCCTTTTAGATACCTAAGTATCCACTTCACAGCTTGCCAATGCTCTTTACCTGGGTTGTCCATGAACCTACTCACAACTCCCACTGCATGTGCAATGTCTGGCCTTGTCCAGACCATAGCATACATTAGAGAACCTACCGCTGCAGCATATGGAACTTTAGACATATAGGCTATCTCCTCTTGTGTCTTTGGACACATATCCTTCGTTAGTTTAAAATGACCAGCCAAAGGTGTAGAAACTGGTTTTGCATTTTGCATTGCAAACCTTTCTAGTACCTTCTTGATGTAATCTTCTTGAGATAGCTTTATTGTCTTCTTCGTCCTGTCCCTTGATATTTTCATACCAAGTATCCTCTTTGCAGCACCTAAATCTTTCATTGAAAAAGATTTGGACAGCTCCTCTTTTAGGTCTTTGATGTCCTGCATGTTAGCACTTGCAATCAACATGTCATCAACATACAACATTAGGATGATGAATTTCCCATCTCCCAAATTCTTCGTGTAGACGCAGTGATCCAAGTTGCATCTTGTGAATCCATGATCCAACATCCATCGATCAAACTTCAAGTACCATTGTCTTGATGCTTGCTTTAAACCATACAAGCTCTTCTTTAATCTGCAAACCATTTTCTCCTTACCTTTTACTTCATACCCCTTTGGTTGAAGCATGTAGATTTCCTCCTCTAAGTCACCGTGAGGGAATGCCATATTTACATCCATTTGCTCAAGATTTAGATCATGAGCAGCCACAAGGCTTAAGACAAGCCTAATTGAGTTCATTTTTACAACAGGAGAAAATATTTCATTGAAGTCAATACCTTTCTTTTGAGAAAAACCTTTTACCACAAGCCTAGATTTGTACCTTTTCTTCCCACCTTCTTCTTCCTTTATCTTGTACACCCATTTGTTTTGAAGTGCCCGCTTACCTTTAGGCAACTCAACCAACTCCCATGTTTGGTTCTGATGTAGTGAGTCCATCTCCACTTGCATGCTCTTCGTCCATTCTTCTTTGGATTCATGTTGCATAGCTTCTTCATATGATTCCGGCTCTCCAGAATCTGAGATCAAGAGATGGTTGAAGGAAGGAACAAACCTTTCTGGAGGTCTACTTGCTCTTGTAGATCTTCGGGGAATAGGTTGAGGCTCCTCATTTGGTTGATGTTGTTGCACATTGTCACCGTTTGCAGTCCTTGAGTCTTCACCGTCCTCAAGCTCCATGTACTCATCACCTGTTTCTTTTGTTTGTTTTCTTTCCAAGTAATCTTTGTACATATTTTGTTCATTAAAAATTACATCCCTACTCCTTAAGATTTTACCATCTTCAGGATTCCATAGGCGATACCCAAAGTCTCCTTCTCCATAGCCAATGAAGAAACACTTTTTGGACTTTGCATCTAACTTTGATCTTAGGCTTCTATCTATGTGCATGAAAGCCTCACACCCAAACACTTTGAGAAATGCATAATTCATCGGTTTACCTGTCCATGCCTCTTCTGGAACTCCCCCATCCAATGCCGTTGAGGGTGACCGATTGATTAAGTACACAGACGTACTTACAGCTTCCGCCCAAAGTTCAAGCGGTAGGCCTGCATGTAGCCGCATGCTTCGTGCTCGTTCCATAATTGTCCTATTCATCCTTTCCGAAATCCCATTTTGTTGAGGTGTCCTTGGGGTTGTCCTTTGCCTCCGAATTCCATTGCTAGCACAAAAGCTTTCAAAAGCTTGGCTGCAATATTCACCTCCATTGTCGGATCTGAGGCATTTAACCTTGGTACCTGTTTCATTCTCCACAAAGGCTTTCCACCTTTGAAATATGGAAAATACATCGGATTTATTCTTCATGACATAAACCCATGTTTTTCTAGTCGCATCGTCTATGAATGTTACATAGTACAATGAGCCACCAAGTGATGGTGTACTTGCAGGACCCCAAACATCAGAATGAACCAACTCAAGTTTTTTATTTTTTCTTTCATTTCCTGATTTTTGAAATTTTACCCTCTTTTGTTTACCATAAACACAATCTTCACAGAACTCTAAGTCCACTTCTTTCAAACCTGGTAGAAGCTTCTTTGTTTGAAGGATTTGCATTCCTTTGGCACTCCTATGCCCAAGTCGGTAGTGCCACACCGCACTGTCAACTTCTCTAGTTGCTGCACAAGCTGAAGGTTGCGTGCTAACAGCACACAAGTAAAGTGTACTGACTTTTTCACCCTTGGCAACCACCAAAGATCCCTTTGAGATCTTCCACCGTTTGTTTCCGAATGCAATGTTGTGACCTTCATCGTCCAATTGTCCTGTAGAGATCAAATTTTTGCGAAGAGAAGGAACATGCCTAACATCTTTCAGCTTCCATTCATTTCCGTTAGCAGTTTTGATAGAAACTGTACCTTTGCCGACAATCTCACAAGCTTCATCATCTCCCAAGTATACATACCCAAAATTACCTTTGGTGTAGTCTTGGAAATGTTGCTTGTGTGGTGTCGCATGGAATGAAGCCCCGGAATCTACTATCCAAGAATTAGACACATTGTCTAATGAGAGAATTAGAGCATCTTGCTCTACTTTACCTGCCACATTGGCCTACGATGTTGGCTTGTTGTCTTGAGACTCTGTCTCCTTCTTCTTCTTGGACCAGCAATCCTTCTTGACGTGGCCCTTCTTGCCGCAGTTCCAACATTCAAGAACTGACTTTGTTCGTGATTTGCTCCGTCTTGAGCGATCACGACCCTTTTGGTTTTTGAACCTCTTCTTAGGCCTTCCTCTTGTTTCCACTGATAGTGCAGCACTTGATGATTCTCCTGTGCTTCTCCTTCGCATTTCCTCGCTTAGAAGAACACCCACAACATCATCAAACTTAAGAGTATTTGTGCCAGAGATAGAATTACTTACAGCCATCACAAGGCTGTCCCAACTATCCGGTAGAGATGATAGTATAAGGAGAGTTCGCACTTCGTCATCGAAATTGATTTTCACTGATCGAAGTTGACTTATGTTTGTGTTAAAGTCATTTAGGTGTTCTGCAACTGAACCATTCTCTGCCATCTTTAGATTGAACAAGCGCTTCATAAGAAATACCTTATTGAATGCCGATGGTTTCTCGTAGAAGTCCTCAAGTGACTTCATCAAGTCCTCCGTGGTCTTCATCTCCGAAACATTGAAGGCCACCGTTGACGCCAAGCTTAACCGGATTGTTCCCAGTGCCTTTCGATCAAGGACAATCCATGCTTCATCTGCCATTGTTGCGGGCTTCTTCGCAAGACCGCCTAGTGGCAAATAGAGGTCCTTCTGGTAGAGATAGTCTTCAATCTGCATCTTCCAATGTTGGTAGTTTTTGCCGTTGAACTTCTCAATCTTGAGCTTCCCCTCCTCCGCCATAACTCCCACTCAATTCAAGGAATCCTTTCCTTGAGATAATTTAGCTACGAGCAAACCTTGCTCTGATACCAGTTGTTAGGAAATAAGACGTAGCTAAATAGATAATTGAGTAGATTACTTAATGGAGAGAGACAAATTTATATACACGAGATTATAGTGTAGAGAGAGAGAGAGAGAGAGAGTACACACGATATACGTGGTTCACCCAATGTGGGCTACGTCCACGGGAAAGCAGCCACTCAATGGCTTTGGTACTTCAAAACAAGAAGTAGTTTACAAAGGGATTATACCCTTAATGGAGCTCCCGCCTTGCTTCACTCTCACCACCTCACACTCACCTTGTTGCATCAACTTCACGCTATGAAATGTGTGTAGAAATGGCCTCCTTTTATAGGCCAAAAGGGCTGCCCTCTCTTATGAGAGACAGCCATGTGTAGCCGCCCTTGTGCGAATAAGTCCAAATCGGACCCTCCAATCCACCCATGTGTGGCCGCCCTTGAGAAGACAAGGCCGCTTTTGAATTCGGCCACCGGCCATTGAATTCGGCCACCGGCCACCGGCCATTGACTTCCGACCACCGGCCATCGGCCATTGACTACCGGCCACCGGCCAACCGACTGGTTGTTTTCCGACCACTTTCCGGCTGCCGTCCGGCCATAATATTCCGGCGAAAAAAAAAGTCTCGGGGGCCTCCGCCCCCGAGGCCTTTAAAGTTGCCCCTGATTCTTGTCCGTGAAATTTTTGGTTTCCGGTGAGTGATTTTCCTTCACGCACGATGGCTTCTCCTCATAATGGGGGCCTTACAAATGTGCGCTTTTACCACAGCAAATTACAAGGGTAAATCAGGCTCCATACTTAACAAGAGAGAGAGAGAGAGAGAGAGAGAAAAGAAGAAGAAGAAGAGAGTTTTATGATCGTAGGAAAGTATCCCAAGAGACCTTAAAGATCTAGTCGACAGGAGTTGAACTCAAGACATGTTATTCATAAGGAAAATGACATAACCAATCTATCACACTTCGGTGATAAAATAGTTATACCATTTTTCTCCTTTTTTTATTGGCGTGTACACACACCCGAGAAGAAGAGAGTTTAATTTAACGTCGTAGGAAACTAATTAAAGAGACCTAAAAATCTAGCCGACGAGGAATTGAAACCAAGACTTGTTATTCAAGAGGAAAATGGCATAACCAATCTACCACACTTGAGTGATAGAAAGGTTATATCATTTTTCTCTTTTTATTGGCACGCACACACACACACACACACACACACAAGAAGAGAGTTTTAACACCGTAGGAAACTATCCCAAAAGACGTTAAAGATTAATTAGGGTTTTAGTAGACTTACGTTAAATTAGATTTAGGTTTATTTAAATTAAATTAGATTAGATTTAGGTTTATTTTTAGTTAGATTTACGTTTGATTAAATTTAGGTTTTTTTACGTTAGATTTAGATTTACGTTTATTAATTTAGGTTTATATATGTTATATTAAATTAGATTTAGGTTATTTAATTAAGGTTAGAAGAAATGGCGAAGAAATCGTTTAAGATAAGGTTAGAAGAAATGGCGAGAAAATTTCTTGCGCTCACAGCCTCGACAGTCCATGCGGACCAGCAATTCCACCTGCATGTTCGACTGCTGCTACCATACAATAAACCGTCATGTTCAGCTAATGGAAGAGCAAATTGAGCATACACAGAAATTAGTGATGCAAGATGACGATTCCAAGGGTCACACACACACACACACACACACACCACATCCCGTCAAATCTAGAATAAGAATTAAGTGCCTTGAGCAGACATCAGCTACATTGCAAGAATGACGTACCTCCATGCTACAAACAAAGATCTACTATGAAAAGATGTTAAGATGCTCTGAAATGCTACAGTTAGAGAAGAGGCAAAGGGGTTTTGTCCACTACATGCAGTATCATGTAGACGTGGGTATGTAGATTTCTTGTACCTACAAATATAGGCATTGACCAATAAAGAAGAGATTATAACTCGGTGGTTCTGATCTCTGTGCACTCTAGACCGAGGTGTGCGGGGATTGGACTTGACTAGAGAATGTGAGGTAGTTTACAGTGTGAACAGAGAGAGAGAGAGAGAGAGAGAGAGAGAGAGAGAGAGAGAGAGAGAGAGAGAGAGATAAAAGACGAAGAATGCCAATAGAAGATTAAATTTGTTGTCCAGGTTATAAGATTTTTGCCCTCATTATGAGTAGTGACGAGGATGTGGGGCCGTCCAACCGAAACACCTATCTCTCAACGAGGATCTTATGTCCTTGTAACCATTGCAAGCATGCTGTGTGACGGACAAGACGCGTTTCTTTGCAGCACGTTCGCGAATTTTGCGAGTTCGATCTATCTATTATAGATCGAGTTGTTTTCAATTATAACTCATCGGACTCTGACGCTGGACAACAGGCAGCAATCTTGCAACCCAATAGACGTGTTCACAGGCGCTTTGGTCAAGCAGCATATGTGAGGCCACAAGATATAGCCTCTGACAGCTCGGGGGATGATCATGTAGACCACATTCCCAACGAGGCAATGTTTGAGCCCGAAGTTGATGAAATGATCGAGTCGATCATGGATTCAGAAAGGCTTGTCTATGATGATATGAAAAGTGAAGCCGATACGCCATTGTATAATGGAGCACGTGTGTCTAGATTGAAAGCGCTCCTGGTTCTTCTCAACATGCAAACAAATTTTGGATGGAGTGATACTAGCGTCACAGCGCTTTTCAGGTGATCTATTACAATTAGTTTACTTTAATAAAACTCTAAATGTATAATGATCTGATAGATTTTTACACAATTCTACCGTATTTTTATGTTGTGTAGATTGCTCAAAGAGCACATACTACCAGTTGATAATGTGATGCCAGATTCTCGAGAAAAAGCAAGAAAGATTTTGCGAAACTTGGGGATGGATTATAATTCGATCCACGCTTGTCCTAATGACTGCATTCTTTTCAGAGGGGAATACATAGACATGGAGAAGTGTCCGAAATGTGATTCCGAAAGATATCGAGTAGATCTCCACGGAACAAAAATTCCGCAAAAGGTTTTGCGACATTTTCCTCATCAAGCATTTCTTCGAATGTAAGTCCATGGCCGCCCTAGCATCATGGCATGAGGAGAATAAATCTTCGGATGGTGTGCTATGGATTCTTGCAGATTGTGCAGCCTGGAAACATATAGATGGAACATCGAATTGTCATGTGCAATCTCGGTGTTGAGAAGAAGATGACGGAAGATCTAGAGGCTAAAATCAACCGATTTTGCATGCTTCACAATCCAGTCATGCAGAAGTGGATCTCACAATATGAGGATGCAAAGCAAGAGCGACAAAGGGCAAGAATCAAGTGGAGACGGGGAAGACGACCACCGATGCACTATCCGACGGGTATGGAGAGCCTACCAACATTCATGAGCTTAAGATGGTTGCACAACCAACTGAAAAGCGCACAACAGTGCGGTGAAGAAGTGACGGAGGAAGAGTGGGAGTACTCTAGGGGTTGCGCGACCAAGGTAAGTTTGCAATGTACGACTAGTAACTTTCTAGATGTTTGAACGGCCACTCATAATCTTTGTTGGTTGTAGTATAAGTCATACACAGCAGTATGGTGTAAAGGTCGACATTTTAGGGTGGAACGGATCGACAAAAAACTTTTTACTCAAGATTGTGGAATCATGGCAAAATTTGAACAGTCCAGTCGACGACGGTCCTCTGATGCAGATCCTGTGGTGGCGGAACTCACTTACTTCGGCACGCTACAAGAGATTTTGAGGATCGATTATAGAGGATTTTTTGTCGACTTGTTTGACGTGCAATGGTTCAAGATAATCATGGAGGGTCGCAACGCTACTATGCGTAGAGGAGAGTCTGGTTTTCTTGAGGTGGATTCAACTAAGAAATGGACTGACCTAAGAGACACTTTCGTACTACCCGAGCATTGTGAACAAGTAAGTATGTAAATAGTTAACGTGTGTTTTAATGTAAGTTATGTGGCTCTAGCAAGTGATATTTCATCCCACAAAGTCTGCATCAAACTGGTGGTACGTCATAGAGGTAGCCCCTCGTAGTGCATAGACGTATGAAGGCTACCATGTGCCAATCACAGCGGCATCAATGGAGGAGATCGGAGAAGATGCCCAGTCAGAAGCCGTGGAGGTGGTGCCAGACAAATATCAAGCTGCTACTCTCTATGGGGTGCATACATAGGATCTACAAAATGAAACAGAGGACATCTGTTTAAACGGAGAGCTCTATATAGATATAGGAAGTTATGCTGAGCTATGCGAGGATGAGAGAGAGATCTCTTAAAGCCATAAATATTTTATTTGAACAAGTGTGCTCCGTTTTGTAAATTCAGAGTTATGCACTTGCCTCTTTCATCACTCAAGTTGAATAGAAGAAGAACGCTTTCTGTTGCTTCTAGCCTTTGAACATTCCAAAGCTACAAGCACTGGAGTGTTCTTGTACGATTCTCCGGCTCTTTAAGTATTTGCGTCATTGCATCATTGCGTCATTGTATTTATATGCGTCATTGCGTCTATATTTAATGGTCTTTGCGTCCACTCCAGGTACGTATGCTCTAGGTATGTTCTCATTAGCAGAGATAACGAGCACCTGCTCCTCTCTCTCTCTCTCTCTCTCTCTCTCTCTCTCTCTCTCTCTCTCTCTCTCTCTCTCTCTCTCTCTCTCTCTCTCTCTCTCTCTATCTATCTACTTGTCCATGTTTTCTACTCCCTTCATTCAATATTAAGTTTAAATGTTCGTGTGTTTAATGCAGGTATGGATGATGATGAGTTTCTTTCTTCTTTGTCACCCTAGCAGAGACATTGGTACATGGAGCGTCATCGCTCAGGCGCACCATCGCGCGTTCCTACTCCATCCGCATCTCCCTCTGTTTCGGATTCCTCAACGCGCTCCGAAGCTTCGGTGTCGACGAGACGATCTTTACACTCATCTAGGCACCGGCGCTCTAGTGGTGGTGGTGGCGGTTGTTGTGGGGGTGGCGCCACCGATGCTTCAACACCGCCTCGTGTTCGATGAGGCTCTTTACCCTCCCCTTCTTTGCCCGTCCCGACACCAGCCACGACATCGCCATTGACACCAGGTTTTGCGCGGCTGAGTGTCGTTCCCCACAGCTACACACCACTAGCTACTCCTCCAGGAGTCACTCCAGTGGACACTCCTCACTTCGGGGCTCAGACTACAGTGGAGACACCTGGCGTCCGTACCTCCGTTAACACGCCGCTAGAGACCCCTGTCGAGACACCCAGGTTCACGCGTCAGCGGCGAGAGGGCCTGCCTTACTCCATCGACTTCAGCGGCAGCATCATCTTGGATGATGACGGCAAGAAGGTGATTTCGCGCATGCGCGGTCTTTGCTCTCAGGTGTTTAGACACTACATACTAAACACCTGGAGTGAAGTACCGAATGAATTAAAAGACAGAGTCATCAGCATGCTTCATGACGAGTTTCCCGTTCCAACACGGGATGACCGCTTCAATGAAGGTTCGAATGCGCGAATATTGCAAGCATAAGCGTTCCGAAGTGCAGAAAGCAATCAAGCATGGATGGAACAGACCAGATTGGCTGGCCAAAGAAGATTGGAAGCATGCGAAGAAAGAAGCGCGTGAGAATCCCGACAAGTGGAAGCAACAAAAGGAGGCAGCCAGAGCACGAGTAGCGGTAGGGAGCTCGCACCGCTTGGGGAGCGGCGGGTGGGCATCATTTGAGGCCGATTTTGTAAGTGTTTTTGCATCTATGTTCGATAGTTTAGGGTTTATGGGATTTGAAATTCTAACATAATGGATTCTTTGTATGTTTTAACAGTGGTCGTTTACAGGACGTGATCCCACTCCGTACGAGCGTGAGTACGCACGCAGGAAGGGCTTAAACGCCCTTATAGACATCCTGACTTCTCGCGGTGGCATGGTTAGTATTAGATTTTTTTCTTTTCTATTTATTGTATTGTTTTATAAACGTCGCTCGCTATATGTTTATACTTACAAAAAGCTATCTTTTTTTTTTGCAGAATCCGACAGATACGCCGCTTGGACGCGATGAGACGTCTGATTAGACGACGTCAGTTTAGCCATAGCTAGATAGCATTAGTTTCTTTTTGTCCTAGCTTATGTATCATGAGACCATGTAACTATGTATTTTTGAAAACCATGTATATTTTTTAAATAATGACAATGGTTTGTAACTATTACATTTGCAATGATTAACAATCAAGTGATTTTGCTGCTATGAACAATTGTCATTTATTTACTTCCATCAATTCACGCTTGTCATTTTTGTATCTTTATTTTGCAAACAATAAGTACTATGTATGATGGAGTTAATGATTATATTGTCTTTTGGCTGACTATTTTGGGTCTATATTTACCTTTGTACTTTTTTTCAAAGGTAAATAGACCAATGAAACATTCAATATGGTTGACCCTGCCACCAAAAATTTTTAATCTTGGGCGTCACTAAATTGTGCACTGCAACGTCGCTATCTATGGCCCTGCAGCATTGCTATATAGCGACGCCTATAGCGACGCTGAGAGAGACTACGATAGCGACGGCTATAGCGACGTTTTCGTATCGACGCTAATAACGACGCATTTAGCGATGCCGGGGGTTTAAAAAACCCAATGTATTTCCGTCGCTATAAGCGTCACAAGAGCACACAACCTCTTGTAGTGATTTTACATGCGGTGACAACTCTTGGATGGTCGTACTTGACTTGAACTCTCTAGAGGCTAGTGAGAGCATGGGTCCTCTTGCTTCCACCACACGCACTGTGCATTGCTTCCGCACCTAGCGCTCTCACATGCTTGACTATCTTGGTGCTCATTTGGCAGCTATCTCATAGCAACTCTATTGCCATTAGAAAGAGGTATCTTCTATTTGAGCACCAATTGTGGTGGCTTGACTTGTAGTGCATCGTTGTTCTATCTCAATGGGTACCGTGGTGGTGGCAATTGGTTCATGGGGGGGAGGATTTTATGAGAGTCACCTCACAAACTTTTGATTGTAATAGCACTCATTGGCATCAATTTTGGTCCACTTTTCCTCAATGGCACATCATTTCAAACATCATGGCACATTTGACAATGATGGTCTTGGTTGGGTATAGCACTGGTTTTATACCTTGATAAATATAGTAGGAAGAGATTGTAAGATTCATAAATGTGTATTTTTTGAAATCTCTTTGGTCTACCATTTTGTACTCCCGCCCATTATTTTTGTTAAGAGGACTTGTATTTCCTAGAGGTACAAATAGGTGTGCATACAAGTTTTTATAGTCTGAAAAGTCCCTCATATTCGGCTATAGGAAGTTGAAAATTTTGTTCTACTCCCCATTTTCCAATCTATAAAGACCCATATAGACACATTCATTTTGAATGCTCACATCCTCATTGCTCTTGATAAACCTTACATTCATCTTGTGAATTGAGGTTGCTCTTCTGGCTTGTCATTAAAGTTATCCTTTGTTCATGTTATGCCCTAGCTGACAAAAATGTAGGAATTAAAGACAACTCTATATCCCATTCCATTGTCATCTAAGTATCTATCCACATTCTATTCCATAGGCACTAAATCCTTGAACTCTCTGTTTCTATTGTCTATTTTGATGCGATAATGCAGAAAACAGCTATTCAGAGTGAGTTCTTTATGTGTTGAAGGACCACAACACATTTGGAAATCCCGTTGTGCTCGTTGACTGTTGTGCCTGATGTATTTCTATGTCAGCATTGGTGCCTCAACTTCCTCTGCTTGACTCTAATGGTTTGAGCAATGGTCTCTCCTTAAAAAGAATGTTCCTCCAGCTTACCTTTTCTCAAGACAACTTTATTCTCACCCCAATCTTCCTTGACTTTAGCCAATCTGAACCAAGGCACCTCCCTAGTAACATCTCATAAGAAGCATCACCTTGCTCCATTTTTAGAGAGGAAAAATTCACCAAAAGGTTTAAACCTATAATCTGAATAAGTTGCTGCCTCACAATATTTAAGGTTGAACCCTTCTTTCATCTTCCATGTTCACCTAAAATGGTGTTGGTTCTAATTTGTCCGATTTCATTTTTTGATATACTGACTCAGCTAATATGTTGACTCCAGATCCTCCATCCATTAGAGTCTTCTCCTTTTTGAATCTTTGTAAAAATGCTACTCGAGTGCATCATATGTTGCAAAATGTGCAATACCCATATTGACTAAACCAACTAATGGCTTTTCCTTCCAATGTTGCTTCAAATTGATGCACCTTTATGTAAGCACCATACACAGTCTCTGATATCTACTAGCTTGTCACTTGGTCTCAAATTGAGCCGCATGTTAATCATCATATTCACTTGACTTGCCCCTAAATTTGGTTGTTTTGACCTTAAGGTTAGGAGGTGGTTGAGCCATTGGGATAGGATGAGGTACTCTCCTAGGTCTTTGCTTGGTAGATACCTATAGATGAGTCTTCTTCTACTTCTTGTAGATCTTGCTATCAAGTGTAAAGCTCCCATCAATTGCCCCACCCACCTTCCTTTTGGTGCTCTTGAACTCTCCCTTTTATGACTCCCAGGTTGCAATTCAATGATAGATGTTTCCCCTGATCCATCTATGGCTTGCACATAGTTGAAGGGATCAATGTTTCCTGATTGGGCTTGAGCCCTAGTATAATAAACTTGGGATGCTTATTGTGGTGTCTCTAACATGCATCATCTCCCACTAAAGCATATAAACCGACTCACACAATGCTGACATAAAAATGTGTGAGGCATAGCAGACAACAAACACAATGGGATCACCAAATGTATTGTGGTCCTTCAACACATAAAGAAATCACTTTGAATAACCTTGTGCAACATAAAATACACAGACAACACCTCACTCATAGCGAGAGATTACACACAGACAACTTGAGAGTGAATGGAACACATCACAAAGTAACTCAGTCATAGTAGAAAACCTTACAGAGATTTAATTCTTTGAAGAAGTTACATTGCTCAAAACACGACTACATGACTCACACTACTGCCCCCATAACGTGCAAACTCGTCCCATGAAGTAACTAACACTAGCTAGTTGTAACTACTCAAAATAAGTTCTTGGCAAAACATCAGACTCAATAGATCCGCCTCAGCATATCTGATTCAGCAATCTGATACAATAATTTTGACTTAGCAGACAATGCCCAGTAGTTAACAGCTACCTATGGTATCAACCTTGTCTCTATCTAAGAAATTTATTGGATTATTGCGACCAACTTTTGCAAGATTTTGGGTTGATTTCTTATTGGCAAGTGGCTCCCCTCTATATGTGGACATAGATGGGGTTATTTTTCTTTAGTCTTACCATAGCTCGAACAAGATTTTGCAGGTGAACTAAAACCTGAGAAAATATCTAAATAGAATCTACCCATGTTGTGCTATATTTACTCTTAATGTTTTGAGGCTAATAGCTGTAGCTCACATCTATGCACAAAAATGGAGGAAAAAACAATTTTTTGATTCATATTTAGTCACAAAAATCTTCATAAAAGGGGACTTAGTTTTAGTTTATTCCCTTAAGCAACACATTCCCAAATTCAAGAAAAAGGGAAATGGACCGTTTATCATTGAAGACGTCTCTCCAAGTGGAGCAGTTAAATTGTCCACTCTAGATGGTGAACCAATGGCTAACTGGATTAGTGGATGCCGCTTAAAGAAGTAACATTTTCCACTAACCAAAGGGTGCATTCTAAAGTTTTGTGTTTACAACTCATGGTTCACGCCAAAGAAAGGTTCAATGTAGAGATCATATGCATTGTTCATTTCAAGTTTGTCTACTTTCATGTTTGTTTTGCAATTCGGAGGGGGTGGGAGTAAGAGGGTAGATTCATGGAAGTGACGACCATGTTTCTTCAACATAAAACTCTTATCACTTCCATGGAAATGCTCCATGGATGGCAAATGATACAAAGAAAACAAATGGGATTCGTCCAAGATGGGGTTAACTTGAGACTTATGTCGAGATAAAAACCTTCAACTCCCAAGAGACTCGTTGTTTTCTTAAGGTTTTATTTGAGTAGACATTAAAAGGAAATAGAAACTAAAGGATTATAACTCAATGCATCTAACATAAATTTCAACTAGGATTAAAACTTTACGGAGAATATTTGACATGGATAGACCTAGCATAACATGGAAGTTTTAAGTGTGAAATTTGTCTTAAATGATTGGAAAAAGGTCGTCGTAGGTGTTTACATGTGGGATACTGCGGGGGATGGTCCTTTTTGGCTGACAGTGATAACCGTTGGTATATATTTTGAACTCTAGAATTGGGATTGGATGGGAGTAAGTCCCGGTCGGGTGGGAGGACCCGTGGATGCATCTGGAAATTGGCTTAGTCCATGTAAGCCTGATGCCAATAAAAAAAGGAGGAAGAAAAAGTGATCCAAGAAGGGATCGGATAAGGGAGGAAGATGTGATTTAATTAAGAAATTTTTCTAAATGTTTGGTAAAAAGGAACCTTGAAAAGGATAGAAACTAAATTGGTGATCTTGCAATTGTCCTGTAACATTTAATGGCCTAATAACTTATGTGTAGCGGAAATTAGCATGAACATAGTGGGCATTTCATTAGAATAGATTCCTAATGAGAATTACAAGAGTGCTTGGGTGGAGGGAGCAACAAAAAGCATAACACCTAGTTAGATAGCATCAACAATACTTTCAAAGGAGAGAGAAATTAAGCTATTGACAACAATTGAGGACCGGATTTGCATGGAGCCGGTCCCCCCTCCAAAAGGCTTTGTATTATGGTTTCTCCCATCAAGAGAGACATTGTACAATACAATTCTTTGTGTTCCTTCAAGACTAGCTAGTGCAATGAAGATGGAAGCTTCATGCACTAAGAAAAACACTTAATCAAACACAACTTGAATTATCCCCGTTCTCAGACCCAAGACCTCACACACCTTCGAAGATGGTGAGAGCTAGCAGGGTATGAGAGTAGATTGAGAGGAAGAAGGAGTATCTTACGAGAAAGATGTACATCTCCTCACATAATCACTCATATTAGCATAGCTTAGCTTAGTAATTAGCTTGGTAGAGAAGATGAGCATGCATTGAAGCTTGGCTCTTGGTTGGATTTGCATCCACATGCCAAGAGAGTGTTGATGTAGGCTTCTATCTCACAAGCTTGGAGTAGGTGATGAGCTCTCCATTAAAGCTTGGGAGGAGATAGAGTATTCTTTCTTCACACATGGTCAAGTGTGAGTGTGTGTGTGTGTGTGTCAATGCCAAGTAAAAATCAGCCCCCTCTCTCTCTTGGGCGAGCCCTTCCTGTTAAATTGGTCTGGCTTTTGTCTCATTGGACCTCCCCAAGTCAAGCCAATGGGTGTTAAGCAGCATAAGTGATAGCCTTCTAACATGTGTCCCCCTTTACCCTTTTGTGAGAGCTTTAGGTAATTAAATAATTAAACTAAACTCTCATTGGACCCATTTGCCTCCTGGCCAATAGGAATCAGGCAAGCCATTGGGCTCCTGAATGCTCATTGGACCCCTTGGGAGACTGCCCAATAGTCTTCTAGGAGACTTAATTCTCATTGGTTTCTTTTATTAAATGTTTTTAAATTAATTAAACTAAATTTACTCTAGCTTAATTCTCATTGGTCCACTTCAAGGGTCTTCCAATAGGAATTGGGCACACCTTGTGGGCATCTGGCTAGGGAGCTGACATGTGTCCCTAATTCCCTTTGTGTAAAGGGAGCCTGTGTGTGTGTGTGTGGCTTTCTCTCTCATCCCCTACTAAATGTGTGTGTGTGGCCTAATTCCCTTTGTGTAAAGGGAGCCTCTGTGTGTGTGTGTGTGTGTGTGTGTGTGTGTGTGTGTGTGTGTGTGTGTGTGTGTGTGTGTGTGTGTGTGTGTGTGTGTGTGGCTTTCTCTCTCATCCCCTACTAAATGGGCTCGCCCCCTCCTTTGTAGGCTTTGAAGAAGACTTTTGTACACACACTAAGCATCCAATTTTCCCTAGGGTTGACCTTTGGACACAACCTTTGAATTTTGGAACCTTAGCATTTTGGAAGTCTTAATGGGCTGAATCTTAGGGTCTTTTTAGCCCATTGTTGCACATGGCTCTTTTGTAGATGGCCCCCCCTTTTTGATCCCTATTTTCCCTCCTTTGGATCCCTACTGTGGCCGGTCTGCTAGCTTAACCAATATTCTAGCTTTTTCTCCCCTAGTACCTCCCCACATTAAATGATCAGTTTAATATGAGAAAATCATTTAGGAGAATTAGATATTGATTATTATGACATGTCCTCATCAGTCGGACCTTTGCTCTACTTCTTGAAATATTTATCTAAAAGGAAATTAAGTTAGATTAATTTGTAAATATTTTCCAAACAAAATAAAGAAAATTTAAAATTAAAATTTATGTAAAGGCCTCCCCCACACGTGACAAAGGAGACAGGATACCCGAGTCCTAGGACGAGGATAGGGACTTGCCTGGAGAAGTATATGTGATAGCTTGAAAAATAACTAGATAGCTTTAATAATACTTAAGAAAAAAGAAACTAAAATATTCTATTTTTTAAAAATGTGGGAAGGACTTGATAAATGCACACTTGCAAGGGTATGCAACAGTTTGCATGTTGCATTCAAATGCTTGAAATATATTCTCTGGCTAACTTGATTGGAATCCTGTTTTCCTAGTATCATAGTACTACCTTGGGAATATGCATTTACCAAATGGGTCAATGAAAGGTAGATTTCAGAGGGTTAAATTGTTGGCCTTAAATTTGAGCTCAATTTTATGTAGTTTGTTAATTTAAGTCAAGGAACAAGGAAAGGGATTCTGATCTACGTATTGAGCCTTCGGCTCTCATATGCTATGTCATGCCCTGCTTGAAGCAAAAATGCTCCAAGGCAATCACCACAAGCATCACATTGGACCTCAAATGGATTTGAGAGATCTGAAAGCATGAGGACTTGTCGGGAGGTAAGATTCTCTTTGAGCTTGTCAAAAGCATGAGGACTGGTTGGGAGGTAAGCTTCTCTTTGAGCTTGTCAAAAGCATTTTTCTCCTTAGCAATCCATGAATACTTAACGTTCTTCTTTGTTAAGTCATGTAATGGAATTTCTATTTGAGAAAAAATTTCTATGAAGCATCTATAGTATGCACACATATCAATAAAGCTTCTTAGCTCATGTAGATTCCTTGGATTAGGCCATGCTTTTATTACCTCTAACTTTGATAGATCCATACGGATACCATCTTAAGAGATAATATGACCTAAGTATTGAATCTCTTGAAGGAAAAATTTGCTTTTCTTTTGGTTGAGAAAAATCTTTTTCTCCCTTAATGCTTGAAAAATCACTTGGAGATGTTTCTTGTGTTCCTCCAAGAACTTCGAGTAGATGATGATATCATAAAAGAACACTCCAATGAATTTATGATAGGGTCTAAATATTTTCTCAATTAGACAATTGAACGTTGCCGGTGCATTGGTCAAGCCAAAAGGCATGACTAGATATTCATAAAGACCAAACAATGTACGAAACTCGGTCTTTAGGATATCTTCATCCACTATCCTTATTTTATGATAGCCACTTTTAAGGTCAATACTACTGAGGTAGGTAGAGCCTTGTAGCTTATCAAACATATATTCTAGCCGAGGCACGGGAAATCTGTTTTTAATATTGATATGGTTTAGTGCTCGATAGTCCACACATATACGGTATGTACCATCTTTCTTTTGCACTAAAAGGACTGGAGAACAAAAGGGAGAGGACCTAGGCCTCACCATCCCTTTGTCTACCAATTCTTGTACTTGCCTCATGATCTCCTCTTGTTGATCTTGGGAGGAGGTAAGTCCATAGGAATATCATTGATGAACAGATCTTGGAATCCTTTTAGAAAATTAGACAAGTCTAACTCTTCTTGATTCCTACCATTTACATTTGATAAAACATTAGGATCTTTTAGGGGCTCTTTGACAAAAATCATGTTCGCAGAAACTAAGCTCTTCATTGATTTATCAAAAGCAGGAGGATTTACACGTTGTATAGTACTACCAGACTCACTAGCATCTATATACATGCTTTTTCCCTTGTAGGTGAAGTAGATTCTCCTTTCAGGGAACTTCATGTTGGCAGCCATGCAGTCGAATCATGATACCCCTAGGATAGCATCCTCATGTTGGAGAGGAGAGATGAAGAAATCTTCTTTGTCTACATAGATTTGGACATGAAGCCTCAACTTCCCAATCAAGGGACTAACAGAGGCTTGTTGTCCCTTGAAAGCGGTGTTGGCCATTACAGTCTCCCATCTCGAAAGCTTGAATGCCCAACTTGGTGGCCAACTCCATTGATATGAAGTTGTGAGTAGATGGAGGGTCAAACAAGATGAAGGAATCATGATCCCTTACCTTTCCCCAAGCATAGAAGAAAGGTGATCCTTTGCAATCAGCATCCTCTTTTGGAGCTTCGATGGTGGAATCTCTAGGAGTCTCATTGTGGGCATTTCTCTTGGGGCGAGAACAATAGCCATGTCCTTTCTCCCCACACTTAAAACATTTAAGGTCCTTGCAAAAAGATTCAAGCTCTTCAGGAGAGAGTTCATTTTTACCTTTGTAAACTCCCTTCTCCTTGGATCGATCGTTGTTGATGTTGTTGTTGTTGGGATTGCCTTAGGAAGAATTTTGGCCATTGTTTTTTCCCTTTGCATCACTCTTGTCTTTTTTTTCCATGGGCTTGACATCCATCTAGCCCCTTGTTGGAAATTGATGCATGAAGAAGCCATGGTGTGGTGTATTACTTTGGTGATAGAACCAGGCCATTGAGAGTTGACGTACTCGGCCATCTCTTCACGTAATCCCACACAAAATTGTTTCTTTTTCTCGGCAAAGTCTATCTTTTGAAAGACAATAGCCTTGAGATGTAAATCCCAAACTTGTCTACATATTTGTGGATAGACTCATGGAGGAAGCTTCAAATTGTGCCATGCGGTAAGCACTTTGTCCTTTGCATCGCTTGCAAGGAATTGCTTCATGATGGAAACTCATAGAGTTTTTCATGTATTTGGGTCTTTGTCGTTGCGATGAAGGCTAGCCCACTGTTGACGAGATGATTTCTGGAAGTGCATAGCTACATGACATAGCTTGGAGGACTCCATGAAGCCCTTGTCTCCAAAGGCCGCATCAAATTTTTGGATGAAGGCCAGCAGGTGGCACCAAAGGTGCCATCATAGGTGAGAAAAGAGATATTATTTCCTCCTTCTTTGAACTTCTTGAGTTTTTGTGACCTTTGCCATGAAGGGTAAGGTTTATGATGTCCTCCCCTCTTATATTCTCTAGGAGAATAGCCATAGCTTTCGTCACAAGAGGAGGAAGGTGAACAAGAAGGAGAATAGGGTGACTTCTTTCTTGCCCTTTATTTTCTCTCTTCCCTTTTGGAGCGACGAGGAGAAGGACTGTGGGTTGACCATTTCCTCTTGGGAGGAGTAGGCGACCGTCTAAACCACCGTCTTCATGGAGCCACATCTTTGAAGGAACTTAAAAATTCATTACTTTCTCACTCTTTGGATTTCTCCTCCCGTATGGGAGAGAGTCTTCTTTTGGGGGTCTCATCAAGATGCCTCATAAGATCTCTCTCGTAATGGAGAGGAAGGGAAATCCCGAAGGCATGAAGTTGTTGAGTAACTTCGGGTTGCCAAGCAGGGTTGCCCATAGCTTGCTGCAACCTAGTAACAAGATAACTGACAAACACGAGGGCATCATCATTAGCACCTTCATGTGAAAAATCAAAGTTATCAATGTTCATTCTACTCTCTTGGTTATTGTCAGCCATGTTAACAAATTTGTGTGTTTACTTAGTGTATTCTTTGGCAATTCAAAACCTTAGTTTGCTACTTCTCTTAGCCTTTGAAAATCAACACTTAAGCATCTACACCCACGGCTCAAAATGGTTAATTATCGAGAGTAGTGGAGTGGGTCTAATATTGCAAAATTGCCAAGGGATGTCTCCTTTCAGACTTCTTATGGCTCAATAATGGTAAAGCCATAGGCAAAGTCTAAAAAGACCCCATTGTTAAGACCAAAGCTCCCGAGGTGTACACCATATCCCACATAGTGGCCTCAACAAAACCGATAATAGATCCCAATCCCACTTACCCTAATATAATTAACAAAATCAACCATTAATAGGCTATTTAAGTACCTTTCTTCTTAAGCAAGAAAAGAGAAACCAAATGCTCTGATACCAATGTAATGGAAATGGCCTATGAGCTTTGAGAATAGCGATATTAAGAGAATTAGAGAGAACATTTTTGTGAGACTACTTTGAGAGCATAGAGGGTGAACTTAATTGACTGTAGCAACATAATCATAGTACTTAATTAACTTGGCATGAACAATACTTTTGCAATAGAGAGAGTTTAGAGAACATGACAACAGTTGAGGACCGGATATGTGGAGCTAGTCCCCCCTCCAATAGGCATTTGTATTATAGATTCTCCCATCAACAGAGACTTGGTACAAAGGAATACAATCTTTGTGTTCATAGTGACCTAAGTGATGCAATGAAGATGGAAAGCTTCATGCATCACGAGCATAACATAAACTTTGCAAAAAGCATTAACTATCCCAAACCTCAATCCCAAGGCCTCAAACACCTTTGAAGGTGAAGAGAGCTAGCGAGGAATGAGGGTAGGGAAGAGGAAGAAGAAACATTCATAGGAGAAACAAATAGTTCCTCACTTATCATCACTCTTCTTGCTAGCATACATTATAAACTACTTTTTTGAATGGGGATTTGAATGAGAAAATTTATATGGAGTAGTTAGAAGGGTTTTTCATTCCAGGTAAGGAAGACCATGTTGCTCAGCTTCATAAGGCATTATATGGTCTCAAACAAGCTTTGGGAGCCTGGTATATATAATTTGATCTTTTTCTCACCTCGAAAGGATTTATCTCTTGCTCTTCAAACCCCAACTTATATATAAAATACCAAGGTGGTAGTTTTGTGATTCTTGCAAGCTCTTTATGTGGATGATACTATCCTTGTTTCCAGTGATTTGGGATTTCTTCAACAAGTCAAGAAGTTATTGTCTTCAACATTTCATATAGTGGATCTTGGAGAGCTTCACTCGCGTCTTGGACTTCAGATTCGAAGGAACCGCATGAAAGCTATTTTGCTACTTTGACAATCAAAGGTTATTTGGTTAGTAATCTGCACATTTGGCACATATCCCTTGCCTTGCGATTTCTACGGGAAACACTTCTAAAGGTGGTGACTAGCTTGTCATAAAAAATTTGGTTTGGAATCTGCACATTTGGCACATACGCCTTGCCTTGCGAGTTCTATGGGAAACACTTCTGAAAGTGGTGACCAGCTTGTCATAAATCAACCTTATGCTAATTTGATCGAATGTCTTCAATTTATTGACATGAAAACTTGTCTTGATATTGTGTTTGTTGCTAATTAATTTAGACAATATCTTACGCATCCTGCTCTTAAGAATTGGTCTGCAACAAAATGTGCGTTGAAATACTTAAAAGACACTACATATTTTGGTTTGGTCTATCAATAAAAATTGAAATCAGACTTTATGCAATCTCTCTCTCTCTTTTGGGTTACACATATGCAGATTGGGCGCGATCCCATTTATCTATGCAATCTACTAGTGGCAATTGCTTCTTCATAAGTGCTTGTCTTGTTTCTTGGACCATCAAGAAACAATGTTGTGTTGTAATTTCTACCACCGAGTCTAAGAATGTTGTCACATCACTTACAGCTCGTGAGTTGACCTGGATTCAGATGCTAGTTGATATTGGTCATTCTCCTCTTTCGAGCACGCCTTTGTGGTGTGATAGTTGCTATTAGTCTTGTAAAAGAATATGTTCAACATAACAAGTCAAAGAATATTGTTGTGTGTGAGGGCCATGCCAAAGATTGCCAGTTGCACCATCTTTGAGAACAAAATGCTGGCTAGAAGGAAAAACATTGACAAGAATAGTTATAGCCATATCCTATTGTAAGAAGACATATAAGATAAGATTGCAAAATTTGCACACCATATATGATGAAAGGCACAATTGAGGACGAGAGAGGAATATTATGGCAGTACTTTTTGATAATAAACAAAAGAAGAATGATCGACGAACGTTCAAATATGACGAGAGATGGTACTCACAAAAGCAGGTAAAAAGAGACGTCAATAATAAAAGTGTCCTCAAAATAGAGTGACGTGAGACTCAATATTGGCGGCCACAATATGAATAGTAAAACGCTAAATTTGTTTGAAAAGCTAATGCTAAAACTAGTAAAACGATCACGGACGCTTCACGAAGACCAAACCTGTGCCAAGCTCGATTGTACTAAAAACAACATAACTTTTTGTTGCAAACTTTGTTTTCTACAACCCATGACTCAAATCAAGGAGCGCGAGTAGACAAACAAATTTTGTCCGAAAGCACCAATGCAATTTTTCGTCCAATTTTGGGCAGAAACCTCAAAAATTGAGACGAAGTTGAGAGTGTCAAGATACAAATCAACAAGTAAATGTAATCAATGATTCACCACAACGATGAGAAATTAATGCTACACAAAACACTTATTATATTCCTCTTACAACAAAACAATCACTATAAACAAGAATCAATCTTCAGATATAAAATTTGCAGCAATTGTGAATCTTATAAGAAAATCGCATACTCATACTCTATTTCTTCACCATCAGTTGAAGAAAATCGCATACTCATACTCTATTTCTTCACCATCAGTTGAATCGGCGTGTGATCGTTATTGCTCTGATACCGTGTTGAGATGGAGAGACACACAAAGAGAGAGAGAGAGAGAGAGAGAGAGAGAGAGAGAGAGAGAGAGAGATTTGTGGAAAACACCACTTTTGCACACTTCGTACAAGCATGCTTTATGTACATTCAAGAGGTCCAAAAGCACAAAGAAATGCTTCTCTAATTCTTTGGGGTATTCCATAAAATCACTTCACAACATTCTTAAAAATGGCTTGCTCACTTATTATTTCATTATTTCTGCTTACCACTTTTTAGATGGCTTTCCCTTTGCCTATTGATGATTTGGGCAGACCATATGCAAAGCATTAAGCAAAAATGGTAAGAGGGCAAGTCATTTCTGAAATCTATTTCTATTTTTTCACAGAAAAATACAAACGGGCTCCAACAATGGCGTGGTCCTTATTGTTTGTGTAACCATCAATGTACAAAGCAACAAGCACAATCATCAAAAATGTAAAGTGGCAAGCAAAAATGGCAAGTGGACAAGCTGTTCTAAAGTCCGCTCGCATTTTTAGAGTAGAAATCATGGTTTTTTTTTTCAAAAAATGGTTTGTTCACTTGCCATTTGTGCTTGTCGTTTCACACACGGATTGTCCTTGTGCTTGTTGCTTCACATATGGCTTGCCCACAAGACTATTGATACTTATGGCAAGCCGTACACAAAGCAGCAAGCACAAATGGCAAGAGGAAAAGCCATTTTTGAAGTCTGTTTGAGTATTTTGCTTCAAAAACAACTTGTCCTTTTGTGATTTGTGCTTGTTTCTTTACAATGGCTTACTCTTGTACCTATTGATGGTTATGATCAATCATATACAAAGCAAAAAGCACAAACATTAAGAGGGAAAGCCGTTTCTAAAGTTTGTATGTGTTTTTTCATTTAAAATACAGCCAGACTCCAAAAATGGCTCGCTCTCTTGCCATTTGTGCTCACAAGAATGCATACGGCTTGTCCAAACCATCAAAGTGCAAAGCAAAAAGCACACATGGCAAGTGGACAAGCCAATATAAATTTTTTTGTGGTTTTAGAGTAAAAAATACTAATAAATTTCAAAAAATGGCTTTCCCTCTTGCCATTTCTACATGTTGCTTTGCACATGACTTGCCCTTGTGCTTGCCTCTTTACATACAATTTGTCTAACCACCTTTTGATGGTTTTTGCAAGCCGTATACAAAGTGGAAACCACAAACAATAAGAGAGCAAGCCATTTCCAAAGTCCATTTTCATTTTTCTCTTAAAAATGAAAACAAACTTTTGAAACGGCTTGCCGTCTTGCTGTTTGTGAGGGAATGGGATCTTGCTAGCTAGGGTGGATGAAAGAGAAACATCGTGCACACAAGTGAATGTGTGTTGGCTAGATTATTACTCAAGCAAATTAGGTTCCAAGATCAATTAACTTGGACTTATAAACACGATCTTGAGTTGTTGCTACGCCATCACAAGCTCACCATAAACAAGAGAAATGTAAGGCAAAATAGACTTGTGTTTATTCATTCATGAAATGAGCTTTAAGTAGCTCTACAACCTTGCACCACTGCATGTGGGATAATTCCACGTTTCCTCTCTTTGACTCATACTCTAGGACAAAGCTCACACTTTACAATCCTCCCTTTGAGGTTTGGACTAGGAAGAAATTGAAGAAACTGACATCTTTGGCACATTCCAATCCAGGGGCAAAAGAACATCTCTAACTCTAGGAGACAAACTATCTCTAATCCAAGAGACACTCAACACCTCCCCTCAAACGAATGTATAAAAATTGAGACCAAGCTAGCCCAAGCTATCTCCAAACAAATACAACTGAAGGGGAAAGGCAAAACAAAAAAGCTCGAGAATGTCATCATAGACTAGAAGGCTATTGCCGCCTCATCTTCATGTTTGTCTTCTTCTGTTGCCAAAAAGACTTTGGGCCTTGGATTTTTGCTAGTGTTTCCTCTATCTTTTTTGAAACACTTGGAAGGAAGGTGACCCTTCTTTCCACAAATGCTACAAGTCTGCGATGCTAGACAATCCTTTGCTACATTCCCTTCTTTGCCACACTTGAAACAAGTTTTGTTGTTGGAGCCAACTGCAAAAGCACCTCCCTCTGAATTAGCATTTCTCCCTTGCTTTTTCTCCTCCAACATTAAAGAGTTGATGACATCTTGAAAATCTAGTGTTGGATATTCCTCCTCAATGATGGTCATGATCTGGTCAAGGCTAGGTGGTAAGGTTGCTAGAAGAATTGCAATTTTGTCCTCCTCCAGTACTGCAATGTTTACATAAGCTAGTTGTGTGTTCATGCTTTTGAGGCGATTGAAGAAGCTTGCAATATCTTCGTTATGTTCCATTTGTAATTTGTATAGATCTTTCTTTAAGCTCACTTTGGTCTTCTTTTTCCTAGCTCCAAAGTTTTTTTCTAGTGCTTCTCATGCAGCTGATGAGTATCAAAATCATCAATAAAGTCTACATAATTGTCATGTAGTGCAGTGATTATGATTCCTAATGCCTGCTTGTCCTTGGCTTGATTTTCTGCATTGATAGCTCATGTCAGTACTTGTGCACCAGTAGTAGATGTCGGATCAGTGAGCATTGGCTTGACTATTCCCAACAACTGCTTTTTCATTAAGTAGCCTTCCAACTTGGTTTGCCAAGTTGAAAGACCTCCCCGTTAAATTTCCCAAGCCCCTTCTCTTCCATTGCGCTAATAGAGGGGTCTTAGCTTAGGAGGGTGACCTCCCCATTAAATTTCCCAAGCCCCTTCTCTTCCATTGCGCTAATAGAGGGGTCTTAGCTTAGGGGAGAGAGAGAGAGAGAGAGAGAGAGAGAGAGAGAGAGAGAGAGAGAGAAATTCCTACGATTTTGTGAAGCTCCTCTTCACTTGAAGTGAAGCTCCTCTTCACAAAGTGTCCTCTGCTTTGGATGCTTGAATTGAAAGCTTTCTTTGAATGCTTGTTGAATCGCTTGAAGTTTTGATTGTGCTTGAAGGCTTTGGAGGTTAATGTCGCAATTGAATGCCTTGGTGAAGTCTTGGGAAGCTCTTCTTTGAAAGCTTGTAACGGCCTTGTCAAAGCTCGTTAGAAAAGGTTTTCAAATTCTTTGTTTTGGTTTCGAAGTATTGTTGTTTTGTTGTTATGGAAGCAAAGGCTTAATGACTTGTACATCACAAATTTGTGTAGTGGAAATTTGGGCTTGTGTGAGCAATGGAGTCAGAAGAATATCAACTCAATTGAGTTGAGGGAGCTTCTTGGCATCCAATTGCTTCTGGGTTGGAGCATTGTTGTGGGAAACAAGGCTTCAATAGTGGGCTCCAAATGAAAGGATATTACACTTTGAAAAATAAAACAAATAAGGGAAGCTTTACAAGCAGCAGGTGACGAGGACAACCACGAGGGCGACAAAGCAAGCAGGTAGACAGTGAGACAGAAGATTAGCGCGCGGGCTTGAGCAAGGATGATGTGGCAACGAGGTGATGATGAGGTGGGTGCAGGGAGCGATGGACTAAGTCGAGATCTTTTGTGACTTGCGAGGCTTGTGCACATGATTGCATGTGCGCATTGAACTGGCTGAGAAGCTCAGGTAGCTAATGGCAAATGAAGGTCTTGTTGAGAGACGTTAGCAAGGGGAATTGCAGTCTACCTTGTGCAGCTTTAGGATGTTGCGGAGTGCTACTTTGGATTCTTGGAGGCATGTCCCATACGAGTATGGCCCTCCCAAAAAAAATAAAGAAACCCTTAAGATGGGGACCTTCCACGTTCTTGAAAGGCAAATCCAAACAACACACACACACCTATTCTTTTAGTTGGGCACACATGCCAAGCACAAATTTCACACAGTGAGGAAGCACGATTTCAAAAGTAATCAATTAATTACTTGCACATATGATGCCCAATTAAAACAAGTAATCAATCAATGGCGATAGCTCTTTGTAATGGCTTCGCACACACGCATCTAATGCAAAGGAAATTATGAAATCAAAGCGATTACTATTGGAGACGAGAATCGGGCAAAAACCAACTAAATACAAAGGTTAATAGAAGAGAAATGATGCAAGAATCAGAAAGCTAAATGTTAAATCCTCCTGCTCTAATCGCCAAAGGGTAGTGGAGCATACTCATGTCCAAATGACGATTAGAGATTGGAATTATTAAGCTAATGCAGATAGAGATTGCTAATCACTAGCACAAAAAACATAACAACAAACTTAGCTAGTGGTACTCTGATACCACTTGATGGGAATGGGATCCCGCTAGCTAGGGTGCATGAAAGTGACACATCGTGCACACAAGTGAGTGTGTCTTGGTTAGATTGTCACTCAAACGAATTAGGTTCCAAGATCAATTAACTTGGACTCATAAACACGATCTTGAGTTGTTGCTAAGCCATCACAAGCTCACCATAAACAAGAGAGATGTAATGAGAAATAGACACTCAATTTGTGCTTGTGGATTGACATACGGATTTCCCAAACCATTAATAGGCAAGTGGACAAGTTGTATGTAAGCACAAGTCTTTTTTTCAGAGTCTGTGCATTTTTTGAAGTTTGTTTGTGTTTTTGGGATAAAAAGAGAAAGAGACTCCACAAATGGCTTGTTCACTTGCCGTTTATGCTTGTTTCTTCACAGAGGACTTGCATTTGTGTTTGTTAATGGTTACAACAAAACGATAAGTACAAATGGCAAGAGTACGTTTGTGATTTTATCACAACTTAAACCTTAAGTCCGTTTGCATTTTTACCGAAAACCTAAATCCCAATCTTAAAGTTAAACCTAAAACGTAAATTTAAACCGCAAATTCAAAATCTAAACTTAAACATGAACCTGAAATGTAACTCTAAACACAAATCTTAAATCTAATTTTAAATTAACCTTTTCTTTTCTACACAATTTTAAATCAACCTTAACCGTAAACTTAAACCGACATATAAACTTAAGCCCAAAGTCAAACCCAATTTTTAAACCTAAAGTGTTAAATCTAAACTCAAATCCAAACTTTCAATCAAAACCTGAATATTAAATATAAACTTCACTCTAAACTCTAAATTAAAACATAAACTTAAACTTTAAATCAAAATTTTAACTCAAACCTTAAAGTTAAACCTAAACCCAAAATTCAAAGCTAAAGTTTAGCCGAAATCTTAAGTCTAAACTTAAATATATACTTTGAATTTAAACCTAAAATCAAAACTTAGCAACGATAACGTGAACTTCAATGCCAAATCTAAATTTAAAATCAAACATAAAATTTAAAATTGAACTTAAACATAAATTTAAATTAAACTTAAACTTATACATGCATCTTAAATTAAACTTAAATTCAAATCTTTAATTTAAATTTAAACTCCAATCTTAAATTTAATTCTAGACAAAACGACAAAGAATGCTACACCCTTTGGAGTTAAGCACAGAGGAGGACATCATATTAAGTAAGGTGTAAAATCCAAAAAACTATTATTTTTAAGTTGCAAAGTTATCTGATTCAAGTTGTTTGAAGTATTATTGTTTGTTTGATTGCAATCCTTTTAAGTTTGTAAATAGACATTCTTCTCCCTCTTGTTTGACCCGTACTCGCTTCTGTAGCTTGGCGGGGTCAATAGAGCAAGATTGAGAGCAGGCCTAGAGCACCTTCCCTCCCATGCCACTGGGGTTTTTGGTATCCTTGCATGGATGCGATTGTGTTTGGATGTTGGTTAGTATTGTGGGCACAAGCTAAAGAAATTGGAGCTCACCTCATGAAGAGAAGTCCCCTCAAAGGAGCGAGTGGGTTGGACAAGTGACAACACCTCAGGAGGTGACATGGCAGCTTGGCCCTCCTAGCTGCCTAGAAAGAGGGAGTATGGTTTGTGAGGCCCACTAGGTTTTAGCTGGAAGTCCGTAGTTCTAGACAAACAGAGGTTGATATTGGGGTGGACACACAATGGTTGTACAATTTGTGCAGCTTGTAGCCAGGTTGGTTGAGGCCAGCTAGGCTCATGTACAAAGACTTGTAAAGATGCTTTGGTAATGGTTACTTTTGTTTTTCAATTCAAATCTGTGTTGTTTTCAAAAGGGTTGTTTTGATGAACTGGTGCAATTACCTAATTAAATAACCTCTTTGTATACATCACACATCATGGCGGGTCAATTGGAAAAAAAAAAAGATTTTGGTGGTGTGTGTGGGGAAAAGTGGGAGGATGGATACTCCAAGGCGCCATTCTATGTATGGGTGGACCAGATGAGTTGGATAACTTTTCACAAGCTAGATGCTAGGCACATAGAGCCTAAGGCAAGTTTGGTTTGCAAAGGGAATCGACAGCTGTGTCTCTTCAACGTGGAAAAAAAGTGGACTAAATAGCTTACTCTTAGACAATTAGGACCTTGATGAATTTAGGAATCTTAGATGAATTTAGGAATCTTAGCCACACTCCCCTTGCAAGGTAGAGCTATATTCGATCTCTTTTTGTTACGATTGCAACTTCCTTATACGGGAGTTGAGTTGCATGCAAAAAAGAGAAACCATAGATCTAGTAGACTACCAAAATGAGCCCCTCGATGTGTGCGTTATAGAGCTATAGTGACAAGGACCCTACATCAAAAGCGTGGGCTTCTACACACACACACACACACACACACACACACACACACAGAATTTGTGAGAGCATGCAGCCTTGATTCAGTGGCATATGGTAAAGTGCAGTTTCTACTTGTGCCAAAGGGGTTTGAAAGAGTCGTTAGCCACAATGATCCAAGTGAGGGTATCATTTGGGACCATATGGCATCCCTTCATAGGAATCTCTCTCTCCTTTATTTACGTATATAGATGGTTTACACCCTTATCTCAATGAAAAGCCTACAAATAATTCTAGATTTTGTTCCAAGCCCTTGAAAGGACAGTTTTATCTCCAGTAGGATACCAACCTAGTATTAATGCGATTGAGCTTTAAGCATAATGTCTGTTATGTAGGTGTGAGGAGTTGGTGATGTGCAAGGAAAAAGTAGCTGGCCAATATTTTTAGTGGAAATTGATATACCTGTGAAGTCAACAACATCTAATGTTGATTTTCTTTCTTGTGTGGTGTGTTTACTTTTCAGGATCACTTGCTTTTTCTTCGTGACCAGCGGACTTAAGCATGTGTGTGTGTGAGAGAGAGTGTGTTTCAAGGCTCGGGAAAAGATAGGTTCGCTTTATCAAAAGCCTCTTTAAAATGAAAAATGGTCGGTTCAAATTTGGGCAAGAAGGTTCTCAAGCCGGTTCAAATTATAAAATTTTTAGTTATAATATGAGATTTTTAGTGTGATTATCCCTCTCAAATTCAGAGTTAGCCTACCCATATGTGTGTGAAAAGGTTCCAAAGCCGAGTCCACAAAAAATATTTTTCGAGCCCTGGTGTGTTTGTAAGTGTGTGTGTGTGTGTGTGTGTGTGTGTGTGTGTGTGAGAGAGAGAGAGAGAGAGAGGGGGGGCGAAAGAGGGGGGGGGGGGGGGGGTTTGACAATATTCTTAGTAGAAATTGATATGATTGTGAAGTCAACAACATCTAATGTTGATTTTGCTTCTGGTGTGTTGAGTTAATCTTTTCGATATCATTTTCTTTTTCTTCGTGACCGATGGCCTCAAGCATGTGTGTGTGTGTGTGAGAGAGAGAGAAGGGGAAATCCAAAACACTAGAGGCAAAAACGACATCCTTTGCAAGTTGTCCTTGACATGGAAGACTATGCCTTAAATTCCAATTATTCTTGGTTTCTCTTAGTCGTTGTTGACTACTTGGTGGAAACGGCTATGTGCAATGTGCATATGGTCATTGGTCGTCAAAAAGCAAGGTGTTGGTGGGGAGGGTGACCATGAGCTTGGTGTGAGTAACATATGTCATTCTTGTGAGCAATCCTTGAGCATTTAGTTACAATGGAATGTTAAATGCAAAGAGGGTAGACAATGGGGGGAATTCTAATGTTGCCTTGTTAACAAGGGTGTGGTACGAAACCCTTTTCAAAGCCTCAAGTTTACATGGCAGACTTGGAGGTTCAATGACTCACTCAAATGCAACATTTGCGCTCGTCTCTCGACAACACTTTGAGAGTTTTTTTTATAAAAAAAATGTTGATGAATAACGATGCTTCAAAAATGTTGTGTGCTTTGATCCTTTTACTAACATCAAGGCAACGTAGTAACTTTCTTAAAAGTTGCACAATAAAATGTCGTTATAGCTCAGCTCCTAACAAAAAAGGCTACCATTGTGTTTGCTGTATCTTTCACTAGTATGGCTGGTCGCCTTCGACGGCCTCTCTCTCTCTCCTTCCCTCTTTATCGCGTGCACAAGGTCTTCTCTCAGTTTTGGAGTTTAGCCTTCATGTCACAGATTTTGACACGTGTAAAAGGCTCCCCCTTCCGCCATATTATGTTAGTTTAGATGTTAGTAGGTTTTCATGCACAAATCTTCTTACATGTGACATGCATAAATGGTTAGTTATTGGGTATAGAGGACATTACAATTACAATGTAAAGAAAGGGAAGAGGGGCAATTGTAACCATACACGTGTGACAAAGCAAATCAAAACGTGACATATATCCTCTAGAAAAGTAGTTAGTCACTAGGTAAATGACATGTAGAAATAAGGGGGAGGGGTGGACTAAGAGCCAACTCACATGAAGTAGGACAACCAAGTTTCTGTTTGTTCATTTGAAGGCCACTAGAAGCGAGAACATCAAAAGCTATTTACTTAAAATAAAGTGTTACGAGGGGCTCTTCAATGGAGGTCCCTGTGTCTGCATGTCGCATACAGATTGCATGCATTGCCTTGTCATTTACCCCTTTTCCCTTTGTGATCCCTACTGAATTTGTCTCCCTCTCACTTAGCCGCGAATTCACCCCCCTCCCCCGGGGGGGGGGGGGTCTCATGGAACTAGATGAAGCACTTCGTGATGGGCTGGTTCACTCTATTCAGGATAGCCTTAGGGCACAAGTTCATACATCTCATATTCACTCTAGCACAGCACTGCCCATGGGGGTTGCTTCCATCTCCATAGCTACTGTGCAGGACTATGCAAGCTACAGAGGAGTGGGCTTGTGGCCTCAACAACTGATGTATGCCACCATGGCAAGCAAACCTCAACTTAGCCCAATCCCCCAAGCAGGAGGAATCTCGCTCATGCCCCCTTTGCCACAACCTTAGATTCAGATTCCAAGTAATATGATTCACTCCCATGTAAATCTTATGCCTTACTTAAATCCTATGGGCATTGAAGAAGACATTAGGGATTTCTCTAAGCAACTTCATTAGTCTCAAGGGCTTGAGACAGAAATTCTGGCTAGTAGAGGAAATGGGGGAGCGATTCCTTCTCTGCCTCAGAACCCCCCATCTCAACGAGAGGGAGAACTTAGAGAGGAGGAATGCAGTGCCTCTGAACCAGACAATGAGCAAGGTGCTGAAGAAGCTATTGTTATTCTCATTAAAGAACTTGAACTCTGGCATTCTCAGTTGCACGACAGGGTAGTAATAGGGGTGTTGCATGGGGTTAGGCCCTCTATGGAAGCTTTGAGAAACTAGATGGCTCACAATTGGGAAATAAAAACATTAAGGTAACCCATGTGCAGTACTTACGAAATAAGTATTACCTATTCTTCTATGATGATTCTAATGCATCTTTGCAGATTATTAGCTAGGGTCAATCGCTTATTCAAAATTCTCCCCTATCTGTCTTGAACTGGTACCAAGGTTTCAACCCAGAGGACCTAAACCAACCAAGGCCTTGATTTGGGTTGATTTTCCTGACCTCCCAGTTGAATTCTACCCATGGCTTAAAAATATAGGTGCCAATGTAGGCAATGTCCTAGTGCAAAGATCAAGAGTTGGGACTAACCCCAAATGGGATCCACAACTTTTAATTAAAGTTGATCTAAAAGTAGATTTGAAGGTTATGATTCCAATCAAAGACTCCACTAGGAATCTCCTTCACCATTTGGGATTAACCCCAAATGGGATCCACATATTTTAATTAAAGTTGATCTAAAAGTAGATTTGAAGGGTATGACTCCAATCAAAGACTCTACTAGGAATCTCCTTCATCTCTTAGACAGTTTTGTATAAGAACCTTCCTAATTCATGCTTCCATTGTATGAGGCAGGGACACTATATAAAAGACTGCCCAGACCTTAAACCCCACCCTTCATAGTCGAAGTCCTATCAAGAAAACAAATATTCTTTTCAACCAGTTCATAAGTGCTAAAATTCCAAAAATCCCAAATAGATTGCCAATAGAAACAAAAATAGCTTTATTTAAGAGGTATTTGACCCTTTCAGCTATGACATGCAAGAGGAGGAAGCCAATGAGTCAGAGCATAAGGAAGGCACATCAAATAGTGAAGATAAAGAGGGAGAAAATGATGCATCTCTTATCACTCCAGTCAATCAAAACAATGTGCTAGGACAGAAGGGTGACCATCCCCTCTTGACATCCCCATAAGTCAAGCAAGGGGACTTTCCTTTGTTGACACATCAAATTCTAAGGAGGAATCAATGCCTAGCACTCGATTTAAAGATAAAAATAAGAAAATGATATAGATGTATTTGAAACTCAGCTACATGAGCAGGACAATTTAGCCAAAGCTTACCCAAGCAAAGATACTGACAAATCAATTTATATAGTAATGACCCAAGCAAAATCCAGTCAATCAGAACAATGTGCCAGGATAGAAAGGTGACCATCCCCTCTTGACATCCCCATAAGTCAAGCAAGGGGACTTTCCTTTGTTGACACATCAAAATCTGAGGAGGCATCAATGCCTAGCACTCAATTTAAAGATAAAAATAAAAAAATTATGCAGATCTAAGCTACATGAGCAAGACAATTTAGCCAAAGCTAAACCAAGCAAAGATACTGACAAATCAATTTATATATTAATGACCCAACCAGAAGAGGAGAGGTTACCTATGGCCCCAAATGTTTTTTTCAAAAGGAAGAAGAAATCCTCCAAGGACCCTACTAGATCCTCGGTATCTCTGACTAAACCAACAAAAAACAGTAAAAATTGAAGTGCTCAAACATCAAAGCATTCACTTTTAGCTACAAGCGTCCAACTGATCCTCTTAGAGCCCATGTAATAAAAAAGTGGCTACTTGGTACTAGCCTTAGGTCTAACTTCATCTTGTTTAGGAAATCAAAGTCACTGGTACTAACCTGCAAAGAATTGGTACTGTATACACTTGGTATAATACTAACCATTTGCATGGTAGAGGAGGTGCAGCTTTGGGAATATTAGATAAGTACAACCATCTAGTGCAGTAAACACACATCTCAGAAAGGGGTAATTGGGTAGCTATCTCACTTGGGACCCATTTAACTACACTCTGATTTCTGTGTATCCTTCAATTTCAACATTTCAAAGATCCAAAGTTTGGGAGGAGCTATATAATCTATCAAGTCCTTGCATTTGTATAGGAGACTTTAACATGGTTGAATCCTCTTTTGGCAGATGGAAAAAACTAGGACTCACATTAGTGGTGAAATGAGAAATTGAAGTGGGAGATGGCGCAAAACAAGCTCAACCTATGGATATTTCTGAGAGGATTGGGGATAACTGCACTCTAATTTTTGAATGGAGCAATAAACAAATTGGGGATTTCTACAAAGTAGCAAGGTTAGATAGAATCTACATGAGCTCTAACCTTATGTAGGAGTATTGGTAGGAAGGTTGTTTCAAGGACAATTTTGTCTTACTGTCTCTGTCATAAAATATAATATCTAACCAACCCAGATGATTTTGTCATGTTAAACTAATCATTCAATGTGGGAGAATAAACGGGAACAAGGGTTATGTATAGACATGTGCTTATGGATCTATCTCAACACGGGGCCAAGGTAAAAGGGTCCAAATGAGAGATGGTCTATCAAAGAGAAATGCTACCTAATGAAGCTTAAAGACCCTAGGGTTAGCTTCATTAAAGACCTCCAAATGTTAGTGTTAAAAAGTCCTTTGACATTAGACAAGCTAGGGCTATCCTTGAGGTGGGAACCCGGCCCAATCTTGAGGTGCTTGTTGTTGGTATACTTGCAATGCCCACCTCTTTCAATTTTGCCACCACAATATATGCTGCACAGTTTGTAAGGCCCCCATATGAGGAGAAGCTAATGGTGCATATATATTTGGTGGATTCCAGGTTTGCACACTGATGAGATCTCTATTTGTGATCGTGGATGGTACGGAGAAAATTCAGCGCCAACTTTGGGGGCCTCGTGGGCGAAAGCCCCCAATACTTTTTATTCCTTTCACCGAAATATCTTGGTTGGATGACGGTCGAAAGACAATCGGAAAATGGCCGTCCGGTGGCCAGTGTCTGGTTGTCCATGGTCTTTGGCCGGTGGTCAGCGGCCGATCGCCGAGTTCTAGGAGGACCTGTCTACGCAAAAGCGGCTACACATGGGCACATGGGAGAGTCCTACTTGGACTTGGCTATCTAAGGACGGCTGCACATGGGCGTGAGGCTCCCTTATATCTATATAAGGAGGCCTTCTCATGAGTAATTCGGTAGAATGGTGTGCACACTTGACACACACAACACATCCTTGTGTAAGGATTGTTAGTCCCTTGAATTCCTACTTGCTCTAGTTGTCTAAATCGCCATCTAAGCTCTACCTTGAGAGCGCATGGGTGGATGAAACCATTCATTTGTAATAGTGTGCTAATCTAAAGTTTTTGATTTGCCACTAATCTACTTTGCATCGTATCTCTCTCTACTCTCCTTGCTACTAGATCCTTATTATATTCCACATTTCTTACATGGTATCAGAGCACTAGGTGCTTGTAGCTAAGAAAGTACGAGAAGTACTTTTATTACTTTGCAAAATCAATTATGTCGGTGTCTTCAAGTACTATTGCCGATGCTACTCCGCTTCACATTCGTCCACCAGCATTCACCGAAGGAAATCTTGACGACACCAACTACACATTGTGGAAATTCAAAATTTCCGTAATTTTGGATTCATATTAATTGCTAGATATGGTGTTGGGGCCAAATGGTGCAGACCTGAAGCCCACTGCAACAAATGGTCCGGCAAATCCAAGCATTGTAATTCCCTCGGATGCTACTCTTCTATGTGCCTGGAAAAGAAGGAATGCAGATGCATTATGCGCCATTGTCATGTGTGTAAGTGATTCTGTCCTCACTTTGGTTCAGCATACCACTAAAGCACATGAAGCTTGGAACATATTAGCTCACCAATATGAGGCGCACAATCACACCAAAATTCAAAATCTGGAAAATCAGCTTACTGCTGAGAAAATTGCTAATGGAGACCTTTATCAAGTGGATTAAGGACCTCCAAGATCAATTAATTGCCATTGGTGTGGCTATTTATCTGGAAGATTTAGCTCAGTGCTGCATTTGCATACTTTCGATGAGATATGATGGTCTCATTACGACACTCAACACTCAGGTTCGTCCAACCCCTCTTATGTTTGAAGAACTGAGTGCAATGTTGCTTCAAGAGGAGTTGCGACTTAGGACCAGGGATGGTGGAGGTGATGCTGCCTTCACAGCCAATGCAAAATGCAAGGGGACTACGTCAAATGCTTCTAAGAAGAAGCCCAAGAAGAGGAAATTTTCAGGTAGTTGTTTTTACTATGACAAGAAGGGTCATGCTGTTAAAGACTGCAGAAAGAAAAAAGCAGATGAGAAGAAAGACACCATGAAAGCTTCTTGGAAGGAAAGAGAATCCGCCAACAATCCTGAAATAGACCTTGAACTGTGGGCCTTCATAGAAGAGGTATGCTCATCGACACAAACTCGGCTTGTTGATGGTTCTTGGATTCTAGATAGTGGTGCATTTCGACATATGACTAGTAAGAAAGACTGGTATAGTTCCTGGAAGCCTCTATAGGAACCCATAAGTGTAATTGTTGGAAATAATGCTAAATGTCCAGCCAAAGGGTCTGGGACAATTTCTTTTTTAGCAGCTACAGGTAAAACTAAAGAGCTCTCTAATGTGTTGTACGTGCCTCAAATCAAGAAGAATTTGTTGTCCATTGTTGCAATCATTGATCATGATCTTGAAGTCCGTTTCAAGAAAAATGGAGTAGAAATCTTGGATTCTAAAGGCAACACACTGGGAAAGGGCGTAAGGCGCAACAATCTCTACAAACTTTCTGCACTTACGGTCACTAAAAAAAAAGTTATAACTCAATTATTATATGAGAGATTTGGTCAATTAAGCATTGATGTGCTAAAAGAGAAGCAAAAATCTAGGATGGTGGCACACATACCTCAAACTCAGATATGAATGAATTTTGTGAAGCTTTCATGATGGGCAAGCAGCCAAGAAAGGCATTTTTACAAGAGACTAGTAATCGAGCTCAGTCTCCTCTAGAGTTGGTACACACAGATCTCTATGGTAAAATGTCTACATACGCTTTGGGTGGATCTTTCTACCTTTTGCTCTTAGTCGATGAATTTAGTAGAAAGATGTGGATGTATTTCATTCATGAGAAGTTTGAAGCTTTTGGAAAGTTTAAAATGTGGTAAAAGCTTGTAGAAAATGAAACAGGAAAGAAGGTGAAGAAGCTTCACACAGATCGAGGAGGAGAATTCATCTCAAATGAATTCAACAACTACTACAATGAGCATGGCATAAAATGACACATTACTACAGCTTACACACCACAACAAAATGGAGTTATGGAGCGTCGTAATCGGACGGTGATAGAAATGGCAAGGTGTATGCTCAAAGCCAAGGGTATGCCAGATTCCTTTTGTGCCGAAGCAGTAAGTCCAACAGTTTGGCAATCCTCAAAAGGTATCTTCATCTCTCAACAAAAGTATGCAACAAAGATCCTAAAAGCTTTTGGCATGGTGGATTGCAAACCTGTGATGAGCACTCCAAGGGAGGTAAATGCAAAACTCTCCATGGAAGGTTCTTCTCCCTTGGTCGACATTAAAAAGTACACTAAACTTGTGGGAAGCTTAATTTTCTTGTGGAACACTAGGCTGGGTAATTCTTCAAGTTACTCTTCATGTTGCCCTCATGGTGTGCCTAAAGCCTATTGATTGGCCTCTCAAGGGGTCCAATGATAATTTAGTTAATTAAATGAATTGATTATGCATTTATCAAGTCCTCTCTCTCAAAGGGGAAAGGGGGACACTTGTCCCAAGGCTAGCATGCTTGCTTGATATGCACTCTGCATGTGATTGTCCAGGCTTGAAGTGGTCCAATGAGCTTCTATCTTGAGCTAGAAGAGAATGTCAACCAAAGCAAGGAGGGGGCTAGCTTGGGGGGCTATACTCTCCTGCTCTCCCTCCCTCTCTCTCTCTCTCTCTCTCTCTCTCTCTCTCTCTCTCTCTCTCTCTCTCTCTCTCTCTCTCTCTCTCTCTCTCTCTCTCTCTCTCGCGCGCGCGCGCGCACACACACATTGTGTAAAGTGCAAAGTGTAAGAGCTCCATCTCCTTCTCCATCTCTACCCTCATTTCCCTAGCTCTCTCCACCTTTGAAGGTGTTTGAGACCTTGGGACTAAGGCCGGGGATGGTTAATGCTTTTTGCAAATATTATGTTATGCTTGTGATGCATGAAGTTTTACATCTTCATTGCATCACCTAGGTCACAAGGAACACAAATATTGTATTGTACCAAGTATCTCTCGATGGGAGAATCAATAATACAAAAGCCTATTGGAGGGGGGACCGGCTCCACGTAAATCCGGTCCTCAACTGTTGTCAATTCTTTAACTCTCTCTCTTGCAAAAGTATTGTTTATACCAAGTTAATTAAGTATTATGGTTATGTTGCTATTGCTAATTAAGTTTATCCTCTATGTTCTCAAAGTAGTCCCACAAAAAAGCTCATTCTACTTCTCTTAACTCCACTATTCTCAAAGTTCATAGGCCATTTTCATTACATTGGTATCAGAGCTATTGGTTTTTCTTTTCTTGCTTAAGAAGAGAGGTCCTTAAGTTGTTCATGAAAGGTTGGGCCTGTTCATTGCAATATGGTAAGTGGGACAGGGATCTATTATCTTGGTTGAGAAGGACTTAGTTCCGAGGTACACCATTGGGAACTATAGTCTTAATAGTGGAGCCTCTCGGGGCTTGCCTTTGGCTTAACCATTATTGAGCTACGAGCAAGCTTAATAGGAACCATAATCAACCGCGCAATGTTAGACGCTCTCCACTAGTCTTTGCAATCAACAGTGTCTAAACCACGGGTGTGGCTGCTTGAGAACTTATTTTCAAAGGTAAAGAAGAGTAGCAACTAAGGTTTTTGAGGGTACCAAAGCACAAAATAATATATACATAAGTTTAATTAGCATGGCTGACAATAATCAAGAGAGTAGAATGAACATTGATAACTTTGATTTTGCACATGAAGGTGATAATGATAGTGCCCCCATGTTTGTTAGTTATCGTGTTATTAGATTGCATCAAGCTATGTGCAACCCTTCTTTGCAAGCCGAAATTACTCAACAACTTCGTGCTTATGGGATTTCCCTTCCTCTCTCTCCTCTCTAAGAGGAGAGAGAGCTTAGGAGGCCTCTTGATGAGACTCCCAAAAGAAGACTCTCTCCCATAAGAGAGGAGGAATCCATAGAACGAGAAAGAAGCGAATCCCTAAGTTCCTTTGAAGATGTGGCTCTATGAAGACAACGGGTAGACGATCTCCAACTCCTTCCAAGAGGAAACGGTTAACCCACAGTACTTCTCCTAGTCACTTTGAAAGTGAAGAGAGGTAACAAAGGAAGAAATGGGCAAGAAAGAGGTCACCCTCTTCTCCTTTTTCTTCACCTTCCTCTTCTTTGGAAGAAAGCAATAGTTATTCTCCAAGATGTGCTCATCGATGATATCCCTATGGACTTACCTCCAAAATGAGGGGATGATGACCATCAAATTGAGCTCCTACAAGGAAGTCACCGCCTAACAAGCCTTCTTATCAAGTTTCCCAAGCTCAACAAGAGGAGATCATGAGGCAAGTACAAGAATTGGTAGACAAAGGGATGGTGAGGCCTAGCTCCTCTCCCTTTTGTTCTCTAGTCCTTTTAGTGCAAAAGAAAGGTGGTACATACTGCATGTGTGTGGAACATCGAGCACTAAACCATATCACTATAAAAAATAGATTTCTCGTACCCTGGGTAGAAGATCTGTTTGATAAGCTACAAGACTCTACCTACTTCACTAGGATTGACCTTAAAAGTGGCTATCATCAAATAAGGATAGCGAATGAAGATATCGTAAATATCAAGTTCCGTACAACGTTTAGTCTTTATGAATATATAGTCATGCCTTTTGGCTTGAGTAATGCACCAATCACGTTCAATCGTTTAATGGAGAAAATATTTAGACACTACCGCAAATTCAGTGGAGTGTTCTTTGATGATATCATCTTCTACTTCAAGTCCTTGGAGGAACACAAGCAACATCTCCAAGTGATTTTTCAAGCTTTGAGGGAGAACAAGATTTTTATCAATCAAAAGAAGAGCGAATTTTTCCTTTAAGAGATTCAATACTTAGGTCATATTATCTCTCAAGATGGTATCCGTATGGATCCATCAAAGTTGGAGGTAATAAAATCATGGCCTAACCTAAGGAATCTACATGAGCTAAGAAGCTTTATTGGTATGTGTGCATACTATACGCTTCATAGCAAAATTCTCTCAAATAGTAGGACCATTACATGACTTAACAAAGAAGAACGTTAAGTACTCATGGACTGCTAAAGAGAAAAATTCTTTTGACAAGCTCAAAGAGAAGCTTACCTCCCAACCAACCCTTATGCTTTCAGATCTCTCAAAGCCATTTGAGGTCCAATGTGATGCTTGTGGTGATTGCCTTGGAGCAGTTTTTCTTTAAGAAGGGCATGCCATACCATATGAGAGCCGAAGGCTCAATGCCAATGAACGAGTCTTGGGAATATACAAAAAAGAGCTTTTAGCTGTTCTACATGCCCTAGACACATGGAAGCACTATCTATTGGGGACTCCATTTATTTTGGAAACGGACCACCAAAGTCTCAAGTACTTATTGATATAAACCAAGCTTTTTGGCAAACAAACGAGGTGGGCAAATTTTCTTTTTCAAATTTTATTTTCATATTGCTCACGTTTTTGGTAAGCACAATCAAGTGGCCAATGCACTTTCAGGATGACGAAAAGTTAATGAGGTGTCTAAAGAAGCTCATAATGATCTATCTTCTATGATAGATGAGTATGCTACTGACCGTAACTTTAAAGACATAATGTCAGCCCTTGCATTGGGGAAGAAAGAAGAACCTTTCATCTTGTAGGATGGTTATCTTCTCCATGGCAATAGGCTATGTGTTACCCACTCCCTTCGTGAGAAATTCATGTATGAATCCCATGCTCCTCCCTATGCGGGGCATAGAGGCATTCAACCTACTCTTTGAGGAGTAGAGATGTACTTCTATTGGATTACCATGAAAGTGGACATACAAGAGTATGTTTCAAAATGTGTGGTATGCCAATATGATAGAGGGAAGCAACTTGGATTACTCCAGCCATTGCCAATCCCTAATTCACCATGGGAGAGTATATCCATGGATTTTATCTTTAAATTACCCAAGTCTATCCATGGGAATACGGGAATATGGACAATAGTCGATAGGTTTAGCAAGCAAGCACACTTTATTCTTGTCAAAAATACTATTAAGGCACATCAAATGGCGGCTACTCTCTTCATATCTCAAATTTTCAAACACCATGGATTACCAACATCCATCGTGTTAGATAGAGATCCTATCGTGACCATTGATTTTTGGAAAGGTCTCTTTGAAAATCTAGGTACAAGATTGAATTTGTCTTCAACCTATCACCCAAAAACTGATGGCCAAAGTGAGATAGCTAATTTTACAATTTTCGATCTACTAACGACTTATGTTACAGACTTAGATCAACACTCACAATGGGAGAAGTACCTACCCCTTCTAGAGTATGCATACAGTAATACTATCCAACTTCTATGGGAAAAGCACCTTTTGAAATCATAGAGGGAAGACCTAAAAGTCCCTTGCTACTTAAAGTACATGGGAAGATCTTTGATGCTGATGAGTATAGCTGTGACCTGCCAAGAATATTTTCAAAATATTAAGGAGGCTATATCCATCTCTCAACAAAGGAAAAAAATTGTTGCTAGACGCTTAACATTCAACGAAAATGATTGGATCTTACTTAAGTTTCCCAAGGCTCGATTGAGGTAAACGACGGGCAAAAATCCTACGGGCCATCAAAAGCATTATGTTAAACTAGCAAAAAGATACTATGGTCCTTTTAAAATCTTAAAGCCAATCAATGAGATGGCTTATCAACTCAAGTTGCCCAACCATTGGCTCATACATAATGCTTTTCATGTGAGCCTACTTAAGCCCTACAAAGGAGAGCCACCAAGTGAACCAATTATTGAAGACCCTCCAAAAATCAAAGACCAAGAAGAGGTGCTACAACCCGAAGCTATCCTTCAACATGAAGACAAGATACTACAACATGGTAAGATTATCCAACGGTATCTTATTAAGTTCAAAAATTATCCTTTTGAAGATGCTAGGTGGATGCAAGGAATACAACTTAAGGATAGTATGAACCTTGTCAATGCTTACAATGCTATATTAAAGTAAGCAAATGTACATGTTTCTTTTAAATAATCAATGTTTTTGTTTTATAAGACTAATTCTCTTTTTATTGTGCACAAAATTTAAATAGTATGCATGCTCAGAATCATGTTTGTGATGACGACGACTCTCAAACACCAAGTAGAATTTGTCACTCTACTTTGGGAGAATGAAATGGACTAAAGAGCAGACATGCTTACGGCAACTACATCTCCCTAGCATCTCCCAAGCACCAAATGGATTAGTCATGCATCTTGGAATGATGTCGTATGGTAAAAAGGGATCCTCTACCTACTAAGAAGCATCAACTAATGACTAAGGCTTTATCTCTTCTACCTCATAGTCGAGGACCGCTATGATTTCAAGAGAAAGGTAATGTCATAAAATCTAATATCTAACCAACCCAAATGATTTTCTCATATTAAACTAATCATTTAATGTGGGAGAATAAATGGGAACAAGAGTTTGGATATAGACATGTGCTTATGGATCTATCTCAACACGGGGCCAAGGTAATCCAAATAAGAGATGGTCTATCAAAGAGCAATGCTACCTAATGGAGCTTAAATACCTTAGGGTTAGCTTCATTAAAGACCTCCAAAGGTTAGTGTTAAAAAGTACTTTGACCTTAGGCAACCTAGGGTTGTCTTGAGGTGGGAACCCGGCCCAAACTTGAGGTGCTTGTCATGCTTGCTGACTAAGGTGCTTGAGGTGCTTGTCATGCTTGAGGTGCTAGCTGAGCTTTATGTGGGAACCTTCTCCAGGCTTGAATTGAGATTGTAGTGAGAACCTTCCCCAAGGTGTTCCCAAAAGTCAACATGATCCCTGGAATGAAAATCCAACCAAGAGCCATGCTTCAATGCTTAAACTTGCCATCTTCTTCATCTTCACTACTATGCTATTATGCTATGCGAAGCAAGAAGAGTGATAATAAGTGAGGAACTATTTCTTTCTCCTATGAATGATTCTTCTTCCTCTACCCTACGCTCATTCCTCGCTAGCTATCTCCACCTTTGAAGGTGTTTGAGGCCTTGGGACTGAGGCCGGGGATGGTTAATGTTTTTTGCAAATATTATGTTATGCTCGTAATGCATGAAGTTTTCCATCTTCATTGCATCACCTAGGTTACAAGGAATGAAGACAAATATTGTATTGTACCAAGTCTCTCTTGATGGGAGAATCTATAATACAAAATCCTTTTGGAGGGGGGACCAGCTCCACATAAATCCAGTCCTCAACTGTTGTCAAGTTCTCTAACTCTCTCTCTTGCAAAAGTATTGTTTATGCCAAGTTAATTAAGTATTATGGTTATGTTGCTACTACTAATTAATTTCACCCTCTATGTTCTCAAAGTAGTCTCACAAAAATGCTCACTCTAATTCTCTTAATTTCGCTATTCTCAAAGTTCATAGGCCATTTTCATTACAGTATAATCATATGCAAGGGTTTTTGAGCTTTAAGAGGATGAGTGTGTTTATAAGGTAGGGTGGCCACACTTGGATCAGTCTCTCCTTTCATTAGATGTTGTTAAAGGAAAAGGTAGGGAAATTTTTTCTTCTTCTTTTAACAATAATGTGTTAGCTTTTTAGACTTGGGATACAACAGTTAGAGATACTCAGAAGTTTCTCACAAAGAACAAAAGGAAATCTAGGGCTATCAGGGGGAACAAAAGGATGATGATAAGGAAATATATAGAAGAGCTAGAAGCTCTCTTTGACCCTAGTAGTCCTCCTCCACCCCTCTTAGGTGAGCTAAAAGAAAATCTTAGAGAGGAAGAGGCCCTGCTTACTAAATGAGTCCATCCTTTGGACAAGAGAATTTTGGGATGTTAAAATAAATAAACTTGACAAACATATGTTCAACCTCCTTAAAAAGAAGAACATCAAGAACTTTATCCCAATGTTTAAAAATAAGGATGGTCAGTTATCATCTTCTCATAAAGATAACTTAAAGGTTGCTAAAGATTTCTTTGTTGATATTTTTTCCTTCCCCCCCAAAAAGAGGGGTAGACCTCACAACTTCCAGAGTCAAACAAGTAAAAAAGGTGTTCCTGAGCATTTAGCTAGAGTGATAAATGGGCCTCTAACAGAGGGGGAGGTGATAGATTCACTTGATGCTCTCAAGACTAGAAATCTCCTGGGTTTGATGGTCTACCAAATGATTTTTTTAAAATTTATAAAGATTTTCTGCTACCCTATCTCTTGTCCATATGGAAGGAGGATTTAAAGGTAGGAGCTGTATCCACCTCTATGAAAATAAGAGTTATCAAGATCATACATAAAAGGGGGGGAAAAGAGGACCTAGGGAATTGGAGACCTATCACTTGCCTGACTCCTGTTTATAAGATTTTCTCCCTGGCCTTAGCTAGAAGACTGAGTCCTATCATACATCTGATTATTTTTCCAGAATAGAAAAGATTTATATAGGGAAGGTATATTCTTGATGCAAATATCACATTGTGCGAAGCCACTGAATATGCCCAAGACAGTGAACATGATCTCATTGTTTTTAAAGTAGACTTTGATAAAGCTTGTGACAAGATTGATGGGATTTTGTTTTCCAATCATTACATGACATTGGTTTTGGAAAAAAATCTATCAAATGTATTCGTATACTGTTTGGTAATGCGTGTGCTAGAGTTGCCATAAATGGGGAGCTTTTTGAAGTTTTTCCTGTGAAAAGATCCATTAGACATGACTACCCCCTAGCCCCTTTGTTGTATGCCATCTGCTTTGATGCTCTTGGATGGCTAGTACATGATGCTCTGGACAGAGGTTCCATGAAAGGAATTAAAATCCCTGGTATTGACAAAGAATTTCTATTGTAGTAGTTTCCAGATGACAATAACTCTCTTTTGCCTAATAAATGTGCTTTAGTGTCTCATTTTTGGCAATGCTTAGACACCTTTTGCAAAGCAAGTGGTTCAGTGATAAACCACTATAAAAATGGCTTTAAAAGTTCTAATGGCCAGGTCCCTCAGGTTGTGTCAGATTCGGGATGCATGGAGATGAGGAATGGGCAAGTATTCAGACTTCTAGGCATACCAATGGGCTTCAAGGTCTCATATGCTTAGAGATGGGAATGGGTGGTCACCAAATTCAGATAGAAGCTTGTTAAGTGGCAAAATTACCAAACCTCTATCTCAGCCAGAGCATTTGTTATGAATCACTACCTTCTGCCTACCCTAATGTATTTTTTGTCTTGCTGGTGTCCAACTAAATATCAGATGCTGCAAGTCATTTCATTGGCAAGAAACTTATTGTGGGGAGGTGATAATGAGAAGAGCAAGATCGCAAAGGTCCCATGGGACATCTACGATCTACCTAAAGACAAGGGGAGCCTAGAACTACTCAATCTAGAAAGGACTTCCACTGGAACACTAGGATGGCAACCAAATGGATCCTAAGAGCCTCATACTCCAATGACTACTAGGCTGCTCTCCTCAAGAGAGACACTCACAAGTTCAAACGTCTGAATTATAGAGCTTGGACAGATCTCCAACTCAGGGAAATAATGTTATCTCCTATCCCTATCCACAATGTAGGAACCAAGCTAGCTTGCAGGATGTGGAAGGCCTGGGACTCAATCAAGGCAAAGTGGAAACCTTTCAATGATTTTTATTCTAATCATCTGAGTTTTATGTAGGATTCTGTTTGGTTTGGGTTTTTTGAAGGTAAAGCAAAAGTTCAACCATGCAGGAAATCCCACAAGTGCCATAAAGTTGGCATCAGGACCTGGGCTGATCTCATGTATTAGGGGCAAGTAAAACCAGACAGACAGATTCAATTAGAATTCTCAACCCCCCTCTCTCTTGCTAAGAGGTGTCAGGAAATAGTAAAACAAATTTTGGGAGTGATTATAATCCCAACCAGGGTAGTGAAACTTTCTAGCAGACCGTCAAGTCTAGCTTCTGAAGTCTTCAAGTAGTCCTGTCCAAAAGAAGGGGTGAAAGAAGAGGTCAAAAAAAGGTTAAGCAAACTCTGGAAAGTTTCATGGAGTTGCAATATAGTGGACTTACAGATTTAAATGCCTCTGGGCCTTCCCTTTGGAGATTAAACACTCCACGCTAATGTGGCTTATCATGCATCAAGGAATTCTCTGAACTTGTGAAAAGAAGTTCAAGATGTTCTCCCTGAAGGGTATAATGTTTCTGGCATCTTTAAGGCCACTAGATGGCAGCAATGGAGTGTAAGTGTCCCCTTGTATTATCATTCTTCAAGATTCATAATGTTTCAGCTGATGTAATGTCCTCCTTAGACATGGAGTTGTCCCACCCCCTACCTGTGGGATCCTTGTATTCTCATTTTAAAACAATTATACCTTTTTAAAAAGAAATAAGCGTTACTATCCTTACTTTTCTGTAAAATAGATTCGCTCCACTGCTTCGCCAAGGAGGAACCGTGCAACTAGTTGCTAACAAGTTGCACATTTTTTGGGAGCAACTCCTCATCGCAACATGAAATGATCGCAACTAGTTGGGTGCTACAGCTCTGTGTGAACTGGCCCCAAGGGGTAAAGTTTTTGCTAGCTCAACAATGCTTCAACAGAGAGGATGAGGGTCCTTGTCTCGACTTGAGTCCACACTACACAGGCAAAGAGCAGTGTTCGGGAAAAATCGTTTTTCCAAACATACAAAATTCCCTTTCTTGAATTTTCCACAAGGAAATTTTAGAAAATTAGGTTTATTTTTTGGGTTTTTACACTAATTTTCCCTATTTTGGGGCGGCATTTCTCCTTTTCCCCTTCCCTTCAACCAACATTTTTGAAATTGAAAACGGCACGATATTACGTTGAGACACATTTTTCCCGAACACTGGCAGAGTGCTTCTCTCTCTCTCTCTCTCTCTCTCTCTCTCTCTCTCTCTCTCTCCCCACACACACACACACACACACACACACACAAACACACACAATGACGTTGCCGTGATCTGCTGCTAAATACGATAGCCTACGTTGCTTTTCATATAAAATGTGGAATCTTCCCAATGCCCATTTTATCCATACCCAAGGCAACAGCCACACAATCCCTGCTGGTTTCCACACAATTACACAGAACATCTCTGCGCACTAATCTGCCCCCACCCTCAAACCAAAAAAAACCACAAAACACGCCCGTAGAGAGGGCAGTGCACATACGCACATTACTAGTTTGCTCATCTCAGTACGTATACACAGACACAAATCTACATCTATGGTTTCCTCGACATTGTCGACTTCGGTCGCTTCCACCTTCAGGGCCCAGGTACTTCCTCTCTGTGCGTGCATTAACACAGAAACGAGCTTGCCTTCCTTGTGTTTGTATGTTCTGCAGGCAACCAAGGGTTTGATGATCTAACTCCTTCTTTGGGCTCTTCTGTCTGACTGAACTTTGTGGGCAGTTTTTAGCAGCCGGAAGCCATGGCTTGAGGAGCGCCCCTTTCGTGCACGTGGGCACTCCAGTTTCAAGGAGGTTACGGATCTGCTGCGAGGTAAGCGGTGCTCTCTTTGTATTTGCATGCATATGCACGAGAGAGAGAGAGAGAGAGAGAGAGAGAGAGAGAGAGAGAGAGTGTAACCAACTAAGAGATCATCGACGACAACAATCGACCTTTTTCGAGCGGGTTCATGACAGTAATGGTCACATGTCTTTGCAGGCTACTGGCGTTGTCGCAAAGCCTGAGACTGTACGCAAAGTTATAGCAATAGTGGCAAAACAACTGGCTACTGCTGCAGACAAGGTCAATGCAGAAGCAAAATTTGGTGACTTGGGTGCTGATTCTCTTGACCAGGTAAATCACACACTTCTGTCAGGCCATCAGGGAACGTCATAATGCAGATCTCGTCATCAATGCATGCTTGTCTGTAGAGTACAAGTGTCTTGGGCTGCTAGACCTATCTAGGTGTGTGTGTGTGTGTGTGTATGCGGACACATGCAATTGCATGCGCTCACACACTTATGTGCACGCGCGCACACACACACACACACACACACATGCACACTGTGTGTGTATGCACTTAACCCACACATACGACCTTGATCCACCCACCTAAACACTCACCTCTTGTAAGCAAGGCATGCTTGTGTTTGGGGGGGTTGCATATTGATAAGCCGATGTCCAATGCATCCGTGCCATACAGTTTTCAGACGTCCGTGACTTTAAGTTGTTAAATTTATCTAGGTTAACACACGTACAGAAACATACTACAATACACATGCATGTGCATGTGTGTGGGTGTGCGTACATGCATATCTTATACACATGTACATAGGTATCTCTATGCAAACATTGTGGATAGATACATGCTTGCTTGTATACAAACACATGTAAATGCATGCGTGCAATCGCAAATACTGTTTGATGCCTTGCTTGTAATTAGGTGGAGATTGTGATGGCTTTGGAGGAGGAGTTTGACATCAACATTGAAGATAGTGGTGCAGAGTCTATCTTGACAGTGCAAGATGCGGCAAACCTAATTGAGAAAGCTGCTGCAGCAAAAGCATCCGCGTGATACAAGGTGTTACTTGGATGCAATGTAAAGAGGAAAGTTACAAACTTTGTATGTCAGTCCCAAGGTAGCGTGAGCCCCATTCATTGGCAAGTAGTTCAATTAATCAATCTTCTTGGTTAGTATTCATGTCATGCCTCTCCAATGTTTGTTCGTTTAGCTTGTTGACTTCTTGAGGAATCATTTCCAATTGCTAGCCTTAAGTGATGTTTGCGGGTACATGCGATGGGGGTGTATGTAGACTTGGCTTGTGGGCATGTGGCCTGCATTGTCACGTTTCTGTTTATTTTTTACATTGAGAGAGGTTTGGATGCTTTTGGGCTCGTCGTCTTCCATAGGATACTTTGGCCGCTTACAGGTGCTATTATTATAGCTCCATAGTAAAAGGTATTGAGCTGTAAAGACTTGTCAGTTCCTAGCTGAACTTGTGCCCTTGGGAGGGAGACTTAGGCCAGGTTTAGATGGAGCCAGCGGTAGCTACTACCCTTTTCAAATGCCGCCTCCCCTCTACCAAGCTTTGTGTGGGTCCGGAATCAGACTCTCTACTTTTGCTCCAATGAATGTGGACATGGGGGAGCCATAAAATTGTGATCAACTCTTCCACTGGCTCACCTGAACCCAGCCTTAGAGGGAGTATTCTGATGTTCTGAAGATGGTTTTGATGAAGGATACTTGAATTTGGTCCATTGGGATTATTCAACCATGATACTCTCTCTCTCTCTCTCTCTCTCTCACACACACACACACACACACACAACAAAATTCAACCCCACACATAAAATGACATGCATAACAAACACGAGGTTTAAGATATTAAGGAGTAGATAAGGGGAGTTGGCCTGGCAGTGAAGGCAAGGGGCTTTAAGCGTGCTCACTATGGTTCAACCCTTGTGACATGCGGGTGTGGGCGCAATCCTATAAAACTAGCTGATGCTTTGCATCAAATTGCCAAAAAATAAAATTAAAAAATGGAGTAAATTGAGCTTTATTGGAAACTGCAGGAGAAGATCGAAGCCTACACAGATCTAAATACACATGAGGCATGCCAAACTTATGTAATATTCTTGGCAATAATCCCTTAAAAATCATTGAGTGGCTTTCGAGCTTTCTATTGCAATTTATTCTTCCCCAAGCGTAGCAAAGCCAGTTTTAAATCTTGGTGGTGTATTCTGAAAACTTCACTTATATCGTGTCAAGTCCTGTTTTCAAAGCATCAACTTCAGATTATAGATAGAAATGTCGTTTCAGCTAAGTTCTGTTCCTGCCATATGCTTGTATTGGTGCGCTTTTTAAAATTTTCAAGTGACCTGCATATAATACCACCATGTTATATATTTTTTGCTTGAAAAAAAAACCCGGTTCGAAATTTTCATAGCGATTCTTTGTATGCCAAGTAGTCAATGACAATATTTACAGTGAATCAAACCTGGAATGTGGATGCCACATTGTTTCAGAAATAAAATTTGATACGGTGGAAGAGAGAATTCATGACATTTACTTGCTAGTATGGAACAGAGGGGAACACATCTTACTTCGTATTTGTAATGCCTTGAAGGGATAGACTTGAGACGTGAATGATCATAAGGAAATACTGTAGCTAGTGGCACCATTGTCAAAATGTTACGACTGGAATAGACCCTAGTATCTTCACCCATCCTCCCTATATAGTTGGAGCTTGAACGTGCGTGCCTCCATGAACAACCTTACAAGCTTCTGCACATTCTTCGATGAACAACCTTACAAGTTTTGGAGCTTTGATCATGGTTTTAGTAGGAATAAACTTACACATTTTAGTCAAACAATCTTTAGTTACCCAAATAGAGGTGTGGCTTTGAATTGTAGCAGGAAGACCTACTACAAAAGCCATAGAGATAGTCTTCCACTTGTCGTCGATAAGAATCTCTAAAGCATGCATAAGCACCACCTACTTTAATGTGTTACCCCTTCGTCACTTGACACTTTTGGCAATGTAATATGTACTCATATGCGTTTGTATGCAAACCTTGGCAATAAAGTCATCTTTTGAATAATGCGTACATCTTCCTAGTACAAGGGTACGCATACTCTTCCCTTGTGATGTTAATATCAATCTTCGATAGAAAGAAGGATCCCTCATTTCTACATGATTCTATACCTTCGCATAAGAAAATTCATGCTCGCAACAATGAGGATATTGTAAAATACAATCATATTCTTGAAGGATCTTTGCCCATCTAACCTTATTCTCTTTAAGATTAGTTTGAGCAGCAAACCACTTAAGGGTGCCCACATCTTTTTTTAAAACATTTCACAATGTCCTGTTGAATATAATATTCATTATGTAAGTGAATCGTCTCTACCAAAAACTTACTGTATCACATTGTCAAAATCCATTTTTTGTAGATGACAATGAAGGGAAATGCTTTCTTGGAAACAACAAAAGTGTCTATAAACTAGGGTTTAGTTGCCTAAGACCCTTCATGGCCTACAACCAACCTTGTCCATTCTAAGCTTATTTCAGAGGCGAGACAACAATATCCTTTGCATTTGAAGGTGACAAGCATGTCAGTGGAGGCTTATAGGATGTTGAAATTCTTGCATGTATCTAAAGCAAGCCAAAGAGATATGAACATTTCATTGTTGATCGCGGTGAAGAGAACTATCAACATTATATTATCTTTTGATTGCATCAACATGCAATAGGTTATCGCGAAAGCAATTGCTTCAAAATTTTACCAAACTCTACGAGAGAAGGGATTTAATCATGATATTGCATCATAGAAAAACGTAAAGCTAGAGTATAACCTTGTGGCACATGCTCTGTAAACAATAAGCACTAAAAATTACCTTTCCTTTTTGTAGGTGAAAGATGAAATGTATGAAAATGCCTCCCACCGTCCACAATGATGTGGCTGCTTCTTTAGTTAGATAACCCTAAAGAGGCTAATGCATAGCATACCTGATAGAGTCCAACGCACAAACCTTCAATATAGACACAAAGGGATGAGAAAACAAAGTGACCTTCTCCACTTGTGACAAAAGAAGAGGTGCATTTGCCATGAATAGACATCATTTCCAAAAGCATTGAAAAATGCCATTTGCACTTAATAATAAAGTGTACATAATTAGATTGATAAACTAATACTACAGTCAAAATCTCAATGCTCCAAACAATTCAGTAAAGATACTATACAAATAATATTAGAGTTCTTTGCTTTTGACAATTAATAATATTTTCTTATATTTAAATCCAATTGTATTAAATATATTCTACAATTATGACTTGAGGGTACTAAATTTTAATATGGATTGTCAAAGTTAAGTTACTATTTACATCTATTATAAAATTATAAAATATTTATTATCAATTAATTACTATTTAAGCTTATAGTTTACTTACTACTTTATGTTTAAAATAGTTGTGATCTATTAATTTTACAATATAAAAATTATGAGTTTTGTTAATTTATTTATTGTTAATTATTATTTTTAATTAGAGTTATTCTAAATGAGGTTAATAAGAAATTTCATGTATAAATTCAATTTTACTAAATATAAGTACTATTTTCTATTTAAAATGATTGCTGCTTATGATTATATTCTAAAAATTATTATTATTATTAATTCTACATCATGTGATTAATTTATACTAATATATTTTTATGATTTATTATTTATAAAATTTTAAAATCTTCAAAAGCTACAAAATTTTGTTGGAGTTATTCTAAGATAATAATTAAAAGTTTGTGAAATTTTTTTTAAAAAAAAATCTTAATGTGTGGTTGAAGTAGTGAATATGTGTAATACATTTAAATCATTAATTGCGTGGTTAATCAAATATTTACTAATAGTATATGACATATGTATCCTTCCTTTAAAACACAATAACTTTCACTCTCTTATCACATTTTCAAGATCATGCACTAAGGTGTTGCCGTTTCTTTTTGCTTTTACTATGTGTGCATTCATATGTGTGTGTGTGTGGCGTCCCTTCCCATCTCTATGCCTCCCCGCCCCTCTCCTCCTATCTGTACACCCTTCCCCTTTCCCTCTCCACCTCCCACTTTCATCCTTTTCTTATTTGTATGTGAGTAGCAAGTATTGGGCTATCCATGCCCCGAGTCAGTAGCTTGCATTGCTCACAAAGGGTTCTATGTGAGCAGTGTGCCTTGCTCACTTGGGGCGAAGATGATTTTGTTGCATGACAAGAGGCAAGGATGCCATTGAATTGGGGCTATTCTTGCCCCTTTTTGAGCAACACATGTCACTACGCATACATGGACACATGCATCCACAAACATGCTATCGTGCCATTTTGTTGGCATGGGGTGAAAGGCTAAGATTTCTATGCATTCTGGGGTTTTTATTTCATGTTTTATGCAAGGATCTTGCTATGACATTATACTGCCACAATGTTTTCAAAATGTGGTTTTTTGAGCTAGTTTTGGTGCTTTTTGTGCACACTTGTCCAGATGCTTCAAAGCTAGAAATTTCATATTTAAAGCTTTATGTTGAAGTCCTTGATGGGCTCTACCAGCTCCTCTCTAAAGCTTTCAATTTTGGAGGCTGTTTGTGAAAGTTATGGACATTTGAAAGTTTGGTAGGGGTCGATTTTGCTGCCTGTGGTTCCGCTTAGGGGTGTGTGCCAAGTTTACCACTTTTCAACTTTCTGTGTAGCCTTTAATAGCCTCAAGTATGCTGTACAAGCTTAGCCTTACAACTATTCGAAATGAGTTCCCCACAAAATGGTATGTTGAGTCAAAGATGTGGAGCTTATTCCTGAGATTGATACATGTGTTTTGATGATGCAAAATGTGTTTGACATTAGAGATTCTAAAGATGTTTAGGTGCTTGAATACATGTACTTTGTGGTTCATGAATTAAATATCAGAGCAAGGAGATGCGGCTCAATCTCAACAATGGTCATGACAATCGTAATCTCTCCCAACGGAGATCCCTTCCCATGAGAGCCACCCTCATTGGTCCTTTTCACAAGAGGCCATGCGGCCTTGGCATAGGAAGTAGAAAGTTTTTTAATTATGCTATGGCATGCAAAATTATGAGTGAATGTCCGGTAGTGTGACACCTCCCATGGGGACTTCATTCAAACTCAAAGGTAAGTTTGCATGCAATACTTAAGTGAGAAGAGGAGAAAAAAATGGAAAGCATTGAGGTGGAGAAGGGACATAGATTGTCAAAAAGTAAAACGGTTTTGGAAAAACAGAGTTCTTTGTTTTGTCTTATGAAGAACTAGTATGTGACCTGCGCGTTGTTGCGATCAAAGAGGTGGGGATATCTTCTCTTCCAAGTGGAACACTATCAATACTCTCTTCTTACAAAAAGAACACTCTTCTTACATGTATAATCTATTGCGTTTCTAAAAGTGATGCATGCCACAACCTCTTGACATACTCTAACAAACATGACAATGAACTCTTTTTAGGCCTCAAAGACATGTATGCTAACAAATTTTAGAGCCAGTTTAATGGCTTTTTACTATTTTTAGAACAACATTATGTTTCATTTTTTAATTTTTTTGAAATAAATGATATACTAAAATGTTCCTCTTATGTTGTAAAACCTCATTGATAACTTATCTTCACGGTTTCATGAAAAATAGGTAATCGTAAAGAAAATTTTAAAGTATAAGATGCCAAGCCACTACTGTGGCTCGAGCCACTTAAATGGCTCAAATACAAACCTCCTAGTGTTAAGCCCGAGAGGACGCAACCTACTCTGAAACTAATTGTTGGAATTAAGGTTGCAGGAAAACACACACAGCTTGGAGAAGACGAAGGAAGATCAAGGCACACAACAGAGAGTGTATTACTTAGTGTGCAATGGAAAGATAAGATAGCCCTAGAGTGATGGGCATATATACAATGCACGGGGGAACAAACCTTCTAGTGTGGGAAAAAATGCCCCGATGGTCGTAAGTGTGTTCACACACATCACTACACATGCATATGGTAACAAAAATGCTCCAAAATTGTAAATTTTATTAGTATTTTTGGTGTGTATCTTAATGAGGAGGAAATGTGCATTGCATATACATAAACAAAGTGAAGGCCATTTCGGGTATAAAGAATAGGTACAAGAAATTTCTTGAGTTCTTGGGCTCAGAGAGAGAGAGAGAGAGAGAGAGAGAGAGAGAGAGAGAGAGAGAGAGAGAGAGCATTTGCAAAGAGACTACTATTGCACATATAATTTCTGGCAACGAGCCACCCCCCTCTTGAGCTCTCTATGGGTTTTGTGATGTGCTCTCATGTGGCATAAAGAGCTTCGCACTGATGTTGTTCCCATTGCCTCAACCTACACATGAACAAATTTTACCCATTCTCTCCCGCCCTTCTCCACCTTAACCTTAACATCCACTCTGGTTTCTCTCTATCCAGTGCCATTGGAATTGAAATCTAATTACCTAGTCACTAGATATGTTGATTACAAGTTGAAACAACTTGGCGGCTTGAGCGTACATACAATAGAGCCCTTGTCTCTTCCAAAGATAAAAATCCTTTCACATTAAGGTTATTGAATTTTATACCTAGGGCTTTCTAAATGGCCAGTGGCTAGCTCACATGGGCCTTAAACAATATCATGACAGAATTACAACTTAGAGAATAGATCTACTACTCTTGAATTGGGATTTACACACAGTGTAGTTACACTAGCTTGAAAAATAATAGAGTACAAATGTGGTGTCTAGCTAAATATCCGGCTAAGTGGGTGCTCGTATATTGAATCAACCAACATTCCCCCCTTCCTCGCTTGTGTCATCCCTTCACACAACCATGTGCAATGTTTTCATTAGGATTGTCTTTAGCTTTGTCTTTAAGGTTGGTCTTTAGCTATGAAAGTGCTTTGTTGTTGATGACACGTCCCCCTTACTTGAGTGATTTATATATATTGTGTGATGGTTGATACATGAGTTGGGCTCCTATTGTTGAGGAAACTTTACATCTTGTTGCACATTCTCCTCTTTGTTGCCACTCTTGGCCGTGAACATGGCTTTTGATGTGACTGCCTTTGTGGGAACTCAGCTTCTTTGGGTTGTTGACGTTATGATGGATCCTTCTCGCAAGTTCCACTGCTATGTGGGTTGTCTGCAATATTTCATCAACTTAAAAAATTGTGTGAGCTCCTTATGATTGTTGTTGATGGCTCTTTACTGAATTATCATTTCTTGTCAATTGTTCTTCTTGACAAGCATTGTTTTGACCTAGAATTGTTGCTTTGATTCTTTGACAAATAATATGGGTAGCCATTTTCTTATTGTTGATGTAGAAGAAATATATACAAGAGGATAGTGATGAGTATTTCTAGATTAGGGTATGAAACCTGGATGACCAAAGGGAAAAAACCCTTGGGAGAAAAGTGCCTATGGTATACGCTCTTATTGAAGTTGAGCCATTGAACTTGAAGTATCTGTTTGTGCAAGGTGAGTGCTTGGGAGAAACATAGGAAGAGTGTCTAATGGAAGTGTCAGTTATGGGACACTCTATATGCATACGAGAAAATTTTCAAGCAAAAGCTTGTAGTGCAAAAGATGGGGTTTGAAGGAGTACGAGCGGAAGTGCGACGCGAGAGAGAGTGCGAGAAGAAGAGCACGACGATATGGTGAACTCGCTCTACTGTAATGTGTAGAGCATAGTGAGTTCTTATTAGGTTTTTACAAAAGAATATGTGTACATACCTGGCGGCCCGCCCACTTACCTGGGCGACCACATTGGGCTTTATACCCCAACAACCTCCCACTTAAAGTCCAATGTGGTACTTTAAGTGTGAGCAAAGCTACTATACAAGCTAATATACAAGAGATGTAGAGAAGTGATGTACTACCCTACACCTAACTGCTTGCGAAAATGCGCAAAGCTCTCTGAGGGAAGTCCTTTTGCAAGTAGATCATCAGGATTTTCTGTGGTGTGAACTTTGACAAGCTGAAGTTGCTTATCCTCAAGTATTTCCCTGATGAAATGATACTTCACATCCACATGCTTTGTCTTTGAGTGATAAACTGGATTGCGAGCCAATTGTATATCACTTTGACTATCACAATATAACACAGGCATCTCTTCTTTGATTCCCAAATCTGTTACTAGTCGATTAAGCCAAATTGATTCTTTGCATGCCTCTGATGCTGCAACATATTCAGTCTCTGTAGTAGAATGAGTAACACAATCTTTTAATCTAGAACGCCATGATACCGCTCCACCAGCAATTGTAAAGACATACCCTGACGTAGACTTTCGGTTGTCTAAGTCACCTGCATAATATGAGTCTTTAAAACCCTTTACACTTAGCTCCTGACTCCCATAGCATATACGCATACTCTTTGTAGCTTTCAGGTATCTTAATATTCCTTTCACTGTCTCCCAATGTTTCTTGCCTGGGTTTGACATGTATCGACATACTACTCCCATTGCAAATGCAATGTGTGGGCGAGTAGCAATCATTGCATACATCAAACTACCCACTGCAGACGCATATGGAATCATATCCATTTCAGCCTGTTCTTCCTCAGACACAGGACAATCTTGTTTGCTAAGTTTCACAAATGGGGGCAATGGAACACTCAATGCCATTCCCTTCTCCATATTGAAACGTTGCAAAACCTTGTCAATATACTCTGTTTGAGATAACCAAATCAACTTCTTTGATTTGTCTCTCTCAATGCGCATACCAAGTATATGACTTGCCTCACCCATGTCTTTCATGTCAAACGATTTTGCCATCTTTGACTTCAAAGCTGAAATTTCTTCCAAGTGCTTGCCAGCAATCAACATGTCATCCACATACAAAATAAGGATCCGCCAACTGCCATCCTTAGCCTTCTTTGTATATAGACAATGATCGAACTCACTACATTTGTAGCCTTGAGAAAGCATAAACTTGTGGAACTTATGGTACCATGCCCTCGGTGATTGTTTTAAGCCATAAAGACTCTTTAACAACTGGCATACCAAATCTTCCTTGCCTTTCTCAACAAACCCTTCTGGCTGCTGCATGTAAATTTCCACATCTAAATCACCATGCAAGAACGCTGTCTTGACATCCATTTGGTGCAACACCAAATCTAATATGGCAACCAATGCAAGAAAGCATCTCAATGTAGTCATCTTGACCACGGAAGAGAAGACTTCATCAAAGTCAATGCCTTGTTCTTGCTTAAAGCCCTTGGCAACAAGCCTTGCTTTGTACTTTGGCTGACTATCATGAGCGGTGATCTTATACCTGTAAATCCATTTACAAGGTAGAGCCTTTTTGCCCTGTGGTAATTTAACTAGCTTCCATGTCTGGTTTTTATGCAGAGCTGTCATCTCTGACTGCATGGCCAATTTCCAATTCCCGGAGTCCTTCATTTGCACTGCTTCCTTGTAACATGAAGGCTCATTGCAATCAGTCAACATGACATAGTTCATAGATGGAACAAACCTATTAGGAGGTCGTGTGATACGTCCAGATCTACGCAAAATAGGTGGCTGAGGCTTAGCCACAACCTGTGGTTCCACTCTATCCTGTCCTTGCTCCTCTTGAGCCCTGACATTTTGTCTTGCACGTGCAGGTCCATCTTCTTGGAAGACAACTCTTCTAATCTCCTCAACCCTCTCTGGTTTAGAATGATATTTGGCTTCATTAAAGTGAACATCATTGCTGCGGATAATCTTTCTGGATTCGGGATCCCAAAGTCTGTACCCCATCTCACCAGAATTACCATAGCCTAGAAATATGCACTTTCTACTCTTTGGCTCAAGTTTGTTCCTAAATTCCTTTGGAACATGAGTGTATGCCTCACAACCAAAGACTCTGAGATGCTTGTATGAGGGCATTTTGCTTGACCATACAATCTCTGCCACTGAATCCTTCTGCAAAACCTTGCTAGGAGATCTATTTATAAGATGAAAAACTGTTGATATAGCTTCAACCCAAAACCCATTTGGCAGTTGTGCATTAGACAACATACTTTTGACCTTCTCTTGTATGGTCCTATTCATCCTCTCAGCAACACCATTTTGAGGAGGATTGTAAGGAGCAGTAAGTTCACGTTTTATACCTTTTGACTCACAAAAGTCCTGAAAGGCCTTTGAAACATACTCTCCACCATTGTCAGTGCATAAGAATTTAAGCTTCTTGCCACTCTGATTCTCCACAAGTGTCACAAACGTTTTGAAAACACTGAACGCTTCATCCTTGTGCTTGAGAAAGTAAACCCATACTTTCCTTGAGTAATCATCTATAAATGTCATAAAGTAAGAAGCTCCCCCTAGAGATAGGTTAGGCATAGATCCACACAAATCACTATGAACAAGTGCCAACTGTATATCTCTTCTACTGCTTCTATGCTTATGTGGCTGCTGTGTTTGCTTACCATACAAACAATGTTCACAGAATTCAAAATCATTAAATGACAAGCCAGGCAAATAACCAGAACGAGATAAGATTTCCATTCCCTTCTTGGACATATGTCCTAACCGGCTATGCTACAAACAAACATTCGGCTGCTTGGTTACATTGATTACATTTTTAGAGACATTTGATACATAAATCATGTAAAGTCCTCCAGACTTTACTCCATGTGCTACTATCATAGAACCCTTGGATATCTTCCACATGTTCTGTCCAAAAGTGGTGACGTAGCCAACATCATCAAGTAAACCTGTGCTGATCAAGCTCTTTGTAATTGCGGAAGCATGTCTGACATTCTTCAGCGTGAAAGAAGAGCCATTCTGAAACTTCAATTGAACATCTCCAACACCTAAGATCTCACATGTCTGCCCATTGCCTAACCGAACATGATCTTTAGTGGTCACATAAGAGGTAAACCACTCCTTGTTTGGAGACACATGAAGTGATGCCCCTGAGTCTATAATCCAGTCACTCAGTGCATTTCCATCAGATGCTTTGCTTTTGTCCATTGTCTTTCTGTTGGTTTCTTCAGTAAGCAGACTCCCTTCTACACCTGCTATGGTCAAACCATTTGGAGGTGCAGAATTACTCAAAGCTGTGCGAAAAGTGTCCCAAATTTCCGGCAATGTGATCAACAGGAACATAGCTCTAACAGGTTCATCAAACTTGACACCTTGAACTGACAACTGACTGTAGATGGTGTTGAATTCATTCAGATGATTGGACATAGGTGTCCCTTCTTTCATCTTCAAGTCAACAAGCTTCTTAAGCCAGTATACCTGTGAAGATGCACTTTGCTTCTCATAAAGATCACTCAGCTTTTTCCATGCTTCATAAGCCGACATCTCGTCTGCTACATTGAAGTAAACGCTTTCTGCCAAAGTCAGCATAATGGTAGAAAGTGCCAATTCATCCCTTTTGCTCCATTCATCTTCGTCCATATCTTCTGGTTTTATCCCCTTGAGCTTTATAGGTTTTATCTGCTTCTTTTGTACCAACACGTGCCAAATCTGCTTCTTCCACAATGGGAAATTGGTTCCATCCAGCTTCTTGATATTGTAAAGAGCAGTGTCCTGTGATCCAGCCATAGCTACGCTTCACAGTGGTTTACTTTCCTTGGAAAAATTCGGCAGAGTTTCCCCTGTAAATTGACCTCTGAACCAATATCAACCTGTCAAATGAACCAAGAAAGCTTCAGATTCTGCATAAATTTTGGCAGAGTCTCCTTTGTAAAATGGCTCTAGTGTACTAAAAACAGACCAAAAAACAACTCAAAAAACACTGTCTCTCTGACACTGTAAGCTGCGGGTAAACCTGTCCTGCACCTGTACTGTCTCTCACTATCCTGTAAGCATAGGCTGCGACAATGCCTAAACGACAGTAAAGCAAAGATGCAATCCCAACTGTCCAACTCACAGTCAATACATCCTAGCTGCCTATCTAAGGGTGCTCGAGGGATCGCTCCAAGACCTGTATTACCAAAAGGATCTCAACATTCGAGAATCCCCTAGCTCAATAAAACCTCACTCGACCCTCAACAAAGGCTGCAGTAAATCTAACAGTACATAGACTTCCCACAAAGTCATACATCCACAAATTTCGCACTGTATGCTGTAACCGCTGCGGTGGTTGTTTGCTGCGTGACTCACAGCCAACAAACCCTCAACAGACATACATCATCTCTGACAATACATCCCATGTGGAAGTACCTGCAATGTCAGGATGAAATCTGGAATATCAAGCAGCAAACACAAGCTACCTGATGAACTAGTGGATGTCGCCTACAGCCTGTGTGTAGGTGCGTCCGTGTCGTATGTGACACGCCTCCAAGAACTGTGAGCCGTCCTTCGTTGTGTAGACAACCACAAATCAGCACTCTGGAAGTGTAGATATCCTCAGCACCTGCAGTCGTAGGCCGAAACCCCAAATTTGCAGAGTCTGATCTGCATCCGCCAAGACCATGTAGTCGAAAATGGCCTGCGCAACTCTTTGTCGAAGCCGAACGGTGGCCGAGATGACCTCAGAATGAAATTCTGGGAATTGGGGCCGTGTCTTCGCCTGTCGAATCTCACTCCAATCTGAGTAGGTGACTCTGGCAACCTGCAAATGCTGCCCCGAGCCTCGATCTGAGCTCTGATACCAGTTGAAGGAGTACAAGCAGAAGTGACGCGAGAGAGAGTGCGAGAAGAAGAGCACGACGATATGGTGAACTCGCTCTACTGTAATGTGTAGAGCATAGTGAGTTCTTATTAGGTTTTTACAAAAGAATATGTGTACATACCTGGCGGCCCGCCCACTTACCTGGGCGACCACATTGGGCTTTATACCCCAACAGGGTTAGTGGGTGCTTCAAGGAACAAATGTAGCACATGTGACATCAAAGGATGTTGCAATAGGTTCCACGTTTCCAAGAAGTATTTTTGATGTAGAAGCTTCTCCACTCTTACCTCACTTTGCTAACTACGTGAGTGTCTTTAGGACTTCTTCCTTCACTTTACCAGACTTAAAATACATAGAATTGACTCTTATGCTCACCTATACCAGCATGAGTGACACAACATAAGTACGCTCAACTTTTCTAGCTTGAGAAGTACCTAAAAGAGCTAAGACTCTTATACCATAGAGGATATTACTTAAAGCTTTGGACTAACGCCTCGCTCATTTAGTGGCTTAGTTGCCCAACTCTGACTTTTATGCCATGTATTTTTTATGGCAACTTGGACATACCTATTCAACTTGGACATACCTAACGCCTCGCTCATTTAGTGGCTTAGTTGCCCAACTCTGACTTTTATGATATGTATTTTTTATGGCAACTTGGACATACCTATTCAAGGCCAAAAACCCAATTCCATAGGTTCTTGAGATTGAGGCCTCTTTCATTGTATTGGTCTTTGGATGCCACCATTTTGTCCTATAGGTTGGCATACTTTTTCTCCTCGTGACTCCTTTGGTTAGTATGTCAATACTGTTTTCTGAAATAGGTCCTACGATTGTAGTAGGGACTGATGGTGCCTTCACTTTATTTTCCATGTGAGGTGGTTGAAGATGTTTGTGGATTCTTTGTGACTGAGTTTCCACTAGAAATTTTGGACCACCTTGTCTTTGATCCTTGTGTGATTGTCTTTTGCAAGGTCTCCTTTTGCTCTATACTTGATGGACACTAGGCTTGGGTATCGATATCTGACTATTACCGTTGTAAAAGGCTTGCTTCTGTAGTTGAGGATGAGATATCCATCTAGAGGTTGTAGCATCCTTGATTATGTTTGGATTTTGTCGGCTCTTGGTTGTTGCGATTGCTTGACTTTGGGTTGAGCCTTGTGCTACATGACTGATTTTTGTTGTTCCAGATCGAGCTACTACTTTTGGCAACCATATTTGAGAGTACCTTCATAAAATCCTTGTGCTTCAAGTAGCCTGACTAGAATCATCTGCTCCTTCACGTGTCTTTGTTGGGTAGCTTGGTTGAATTCTAACTTTGGTACCCATACTTGCCACATTGGTTGTTTCTTTGAAGATATTTTCTTTTGCCTCTTGTGGTTGTTATTCCTCTTGATTGAGGTGTTTGACTTCCATTGATAGCTTGTATTTCACTTTGAAAAAATATTCTCTTGAGTTGAGTGGATCCAAGCTATTACCTTAGGCTTTTTGGCCCAAATATTAGTGTTACCTTGAAAGTAAGCTTGAGCAGTGATTGACTCATTGGATGCTACCCACCCTATTATCTTTGTTTGTTGAGGTCCAAACCTATTATCTTTGGTTGTTGAGGTTGAACGTGTGATTTGTGTATCCAAACTAAATCTTTGATTTTGATGTGCTCTTTGGATAATAATACTTGGTTGAATTCTTTTGACCGCTTTTGGAAACTTTGCTGTAGAGGTTGCGTATGAAGCTTGATGGAGGCTTGTTGAAGGTAAAGTTGACTTGTGAGGTCGATGTACTTTAGTGTTTGCTTTAGATTTACCTTTTTTTGTGATGGTTTGTTGCTCCTTTTTTGCGTGGGCCCGAGATGCTTCTATGACCTTTGTTGTTGTTGTTGGAAGTGTTTTGTTGTTGTCAAAATAATATTTTCATTCAGCTTTTTTCCAGGATTAGAATCTCTTTGATGTGATGGGAGTCAAATATGTTTAAGGTGTCCTTGAACTCCCTAGTGCTCAACTTGAGTACAACTTCTGTCACACCATAGCTAGGAATTGGCGTTTTGGAACTTGTGTACATTGTTTCCTCTAGCTCTTTGATTGGTGGCTTTCCCATCATTATCCACATGCCATAAGACATCAGATTCCTTATAGCATAAAAATCGATCTAGATTGAACATGTGACTTTGAGTCTTGTTTTGCCACACACATTGAATTTGATCATTGTAGGAGACAATCGACCTTTTATCGTATCAAAAGTTTAGCGCTGTCGTCTACTGTGTGTGAGAGAGAAAGAGAGTGAGTGTGAGCTTTATCCTCTCGCTACGCCCGGCTCGCTCAACACATTGGAGATCCGACTGCACCATTGCTGTAGGCTCGAGGAGAGCTACGCGACAACGCCAAGCATTCCACGCGAGACGAAGTGCACATGTCGACGCATCTATGAGATATTTGTGGCCGTAAGTGTATCAAACAATGTCTGTTTTCTGCGTGCTAGTAGTCTATAGAATCGTGGCGACATGAGCTACGCATAGGTACTCATAAATTTCAGTTTCAGGCACTTTCAAAATTCTGCTCTGTCATCCTACGCGTTTTCCGCAGACGGGTTTAGAGTGAGGGTTTTGAGTGTAGAAGCGTAGGGGCAGGTGTATCCTAGTGAGGGGATGGTGTTCCTTAAGTTTCGTACGAATCTGGCATGATTAGGTGAGTTACCTTCCGTATGTGTGTATGTGGCTAGGTGGTGTAGTTGAGAGCAGTGAGGTTCTTGATTGTGGTTTAGTTGGCCTTCCAGAGTGTTGTATGTGTAGGATGGTCTCAGCCTGACAAGCTAAAGAGATTTCCTCCGTGTGCCTATCGTGTCATCTGTGTCCTCGATTGACATTATGTTGATCTAGGTAGTGTTTACATGCACTTCATGGGTGTGTGAGTCGCCCTTCCAACATTGGCGCCGTTGCCGGGGACACAAGGACCTAAGTAGGTTTCCTACTAACACTCGTGTGATGGTTGCTTGATTTAGTTTCGGCTAAAGAAAGCGTTTTTCTTAAGTGGATCCGGAAGAGGATATTCCGCGATCAAGTGGATAGCCAGGAAGCGTGTGTCTTGCCGAGGGTCTGCGACTAGATAGGTTTAGTTAGGATCTGTGGATTAGAGTATTTGTTGGTGGTCCAGTGATTTGTCAGGTGATAAAAGCGTTTACTAGTCTGTGTGTGGCAGTGAAGCGTTTTTCTACTCATAGATGCGAAACCCCATATGATTTGTAGGAGTAGCTTTAGGTAAGTGATCCGATTCTGATATCTAGAGCTATTTAGCACTGAATTATTTGCTAAAGTGCTTGATTGCATTTGAAATCACGGAAAAGTATGCTTTTGAGGGTAAAAATTCATTAAACAAGCTTTTGTGAATGTTTTTGTATGACTGACTGATGCCGTGCATATAAAAGAGCATTTGCAAGGGTTCTGTGAAGAAAACCTGCAATTCTGTAAACATAGACATCCTACGCGTAGGATGTCTCAAGGGGGTTCTGGAGACCAAATTTGAAAATTCTGACTGCACCAATGGGTTCAGAGGGTAGGTTTTACCCTAGTAACATATTGACTTGGGTGTTTTTCCCTATTTTTGTTGACCAAAAGCCAAAAGGCGGAGTCAGAAAACGTAAAATTTCAGCAAAGGCTTAATTGAGTGATTTTTGCATGTTTTTGCAATGGTGAAGCATACTTTCACTTGCTGAGAGCATAAGGAAGCATCAGGGACACTTCAGTCTCAAAAAATCAGTAGTAGACATCCTACGCGTAGGATGTCTCTACAGGGTGATCTGGGCACTTTTTTGAAAATCTGAGGTTACCAGTGTGTTTAAAAGGTAGGTTCTACCCTATTTTCACATGGAAAGTGAAAATTTGACCAAATTTTGACAGATCAAAGCCAAAAGATGAGAATTGCTAGACATCCTACCCAAATTGTGTCCAAGGCCTAATTTTGAGACCAAAACCATAAGATGGTTGCATGAACATGTTTTGAATGATATATTGAGTGACTGAGAGGGGTTTCACCTCATTTGGGTCAGTGAAAGGGAAGATTGAACAGACTTTAGCATTTTTGACTGAAAAAGGTAAGAATAGCTAGTTTTGGGGTCTTTTGACATCCAAATTAAAATCTAAGCATAGCATTGGGTTGCTGACATCAAGGGGAAGCTGTGGCTCAAGTTTGGGGCAAATCTGAGCACTTAGACATCCTACGTGTGGATGTCTTCACCATGATTTAGCACTCCAAATCAACCTCTGAGCATACCACAGTGATCAGCACCTTAAGGAGAGTCTGTGGTTCAAATTTGGGGCAACTCTGAGCAGTTAGACATCCTACGGTAGGATATCTAAGGCATGATTTAGAGGCCAAATTCAAACTGTGGACATAGCAGGGTGTTGTATAGCCTTAGGCAAGCCTCCTAGTCAAATTTGGTCCGATTTGGAGTTGATTTGACTTAGGAATTCATCAGAACAGACATCAGGCTTCTGGAGCAAATTCTGGATCATTTGACCAACCTATAGGTGTCAGAATCAAAAAGTAAAAATAGCTGTGAGATCATCATATCAAGGGGAAGCTACAGTGCAAGTTTGAGCTGAAACAGAGCAAAAAGACATCCTACGCGTAGGATGTCTCCAGGGTCATAAAGTGGTCAAAATTCTACTTTGGCCATATAGGGAGGTTCTAAGTGTCTCAAGGATTCCAGAACTTTTTTCAAAAGTGAATTTGGACCTTGTTTGGCCTATTTACCAAGCAAAGACAAGAATTGTCAGACATCCTACTCTTGGAGTGTACTAGAAGCTTATGCAGCCCAAGTATTGACCTATTGGCATCCAAATTCAAATCTAAGCATACCATTGGGTTGCTGAGCACTAGGAGAATCTTGGGATCAAGTTTGGACAAAATCTGAGCAGTTAGACATCCTACGTGTAGGATGTCTCCAGCTTGATTTAGGACTCCAAACCAACCTATGAGCACACCACTGTGATCAGCACATCAAGGAGAAGCTGGGGTGAAAATTTCAAGTCATTCTGAGCAAAAAGACATCCTACGCGTAGGATGTCTCAATGCCATTTTTAGGTCCAAATGAAATTCTGAGCGTACCATTGTGTTGCTGGACTCAAGGGGAGTCTCTGGACCAAACTTTGTTAAATTCTGAGCATATAGACATCCTACGCGTAGGATGTCTCCAAGCCAGTTTTAGGCTCCAACTGTACTTTTGACCATACAAGAGTGTTCACAGTGTCACAGAGATCCCAAATCTTCTTTTAAAATTGAATTTGGACTCATTTTGACCAGTCTAAACTGCATTTCATTGTTTTGGCCATAACTTTCACAAACGGTATCGGATCGGAAAAGTTTTTATATCAAAACGTAGCCTGAGAGCGACTCTATAGATCTTAGAGCAAAACGTGAACTAAATGTATGCATACGGCAACCATTTAGTTCTACATTGAAAAGAAACATCATTTGAGGCCTCAAAATACATCCGCCTCTTGTCTTAGGACAACAACCTCCGCTGCTAGGTGCTAGAATTCCGGTAGACATGAGATACATGCCAATGATGGAAGAATCAAATAAACCAACGCCAGTACCAGCTACAATGTGGTATAGCAACCAAAGTGAGTACTACCCTTCGGAGGAACAAAATGTGAGAGAAACACATGGAGTGGTGAGGCTGGTACAACCTCCACCTCCTGGGTTTCAGTCAAAAGAAAGAAGGTATGAAATGGACGAAAGGACATTGCGATTCATTGAAAATAGCGGCTTATCTAGGTCAAAGATTTCTTATAGCCAAGAGGAAATGCTAAAAGAATCTCCTCAACCAGAGACAGATTGTCACAAAAGTCATGACAACCACTTGGTCAAACAATGTCCTCATATGGAGATCACTAAAGTAAATGCCTATTGTCATGAGTGTGGCATCACTCACTTGATCCCCGATTGCCCGAAAAACCCAAACCAAATCAAGAAAATCACGACAAATGTATCAGGGATTGTTCAGCTCCCTAGTAGCTCAGAAAATGAAAATGTCATACCAGTTCAAGTGGTTACGAGAGCACAAGCTCAAAAGAAAGCTGATGAGAATCCAGAGACAAAGAACACGGAAAGTGACACGAGTCCAAAGACAGATGATGGACCAAAGACAACCGCACCTAGTCAGAAAACCAAGAGAAAGCAAAATAGTTGGAAAGCTAGAAAGACTAGGAGGAAAGCACGCAGGGAACGAGAGCAAAAATCCCTAGATGAGAAGCTTACCGAAGCTACGGAGAAGATAAAACAACATGAGGAAAAGGAGGCACCTTCTCTTACACAGATGGTTAAACCTCTGGAAGAACCATCCACGGATGAGAAACCGAGAAGTGCTAGTTCATGAGGATCTGTGTTGGCAAAGAAGGTTAATGAGACATTAGATGCCCTCTTGAAAGCCTATGATGAAAGGCTCAAAAACAACCAAATCCAAGAACACAGGTGGATGACATATCCCTATGCGGAACTAGAAAAGCAATGGTTTGAAATGTGCCAGAAAATGATTCAAATAGCCCAAGCTTTACTAGAACCACCAGTTGCAAAACCTGAGGATGTGATCCGTGTCATGCCTACACAAGTAATCCCACTAAACCAGGAACTAAAAGATCCAGATTCTAATCATGAGCACATACCAAACCTCAAAGACCCAGCATTAGAACCAAGGATAGTACTGAATACCACGGATAACTCTTTCGAGGGATTTCACCAAGCTATACCTGAGGATTGTAAAGAGATAGATGGTCTTGACGAATTGTGGAAACAAGTCAGAGAGGCCAATGAAGCCGATGACCTAAGAAGACTAGTAGACAAGACTGGTGATGAACGAGGAGTGTTTCTACCACCAATAGAGGAATTTGAGACTGGATCTCAAATGAATCTAGACGTGCGATCGTATTGGGGCGACAAAGGATCTGTACAATCTATGGATATTCAATCCCATTCTCTAAGAACACTACCGTCCTACATGGGAGAGTACGAGACCAAGTCAGATGTGGTTGCAGTCCCATCACAGAGACTGTCTCCCAACAAGGCCATCGATTCAAAGGGGCTAGTAGATATTCTATCTACCCCAGTCATCTGTACAATAATGCTAGCCGAGTTGCTCAAAATAAGACCAAACATGTGGGCTAATGTGGGTAAATGTCTAGAGAAATTTGGTGTAAAAACCCCAATGACTCAAATCGAGGAAGGCATCAAAGAGCTTGAAATGCCTCAACTAAATACTAGGCTAGTGCCATTAAACAAGGTAGGTGAGTATTACGAGGGAGAAGATGGAAACACCACCCTTCCTATGGAATTCAATAATGTAAAAACCATGGCAATCTTTGACAGTGGAGCTGGTGTGGCCATTGCAACCAAAGAGGTTTGGAAAAAATGGGGAAAACCTGCCTTGATATCCACACGAATGACCCTGCAACTTGCAGACGGACACAAGGAAAAGCCCCTAGGACTATTAGAAAAAGTACTTGTTACTTCTTGTGGCATTGAATATGAACACACTTTTGCTGTTGTTGACTTTGGCAAGAAGAACAACTATGACATCATTCTGAGAAGACCATTCATGCGACAATTGAAAATGGTCCAAGATTGGGGTTATGACCATATATACCTGAGACATATGGAAACCATAACAAAGGTAAACTTGAGGGACCATAGCTATAGGGATGTGACGAGAACACCGGTTGAGGAGTTTGATTCCACCACAGTAGCAGGATCAGAACTTCCAGCTTGGTTAGGTAAGCCTAAAGAACTGTGGATGTGTGGAGCTTCACAATGTGGTAGCTTGAAATGTGAGGAATGTATCCTAGAGCGGGTTATAGAGGATAGCGACTATATCCTAGAACCATTTTCTGAAGAAGAGTTAGAGCCTTTTGGATGGGAACACATCTTGGCTACTCTGGACGTGTGCGCGGTGGAGGATGCTCCTACAACAAATTTTTGTGATGAAAATGGCTATGATGTCGTTCCTTATTTTGCAGTGAGTGTAATCCAGGAAAACAAAGAGAACCAGACATCAACAAGCTCTTGAAATAAGGAGCAAACAAAGAAATGTGGAGAATCAAAAAAAGAAGAAGACGACGAGTTCTGTGACTCTGTAGAACACTTCGAGCTTCAAGAAGATCAACGACCCGGGAATCAATGTCATCGCTACATGAATAAAGTGCATCAAAAGTGGATTCCAAAGTCCTCGGTGAAAACACAGCCACCACAAGTATCCTCATACATGGCTCCTAATAAGGATGCAAAGACTCAGCTAGGAGGAATACGACCAGAGCAACGAGCTAACAATGATCTAATCAATGGGCTAGAAAAGTCCTCCAAGAAACTACCACCCACGAGCAAACAGATAGTAACTTTCCACTACCAGCCAAAAAATCAAGGGAAAGTACAAGAAGTCAACCTTGCTGAGGATAGTGCGATAGTGATGAATCTTACGACATCCCCTATCATCAACTCAGGCCATCACTATCACCAACCCATTCAGCAACAACCATGACAGGTCAAAAGAACAGGACAACAAGTCAAAGCCAAAAAGCTCGACAAACCTGGATACCAAAAAGCCAGATCGGCCAAAAACAGATATGGATCAAGAAGACAAAGATCTCTAATGACAAATCACAAGATCCAACACCAAAACAAAAACAAGGAAAGCGTGCACGAATGGGTAAGAATATCACAAAGTCGCAAGCTTTCACAACTCAGGTTTGGGATCCAAAGAAGTTGATTCAAGCACAAAAAAGTCAGGAATTCATTTGGATTCCAAAACAACCACAGTATCAACTTTCAAAGCCTAAATCCCGTCCCCAACCAAGCGTACAAGGGCTGAAGCAAAGACCACTGTCGACTCACACAACAAAAAGGTGGATCCCAAAGAAGTCTCTTCAAACACAAACAAAGAACGGGCAAGTATGGGTTCTCAAACGAGAGCCAGCAACAAAACAGCCAATAATCGCAAAGAAATGGGTCCCAAAGAAGAACAACAAAACTGCTGTCAGTGCATCGCCGCTTGAATTCTTACAATTCTTCGATATGCTCCCAACCCTGCTGGCATCACATGAAAATCAACCACTGCCTTCGCATCATATGTCTCCACTTCTAAGCTCTTTACAACACCCAAACATTTTACTTTCTGATGGTTTGCCAATCTGATCCGGAAACCTGACACCCCAGACACTGTAAGACCCATCTTCTCAACGCATGAGTGTGTTATGACACATATTTGGGCTCCACCATCCACATAACCTTGTCCCAAATTTTTTCTTTTGTGCCACACATCTACTATTGGACAAATGTCTGGTAGCTCGTCCATCGCCAACACCTTCACTGAACCTCTCTCTGACTCTTTCTCCATTGGGTTAACCATCCTCTTCCACTGTCGCTTTAGCTTAGGAACCATCTCTATAAGCTACCCAAAAGTAACATCTGCCTTCCTACTTGTCAGATCCTCCTTCAAGTCATAGCTTAATTGCCCATCCCCTAGTGGAAAATCTGAAACATGAAACTTGCGACGAGCTCTCCTTTTCCTCTTGGCCTTGACATCCTCACCTTCATGGCTCTTTCCCTTCTTCTTACTAGGACCTGGGGCATTTCTTTCTTCCTTGTCCTCTGTGGTCCTCTTCCCAATAGGCATCACTAATGTATCCTATAGCTTTGATGCCTTCTCCAAGGTGACTACACTTAACACTTTTGTCTTTCCCTTTTCCTCTTGGGTCAATCCATTGGTTCCTTCATCTCCCTTAATTTCGATGCCATAATCATTGGACCTAGTTAACACCTGTCTTGGAAATGGATACATGTCTCCCCCCATCCTTGGTGGCTTATCACATTGCGGGCTGATGTGGCCCAACTCTCCACAATTATAACATGTAGGTGTCTACCTCCAGAACCTACCATTGCTTTGTCCAACACCATTCCTAGGACTTTCTTCACCTCCTGGCTGATTTGCAAGCCTCCCTCGACCTCGATTATTTCCCACTTGACCTAGAATGTTTAGGCTGATATTCTTCATTAAATCTACCACTTGCCTCATGTCTTGCCTTAGCCCATCATCTTGCACTGATGTAGTGACCACTGCTGGCATAACCTGAGTAGTAACAGGAACCACTGGTTCATGATGAACCCCTGGCATGCGACCTTGGCTGAAATTCAGACCTCATGGGCAAAGAATCCATAGGCTGAAATTCAGACCTCATGGGCAAAGACTCCACCCCTAACTGGCTCATTTTCCTCAACTTCCACTCTTTGTTCCTTGCCACCTCTAGTGCATCTTCATATGTCCTAGGCTTCTTTAGCTCCACTCTCCAACGTATATTCTCCCAAAGACCAGCCAAGAACCTATCCTTCTTCATCATGTTAGGTGGAGGTACCTGTGGTGCTAAGGCCTTGCACATTCGCTCCCATGCCAATGAAAACTTTCGTATGTATGCATCTATTGGCTCACCTTCCTTCTGCACTAAAGCCTGTACTTCTTGCCACACTTTGTCAGGATCTTCTATCTTCACAAACTCCACTTCCAATCCATGCCGTAGATTGTTCCAACTCAACCTTACAGGTGGATCAGCCACACGCAACTCCTCTTCAAATGCTTTGGACCAAACTCGTGCATCACTCTTCAAACAGATTTGGAGAAGGCGTAACATCTGTGTAGGGTCATGAATCTGGTTGCTAATGCATGCAACCTCCATCTTTTCCAAAAAGTCTTCCACATCTTCATCACTTCTTCCATGAAACTCCGGATAAGAGAAAGCCATGGCTACCCAAGCTACAATGCTTTGAGAACCCCTTCGAACACACGTACGTGCAAGAACCCAAAACTTTTGACTGACTCAATCCCCAGAAACCTCAATGGAGCTCAACTTTAGATAAGGACAAGCACATGCACATCAAATGAGTTTTCATAGTTAATCATTGGAATTACAACAACAGGCAAAGGACATTCCAGGATCTCTCGTAATCTTCTTGGCCCGAACATAAAGACTATGCGCTGCTGGAAAAAAATCTTCCTGGACATATGAACATTTATTTGGATTCTTTGAGTTAAATGAAACGGAGTGAATTGAGGTCCATTTTGATCATCCATTAAAGCCAACCATGAAGCTCCCAAGAAAGCACACATGACTTATCCTCTGATTTTGCCAAAATTTTAGTAGCATAACAGCATAAATGGCTCAAAAGACCAAAAAAAACCAGCCATCATAACTTGAAATTTTTTTGACAGAGTTTCCCTAGAGGTAGAGCAGTGAGAACCCAAAATATAGACTATATATGTATGCATAAACTGTCAACAATAGAACCCAAGCATCAAATAGGAATTACTAATACATAGCCTATGGCGAGGCCATGAAAAGGGTTCTCTAGCTACCTGTATCACTGAAAGGATCTCCACATTTGAGAATCCCCCAACTCAATAAAACCTCACGCTATCGACCCTCACACGAAGGCTAATGCAAATCACGTATAGTCAAGTCTCAGAAATGACTATCTTCCAGACCAAGTCTCAAAAATGGTTGGGACTGCCAAATAAAACTAAGTATGGCTCCACAAATGTGTACAATGGTAGTTTCCACAAGTAACGTACAATCCAACAGACAATGCGCTCAAACAGGCGCCAAGTGATGCATACCCACAACAACTGCAAGTGACATCACTGGTAGTATATCACTGTACGCCAACTACCTGTACCTGTGTGAATCACTTGTACCTGTACCTGTCCCTATAACCTGTAACCTATAACCTGTAACCTGTAATCTGCAACCTGCAACCTGTAATCCCGAATCTCGAAGCTGGAAGCTCGAAGCAGAAGGTACTTGACGAAGATCCTCCGTGGGGGCGCCAAAAGAATGTGAGCGGGATGGAAACACATAGAACGCCTCTATAATGACCCGACACACACTCTTAGGAAGATACACACACACACACACACTATGGGGCACCACTCGGCTTATACAACCCACCTGGCCGAGATAGGGAACACACCAATGGAGCGAGAGGAGAGAGACTATCCGTTTACCCACTCCACACAGAGAGACACACACACACCCAAAAAACTCAGCTCAAAAGAGGACAATTTCTGATTTTTAGATACAAATGAGCTTGGGACAACACCAATGGGGCAAATAGCTCACACAATATGGGTAAAATATACCAGATACAATCACAAATTGGAGCAGAAGCTTCACTCATAGGAGAAACTTACACAGCCAAAATAACAGAAAAAGAGTGAGGAATTTGGAAAATGGACAGCGCCATCGCGTCCGAAACGGCCCAAAACCCCAGTCTGCAATGTCAAAGTGCTCAAATCCGACCTCGGATGAGCAGTTTACGGCCAAAACAGGCTCCAAAAACCCCAAAAACACAGTTGCGGCTGTTCCTCCTCTCTTCTCCATGTTTTTTCTGGTCTTCTCTCAGTTTTTTCAGTTTCCACACTTAGATTTTTTAGTCGGGCACCCTTGGCCTTTTAGTTGACCTCAAACGGACCCCGAACATGCCAAAAACTGACCTCACAGTGCATAGTTGTCACCTTTTTGCATCCATCCGCACACCAGGCACTCAACTTTTTCCAATAATGCATCCCGCCACCATGTGAAGTGGACCCAAAAGATGGTCCTCATGATGAACTTTTTGCATAATTATCACAAGAAAACATCCACGTCGTTTCCGTACTTATCCACGTGCAAGTATTGACCCCATTCGACGTCCTGACGCCACTAGATGCCATCTGACGCACCTGCTTACCTCATGTCGTCGGCCCGTGGATAGCTTCCTCGAGAAGTTTTACGCGCTAACAAATCCTCATTATTATAGAAAAAACACATTGGTACTGGTGATAGTGAAAATCGATGCACTATGTACATGGTGTCCTACCTGTACACATGTGGGCCCCACATAGCCACCTGGCTCTGGAAAATGGGCAATCCTTTATTCGATGCACCATGCATGGGTATGTACATATGCACAATCCCTTGCTCCAAAAAACTCCTGACAATGCTCTCGCAACACACACACACACACACACACACACACACACACACACACAGAAACATAGAGTCACACACAAGGTCTATGCATTAGACATGATAACTAGTATTTACACACACACACACACACACACACACACACACACACACACACACCAGGATTGGATGTTCTGGTATGGTTTATCTTCGGTGTGATGGACTGAGATGAACCTCTGATATGTACATGCAGTCCCCAGTCGACATTCTATGATGGAAGCATATCTGGTCAACAGATATGTGTAGTAAGGCAGATCAAAGTTTTTGAAGGGTTGCTATCACATGCACCTTTGAGTTTCTTAATCTTCGTACTACCTCAGAGTAAGGGACGTGGGTTTCTATGCCTGGCTTGCCACAGATCTCGGATTTCATACATAATACATGGAGCTCGGAGTTCATACAGGATACTTGTGTATCCGCCAAATACTATCTACTACGGTCAAATCCACATGCATCATCGTATACAAACGGAAGGGAATCAACATCATACATGTAGGTGCATCTGCACCTACTCAGGAGTTTTGGGGAAGTATAAATACTTGCAATTTCTCTTAAATACATATTTTTCTTGCATTTTTCTATATCTAAGCGTAGATGAATATACAAAAATACATAGAAACATAAATTTTTTTGGTATCCAATTGCCGGGATCTCTGCGTATAATAGCAGTTATCTCAGGTGAAGATAACTATGAAACCTTAGATAAAGTTCTGTGTGGAAAAAACAGTAAATGGAGTTGTGAAAAATAGGATCAAAATCCAACAGAATACGGTTTTTTTTTGAAATTCTGTTGTACACATATAAACTCACTCTATGGTGAAAAATAAGCTCTGAAACCTGAACTCTGAAATCTGTGTCAAGTACCTACTCAGTAGTTGGAGTTTTGCACCTACTCATTATTTGGGGTGTTGGATACTTTTTTCAACAATTTACTGATGTTGTTTGAAATAAATTAGTAGTTATGGTGGTATCATCTGAAATCTGGGTGTCTAATTGCTGGCTTCAATACTGAGGTAGAGTACATAATAATCTACTGAGGTAGATTACCCACTCAGTACATTTACAATCTTTGATTCTCTAAAAATTAGTCTATCTTCATTATTAAGCATACATGTATGTATTGTGGAAAAATTTGGATCAACAGTTGAGAAACTTTGACCGTTATCTGATTGCATTTACTTGGGGACCTACTTATACATAGGTCATAGCAAAGAAAATTTATTGACATTACATATGAGGTATATGCTTATGGATCTTGCAGTCTATATACATCTCATCAGACAGTTAGCAGGATTATTGTTGCCGTAGTTAAATTCCCATTGGATATTAGCCAATGGAGGATAGGCATACATTATCACTTCAAGGATTTAGAAGACCAACATCCAGTTATGGAAGATAAAAATTTGGAGTTGATTCCCTACCAACCATAATGAACATTAGACGTTTTTATGGGATACATGTTTCCATGCTAGGTACATATTGCTCGGATACGGGTGGTACAATTTTGAATAATGATCAGAAACACAAGCAAAATTCTGGCACACACGCTCTTTTCTTGACTTGCTGGACTTCTAGATGCTGGTGGTTTTGGCCTTTTCACTTACTAACATTTTGCGATGAAAATAATTTGGATTTTAGGTATTTCTTGTGGATTTTTACTTTATGCTGAAAATAAACATTGTCTGGTTCTTGGGTTGATCATAAACATGGTTTTAGATCTGATATTCTCTTAAACTTTTACATCCTGAAGGCAAAATGAGACTCAAACATCTACCTATCAGGATGGCTCTGGTAGGCTAGGTGTGGGATCCTTTAAGCACACACACTGTAGACATATAGCTTCCATTGGGTTACCCACATGGATTGCAGTTGGACACTCAGATCTGGTTTACATAGATTGGGTTAAATTGATTTTTCACTTACTAGCTTGAGGTGTTATTGATCTTTCGAGCTCAATTAGTTTTATAGATATGCTTATGCCTCTGGTAAGGATCTTGAAAGAAGAGCTAATGACTGGATCTTTTGAAAATGCAATCTGTATATGAGTAACATGCTACCCAACTTAAACATCCGCCTAGCAAAATGGTCCTACAGACATGTACTTCTATCTTTGTATGTAGGAACTCACTTTGGATGAAGGTAAGAATATAGTGGTGAATTCACAATTATAAAATACTTTTTGATGCTATCTTTTCTTAGTGCATAGATGCATAATTTTTGAAGAAAACGTTTACTCTGAAATTAGTTCAATGAATGTAAAAAGAGCCTTAATCCTCAAGTGGGGGTCTCGGATGAGATGGCAGTAGACTGGACTTTCGAAAATTGATCCAATTTACAAAGAAGATGCTATCCGATTTTGTCTGGAATTAAAAGATGTAAAACAATATCGGAAATAAATTGCTCAGTCTTTTAATATAATATTCGATCTATGTTATGTTGTTAGTTTTTGATGTAATTTTTGACACCAATAACAAGGGGAGGGAGTGTTGACACCTGTCTTCCCAAGTAATGACAGGTAAGCGATTATTTCCTTGGGATTACAACAAAAACGGAAGCAGTAACGGAAGATCGTCCAATGTACCAGCTGGATCCTTCTACATGTAGTTATAATGGAAGTTCATCCCAAAGGATGAGCACATAAGATACAACACTAAGATATTATATTGTAGTGATCAAAGATCAAATTTTTGATCTAAAGGATTGTATTATCCATTAGATACAGAATGTTGTATTAGTGTAAATGAATTGATAATCGAGGTTTATGACATCTTGTTTTAAAGTATTGTTATTTAATATACAATTGTCTCAGTATGGTTCAATTCTGAGGGGATTTTTTATACTTAAAAACACACACACACACACACACACACACACACACACACACACACACACACACACACACACACACACACACACACACACACACACACACACACACACACACACACACACACACGTTTATGGACTTAGTATACCCTTCGCATACATGTGATCCTAGGTACACACACACACCCTCACCTTGGTACGGTTCATCAATCTGGCTTCACCTACCTAGATTTCTGGTGGATGGATAAGAGTAGGTAGATATAATTTGCTCACTCCTTGCCATGGTTGGCATACATGCTTTAAATGGATTTTCAGTAGCCCTCTTCACACCTAATCTCATGTGGGTAGTGTAGGAGCTTTTAAAGCCGGTGGAACACATGCATGAACACTCCATCCCCTTGTTTATTGTCGTTTTCATTTGATGGGTACTTCTCCCTTTCTTTGGTGCTTGCTCTCAAAAGCCTCCCCTCTACTCACATGCATTGGTAGATCGCTACCTCACACACAATCTCGTGCGTAGATAAATATCAAGCCATCCTAGGCAATCCGCAAGTGTTTTCAAGCATATGTTTTGCCCACATCACCTTGCATTTGCTGCGCAAGGATAACCGTGTGTTGCCTTGTCTTTGTATACAACCATGCCAAGCTTTCAGAGTGGTATTCAACTTTTGTAGTACACACACACACACACACACACACACACACACACACACACACACACACACACACACACACACACACACACACACACACACACACACACACACACACACACACACACACACACACACACACACACACACACACGTTTATGGACTTAGTATACCCTTCGCATACATGTGATCCTAGGTACACACACACACCCTCACCTTGGTACGGTTCATCAATCTGGCTTCACCTACCTAGATTTCTGGTGGATGGATAAGAGTAGGTAGATATAATTTGCTCACTCCTTGCCATGGTTGGCATACATGCTTTAAATGGATTTTCAGTAGCCCTCTTCACACCTAATCTCATGTGGGTAGTGTAGGAGCTTTTAAAGCCGGTGGAACACATGCATGAACACTCCATCCCCTTGTTTATTGTCGTTTTCATTTGATGGGTACTTCTCCCTTTCTTTGGTGCTTGCTCTCAAAAGCCTCCCCTCTACTCACATGCATTGGTAGATCGCTACCTCACACACAATCTCGTGCGTAGATAAATATCAAGCCATCCTAGGCAATCCGCAAGTGTTTTCAAGAATATGTTTTGCCCACATCACCTTGCATTTGCTGCGCAAGGATAACCGTGTGTTGCCTTGTCTTTGTATACAACCATGCCAAGCTTTCAGAGTGGTATTCAACTTTTGTAGTACACACACACACACACACACACACACACACACACACACACACACACACACACACACACACACACACACACACACACACACACACACACACACACACACACACACACACACACACACACACAAACACTTGATCGGAGTCCAACAACCTTGTAGCAGATTGAAATACAAATGTGCTTCATGGGATACAATGGATCATAACCCTCGGCAGTCATATTGACTCCATCGACAGGCACAAAAGCCACCAAAAGCATGCAGAAGGAACGAAGGAAACACTGGGATATGCACGAGACTAGCATCACCTATGCATTCATAGACATGGTCGATGGAAGGTGCATGAACAAACTACAGGTAGGTGCATTTGCGCCTACCCAGTAATCTTGGGATTTTTTATCTTACATATGTAATGTGATATTTTTCTTGAAATTTCATATACTTGAAAAAGTAGCATAGTCGTAGAGAATGTAATAAAGCATAATAACCATAAGCATGCAGTTGTTGTTTAGATTATTTTGATTGTACTAATGATACACGAGAATGTATCGGATTGTAGAAAGGAAAGTTTGCAAGATAGATGGCCATGATCAATTGTTTCACAAATTTGACTCAATTAATGTATACAGATATGCCTTAAGCCTCTGTGGATACAGAGATAGTGACTACCAGAATCATATGCATAGCCAAAAAACAAAGTAGAAAAATGCCTTAACATACTAATCGGGCGATATATACCTAGTGTATATCTCATACTTTTGAGATGATTATTCAATGGTTCTAACTTTTAAACGGTACACTTTGGCTGGATGTAGTTTCGAATTGAGAATTGGTGGTATCACATATAAAACTTCAATGTTTTGGGACTTCAATAGTGATATATATAGGACTCAAGTTGGATAGATTTGAGTTAATATTAATTTCTACCCTGCTGCTGACTGAAATTCCAGCAACAATAATTTTACATAAACTTGTCCTGGGCATAAAGCTCGTTTACTTCTATCTTTTTATGCAGGAACACACTCTTGATGAAGGTAAGTATATAGTGGTAATTCACAACTGAAAAGTTCTTTTTTGATGCTATAATTTACTTTGAAATTTGTCCAAATAATGTTAAAAGATCCTTAATCCTCAAGTGGGGGTCTCATATGAGATGGCAGTAGACTGGACTTTTGAGAATTGATCCAATTTACAAAGAAGATGCTGTCCGATTTTTAAAATAAATAAATGATAAAAACGTTATCGTACATAAACACTCACTTGATCTATGTTATGCTGCTAGTTTTTGTGGTAATTTTTGACACCGATAACAAGGGGAGGTAGTCATTGACACCTGTCTTCCCAAATAATGCTAGTTTTGATGGGCTTGTGTTTTTTGGATGGTGACAGGTAAGAGGTTTCATGGCGACAACTAAAACAATGATAGATGATCACCCTTTGTCGAGTTATTCGTATATTTGATTGATAGCCCTTGTATATGCCTCTTTGATAATTTCATATAGTGACAAAAAACATTGTATATGTCAAATGTCTAGTCTATATGTCAATTGTAGTCCTATCTCTGTCAATTGTAAAGAATACTTCTTATCTAATGTAGACATAGTTCTTGGCTATTATATACACTTTTTCTGGTTTCTAGTCCCATTGTATGGTTCAATAGTTTGTGAAGATAATCATTCTTAAACACACACACACACACACACACTTACTTGTTTCTAGCTAGCCTTTGGTAGGGTTAGTGTCATACAATGGGCCTAGACCAGTCATATATATTTCTACTTGACCCACCTAATCCAAGAGGATGGGTTGGGGTCATGGCTCCTAATGTGGTCAAGCACATAGTGCATACACTTCTCTGTTAAGCTATATAGATAAACTGTGCAGTTATCTAGAAGCTTTTTTCGTATTATTGATTACTTCATAAAATACTTAGGTAATATGTAGGGTTTTTGCAGGATAGTGGACGATTTCCATATACAAACAGTACATACTATGGAACATAAATCAAGCGATGATGAACAACAAGGTATGGGATGGTTCCATATAAAGACATTGGAAACCGACTTTGTCAATATAGATGAATGGTGAACAAAGGTAAGAGATTCTCTCTTATTCAGTACTTTGACAAAGTATACCTTATTAGATGGAAATTGTATGAATGTGAACTTAGGTATAAGCCCTAGTGGCACCACTTTACCAATATGGTAACCTTTCTACATATGATAATCACCCCTTTGAACACTTCAAACTGTTTGCTTTGATAATTTTGTCACTCAATTTGTCACCCTTGGTTGCGGGTAGGGTTCCACATGGTGGGTCCTAAATCCCACCATGTGTACCTGCTCCTAGGGTTGGGGGAGGGCCACACACACACACACACACACACACACACACACACACATTCCAGATAGCAGATAGTAGCCATATTAATATACAATTTAGTGGCCCTCTAAATATAGGGTACCTTTGCCTCCACCTTAAAGTCTTCTAGTAGACACTTATATAGATAAGAGACCAATGGTTCCTGCATGTGCGCGTGCACACACATACACACACACATACGTTTATGGACTTAGTATACCCTTCGCATACATGTGATCCTAGGGTTATCCTGACAATACATCATAATGAAACCATTGGATCTACATATCCACTTATACATTGTTAATATTTTGGCTAATGTTTTTAATCCACATCATCAATAATACTGCAGGAAGGCATCCCTGGTTGATTTTTGTATGAAGGCATCCTTGGTTGACCTCCCTCACCTTGGTACGGTTCATCAATCTGGCTTCACCTACCTAGATTTCTGGTGGATGGATAAGAGTAGGTAGATATAATTTGCTCACTCCTTGCCATGGTTGGCATACATGCTTTAAATGGATTTTCAGTAGACCTCTTCACACCTAATCTCATGTGGGTAGTGTAGGAGCTTTTAAAGCCGGTGGAACACATGCATGAACACTCCATCCCCTTGTTTATTGTAGTTTTCATTTGATGGGTACTTCTCCCCTTCTTTGGTGCTTGCTCTCAAAAGCCTCCCCTCTACTCACATGCATTGGTAGATCGCTACCTCACACACGTTCTTGTGTGCAGATAAATATCAAGCCATCCCTAGGCAATCCGCAAGTGTTTTCAAGCATATGTTGTGCACCACATCACTTTGCTTCTCCTGCACAAGGATAATCGTGTGTTGCCTTGTATTTGTATACAACGCCAAGCTTTCAGAGCGGTATTCAGCTTTTGTAGTACACACACACACACACACACACACACACACACACACACACACACACACACACACACACACACACACACACACACACACACACACACACACACACACACACACTCGATCGGAGTTCAGCAACCTTGAAGCAGATTGGAATACAAATGTGCTTCATGGGATACAATGGATCATAACCTTGGGCAGTCATATTGACTCCATGGACAGGGAAAAAACCTACCAAAAGCATGCAGAAGGAATCAAGGCAGCACTGGGATATGCATGAGACTAGCATCACCTATGGGTCGACGAAAGGTGCATGAACAAACTATAGGTAGGTGCATTTTCACTTCCTCAGTAATCTTGGGATTTTTTATCTAACATATGTCATGTGATCTTTTTCTTGAAATTTCATATACTTGACAAAGTAGCATAGTCGTAGAGAATCTAATAAAGCATAATAACCATAAGCATGCAGTCCTTGTTTAGATTATTTTGATTATACTAATGATACACCAGAACGTATTGGATTGTAGAAATGGAAGTTTGTAAGATAGATGGCCATGATCAATTGTTTAACAAATTTGACTCAATTAATGTATACAAATATGCCTTAAGCCTCTGTGGATAAAGACATAGTGACAACCAGAATCATATGCATGGCCGAAAAATAGAGTAGAAAAATGCCGTAACATGCTAACCGAGCGATATATACCTAGTGTATATCTCATACTTTTGAGATGATTATTCAGTGGTTTTAACTTTTAAATGGTACACTTTGATTGGATGTAGTTTCGAATTGAGAATTGGTGGTATCGCATAGATAAAACTTCAATGTTTTAGGACTTCAATAGTGATATAATAGGACTCAAGTTGGATAGATTTGAGTTAATGTTAATTGCTACCCTACTGCTGACTGAAATTCCAACAACAATAATTTTACATAAACTTGTCCTTCTATCTTTTTATCAGGAACACACTCTTGAAGGAACACACTCTTGATGAAGGTAAGTATATAGTGGTAATTCACAATTGAAAAGTTATTTTTTGATGCTATAGTTTACTTTGAAATTTGTCCAAATATTGTTCAAAGAGCCTTAACACTAGGTTGGTAACCTAACAGGACATAAAAGTGTCCTTTCAGGGTTTTGAAAAAAACCTCCAAAACCATAGTAGATCCACTCATTTTGTAAAATCCTTTCATGAGGTTATAGTTCAAGGCCTACTACACATGGAAAAAATAAGAAACTTGTAAAATTTCTCATCTTTTGGTCACACCAAGCCTCCAAAGTTGATGGACCAATACATTTTCATCAAAACAGTCATTTCTTACGTTTTGTTGCATAAAAATAAGATTAGGGATTTTTGTAAGACTTGAGATAAATTCCCTAGTTAACTTCAATGGGTTGGTGATCAGAACATATGATTGCTTCTCACTCACTATTTTTTGTTTTGCCAAAAGAAATAGGTACAAAAAAGTTGAATTTTTACCATTCTGCAAACCTATCATCAAAGTTTCTATAGCCACGCTCAATACAAATAATATATGCATGTTTTCTTAGTTCCCTATTGTCCTTTAGGTTCATAAGGAGTCATGGAGCATGTCAAAAGAATAATACATCTCTTACCAAGGGGAATCTTGGGGACAAAGATGAAGTGCTAAATACAGCAAACATGAAAAAACTGGGTTCAACATTATGAGTTGTAGAATCCCATAGAAACTATTCAATATCTAGCCAAATTTGATCCTTATGACTAGATATGGTTACTACGTACAAAATGCATGTAGTTGTCACAAGAAACTAACAATATTGAAAAAGCTATACTTGATATACTAGAATGTTTCGTTTTCTTCTATAATTGAAAAAATCAACCATCGTTGTATACTATGAAAAATAGGGTATTAGGTGCCCCAAAATTCAAGGAATATTAGCTTTATGTTACAATATGCGGCATAGAGAATCAAAACTGCATTTGGATATCATGAAAGCCACCAAAAAAATCATAGGAGAGCTAAAATTGGCTAAAAAACAGGATTTGACAATTTTTGTAATTTGGTCATAACTTACAACTTTAACATTTATTTCTCCCTAGAAGCATCAGGACATGTTGAGGACTACTAAAGATAGTTCTCTAACATTATAGACCTCACAAACATGAATTCTAGAGTGGTATAGTTGCAAAAAGTTGAAAAAAGCCAAAAACATGACCCGTTTTTCCACACAGTTTAGGTTGTGAAATGTTGTGCAAGGACAAGGTTAAAGATGGAATTGATATTCCAAAAAAATGTCAAGTTTTTTTCAGCTCATGAGACAACTTTCTAGACAGATAGCACCTCCAAATCCAGTTTGAAACTCTTGACATAATTCAAGGAAAATGGTCACTTCACAGGACATAAAAGTGTCCCAGGACATAAAAGTGTCCCATTACCAACCTAGTGTTAATCCTCAAGTGGGGGTCTCATATGAGATGGCAGTAGATTAGACTTTTGAGAATTGATCCAATTTAGAAAGGAGATGCTGTCTAATTTTTTTGGAAAATAAATGATAACAAATTTATCATACATAAATACTCACTTGATCTATGTTATGTTGCTAGTTTTTGTGGTAATTTTTGACACCGATAACAAGGGGAGGTAGTCGTTGACACCTGTCTTCCCAAATAATGCCAGTTGTGATGGGCTTTGTGTTTCTTGGATGGTGACAAGTAAGGGGTTTCCTCCATGATTACGACAAAAACTGCAACAATGATAGATTATCACCCTTTGTCGCATTATTCGTATATTTGATTGATAGCCCTTGTATATGCCTCTTTGATAATTTCATATAGTGACAAAAAACACTGTATATGTCAAATGTCTAGTCTATATGTCAATTGTAGTCCTATCTTTGTCAATTCTATAGAATACTTCTTATCTAATGTAGACATAGTTCTTGGCTATTATATACACTTTTTTTGGTTTCTACTCCCATTGTATGGTTCAATAGTTTGTGAAATCTCCCCCCCCGAAACCTCTCTCTCCCTCTTTCTCCCTCTCTTTGATGGCTACCGCATCACTGCCTGTGGGGATGTGTTGTAGCACGACCTAATTGCAACCAACCAAATTGTCAAATCGTGGATCGGCGACCCGGCTAGGGCATGGAAGCACGAGCCTAGGATGTATAGACATAGAGGATTCAAGGGATCTTTCTACTCATCATAGAGAGAAGCCATGGAAAGGGCTTCCTCTAATCACCCACACATTCCTACTTACTAATCACTTGCGTACAATCATGTGGTTGAAATTAACCTCTCACATCAATCACTCTATTCTCAACTCCTAATCACAAAACTGCACAAGTATGCAATTAACATAGCTACTCCGTATTAGTGTGTCCATTCCGGCAAAACCCCTCAATGTGACTACGTATGCACACACAATAACCGCACACCTTGTAGAGAAAGATGAAGAGAAGGAAGACATAGCCCTCACACACCATGGCCAATGGTGTGGATAGAATAGATTAACTCAAAAAAGTTTAGGATATCTACCATCACACTAATACAATCTCACTCCAAATAACCAAACAAAGAAGACTAATAAGAAAGAAAGTGTAATTGATTATTAGAAATCAAGAGCCCATGAGCCTCATGATCATCCACTCTACAAAGAGAAGAACTCACCCAAGAATGACTACTCATTAAGCATAGGGCTCTTTTATAGCTTTGGGCCTTAAACCCTTCAACTATGGGATAAAGTTGAGCTCTCTAGCTTAAACTCATACAACTTTGGAACTCCTACATGAGCCCAAGGACCTATACAATGAAAATGAAATATTGTGCACTATAACACATTTACAGCTTGGTGCATAATTGGTGTAGTATGTGTTAGCTGCTGATAACATTCACCCCTTCCTAATTTGGTGCACGTCCTCATGTGCCTATGAAGCAAGACACGGTGACATGGTAGAAAGCAAGTCCATGGAAGAAATGTTGAGCCGCAAAACATAAGAACAAGTAACGAGCATCGAAGGCCACCAAGAATGAATAAAACATGAAGCACAAGTGAGAAATCATGCAAAGTGATTTTTTGCTTCTAAAAGATGGGTCAATCATAGTAAAAAACTAGACAACATAAAGAAAAAAAACACCTAAACTATTGTGAAGATTAAACCACTTGAATTTTCAGTTTTATGTATGAAACACAAGCAATCATTTATGACCCTAGGCTAATGCAAGTTCATAAACCTATTAGCTTAAAAAATATGTGACCAATCTTAATAAATCATCCAAGTCTAGCATGTCTACGGGCTATAAAAAAGTTCTTAATTTATTAGTACATTGTCAAATATTTTTTGAAGCTCGTAGAAGTTTTGATTTTGTCATTCATTGAAAAAATTAAAGCACAATCACAAAGCTACCACCCCAAGGCAAGTCTAGGTACGACTCTTGGCTCCTTGAACCCTCAACAAGGTGTTCCAAACTCATGGAAGGATTACACCTATTCATGCTCTTTGTGCATCCTTGAGCAAGCATTCTTTGTGTAGAGAAGTCTCTTGATCTTTTTATTTGCAAAAGAAGCTGTTTTGAACACAAGTGTGAACACAAGCTCCAAAGCCTTTTATTGAAAACAAAATAACACAGAAAACATTAATGAAAACCTAAAACTAAGGTCTTACATACCCAAATTTGCCAAAGGGAAAAAACCCAAGGAAAAAAAGTGCCTTTGGTTATGCACATGATGCTCTAAAGTAGCAAATTTATGCATACATATCAACAACGAGAGATAAAATTCTTCTACATAAGCAAATTTTGCAATTTGTACCTTCTCTCATGCATGATTAAAAGTAGATTATTTTCTAGCTCACTTGAAGTATGGAATTTAAAACAAGCTAAGAGCTAAAAAATAATGCAACTTTGATGAAATGAAGTGGCTCTTCAAAGAAAAATTTTACAAGCTTTTCAGAAAGGTGGCTAACAACTAGCTCACAATAAATTTTTAATTTTTTTAGTGTGATCTATGAGCTAGAGATGACTGCAACTTGATGAAATGAAATGAATGGCTCTCAATAGCCAAAGTTGCACTTGAAAGCTAAAAAAAGTTGGGTAAACACTAGCTCAAAATGAATTTTTTTTAACTTTAGACCACGCTATGAGCTAGCATATATACAATTTTTAATCCAAACAATTTGAATGGCTCTAATTAGCCAAATTTTGCAATATATTACAATGATGACCCCTCCTTGGATCAATGAAAGTTCAACCTTGCCACACAAACCTTCAAAAGAAATTCAATTGTTAGTGATCTAAAGAATTTGTCATCAATACAAGCACTAAAAAATGCACAATTGATGACAAACCCAAAATTTGTAATTCTATCTTATGGCTATTCGACAAGCTCAATTCTAATGCATTCCAGTGATTTTTTCATACAGGTCGAGCATTAAAATATACAAGCAATGTTAAGTTTAAGCACAAAGTCTTGACTAAGCAAGCTCTACTCATCATCCACTGTAACTCTCACATGAAGTTCACATACATATCACAAAGAAAAATTTCCTTTTTGCAACCAAGCTTCCAATCAAGATGGAACGAAACTAATGCATACGGCTCATATTGGTGCATTTAAAGTTCATTCATGTATTGAAGTTCTCAATCAAAGCACACCTGAAACTAATGCCCACTCCCTTGCTCTTAAACTAGCAGATAGGGCATACATAGGAAATGAGAGAGAGAGTTTTAGGATGAAGAAAATTTGCAATTGTTTAATCACAACCAAATATGATACTTCATGTCCATTCAAAACTCTCAATTTTAGTGCTATGCCAGGTCTTTTGTAGTTAAGTCAAGCACTAAAAATGTATAATCAATGCCAAGCCCAAACTTTCAATGCACACCCTTGATGATCACATCTAACTAGCACTCATACGGCATGAATATCAAGGGGAAAAAGAAAAGAGCATTAGATGAAGTGAATTGGAGCTCCCTCGAGGCATAAAAACCTTGTTTTGTATCATTGGCCACCATCCCTTCAAAAAAGATCATTGATTCTGAAAACATAATGCATACAATCCAGACTCTATGGATTATAACAGGAGCATGAGTAACTTCATATTGATCAATCCGCTCACAATGCCAAAAAAATCATGTGTCATTATTCCCAATTCTTAAGCAAAAACGAATCATCCTTAAGCCAAACATATTTCCTAAAAGAATGTTGAGCTTTCTTCTAAGCCAAATTTGTTTGATTTCCTAATAGTGGCTTGAGGTTAAGCTTGATTTACATTTTTCTTGGAGATTGTAGATTTGTGGCTAGGCTAATTCACTGGAACATGAAATTGGTGGCTCAAAACAGCTTTGAGAGGCATTTTATTTGAGGTCAAGGTGGGAACCTCTTCATGCTTACAATTTTTTATTTTTAATTTCTTTTTATTTCCTGGAAGAGAGAGAGAGAGAGAGAGAGAGAGAGAGAGAGAGAGAGAGAGAGAGAGAGAGAGAGAGAGAGAGAGAGAGAGAGAGAGAGAGAGAGAGAGAGAGAGAGAGAGAGAGATATGTGTGTTTGGGTTTATGGTAGGTGGGCCAGCGCGAGTAGCGGGTAGCTGGTCAAGCAGGGTGCAGTGGCGATCACAAAGCTGCAAGACAGTGTGGGATGTGTGAGGAGAATCGGGAGCAGCCTACACTTCCCTACAGTGTGTGTGGGGCCAGGGACACCCGATGTGAGCGAATGTGTGTGAGTGTGTTGCCAGTGCTAGTGTAATGGGTTGGAGCAAGGGTATCATAGTCGTGTGTGTGGGTCCACTTGACATCGCCAGCTATGCACCGTGCAAAACTACAAACGGGCCAGCTTTTGCGTGTGTGTTTGAGCTACAAGCCTAGGTGGGAGATCAACTGACGTGCTAAGCCTGGACAAGAGTGTGTGTTTGCGGTTGCGAGCATCAAAGCTGCAAGGCTGGCCTTGGTTGGCTTGTAGTAAAAAAAAGGTGTGTGTGAGTGTGTGTGTTCGGATAGCGCCAATCTAGGCCTGCGAACCATTCACCATTTTTATTTTGAAAACTATCTCAAGAGGAGGTTTCCACAGTAAGATGTGAGTGCGTATTTGCAATGGCGATCGCCTCCAAAATGTCCAGGGTATGGCAAGTCACGGGGAGGTCAGAGCATGCCGAAGCGAGGGCGAGTGGGTAAAAGCTTTTCATTCGATTCAAAAACATTATCCTTAAAGGGATGTTCACGTTGATGTGTATCAAAAGAGAGAAAGTGATCGGTCATGTTCATTAATGATTTAACATTGAGCACACACAATCATAAAAAACGATCAAATATCATTTGCAATGTTCACCAATCATTCATTGATGATGAACATATAAGGCCTCTCAAATGTGTATCGATACTTAGCACTTATGTTCATGATGGTTTTAATTCCTCCGATCACATCTCACAATTTTCCAAAATTTAACCACGTGCACATGATAACTCAAGCTCTCATTTGCTTCAATCACCTGCTTGCTTGGACACATGCTTCTAATTCGGATTCACGTACGCACAAATTAACAAGTTTCAAGTCCAAATCAATGCAAAATGCTAATCATTTGAGCATACCCTTAAGCAATACCATCGCATATGTTCTCTCATTGACCATTCTAAAACTGATTGTAATCATTGCAATATGAATTGCTCATTTCCACTATCCTTGGTCACTTTAATCCAATTGGCACAAACAAGTGACCTAATTGTACTTGGCCAATTCAAACCCAATTTTTAATCATTGCAATATGAATTTCTCATATCCCATTTCTCTAATCATCCAAACCCTAGCAAATTTGTCATTTGTGTTTGCAAGGCTATATGCTCATTATCATGGCAACTCGTCAATGAACAACTTAATGAAAATTTTTTCATATTGAATTGGCGTACAAGACAATGGTAAAAAAACATCATCTTCAATTGGACACCGATTGAATCATTCCAAGTCAAACAATTACATACACATCCCTTTGTTAGGTCTTTTAATAATCATAATTGGTAATTGCTACCATTTATTCATCTTCAATTTGGACTTTGAATGCCATTGAGTAGGCACACACACCCAAATTTAGACCAAAATTTTATGGAAAAATTACATCAATTCCACATTGCAAACTCAATCAAGCATAATGAATGCATGCATGCTAAATTTCTAAAAAAATACACTATTTCTACCCAATCAAGCAACACACACACTCAAAAATGAAGCACAAATGATCGAATTTTTTGGAATTGAAAATGAATTTAGGCTTATACCTAATGATTGCACATACTTTTCATGAACATTTCACAATCAAAAACCATTTAGGTGTCCCAATTGACCATTAATCATAGAAAATCAAGTGGTCTTGGATAGGCACACACACTCAATTTTTGCCCAATTTTTTGGCAATTAGGCTTATCCAATGATTGAATTAGCCTAACATACACATCAATTACATGATTGCATACTCATGTATCATAAATTCCATCAATTTTTATGTATGCACACATTTGAGATTAGGTGCACACACACTTGAAATTTTTGACAGTTTTTTCTCTCTTTGGTGCATGCACACACACAATGATTTTTATGCACACACTTGAATTCTTGATGAGAATTAGGCATTATTTGGATACACACAAAGTTCATTAGTCACAATTTGACTATCAATTTCATTCTAAGTGTATCAAATTAGGTGCAAAGTGTAGGTCAATTTGTTACACACCTAATTTTAGCAAATGATTAACAACATTGAACCTCATTAATCAATCAAAAATTGATATAACAAGTGAGTGCACTTACATCGTAATTACACTCCAAGCTATTCCTTTGCTCCACGCGAAGTCGTATCATTGCACACACAAAAGTGTGCACCATCAAATCGGCTCCAAAATTGACCATATGTAGGTCAAAATCATACACTCAAATCATCAAATTAGGCATAAATTGGTACAATTAACTTGATTAGAGTGATGATTCCACCTCTTTCAAGGGGATTTCACATACTTTACACTTCAAATGTTGGTGGTTAGGCTAGCAAGGTTAGTCAAAATTAGCATGGAAAGAAGCGAATTAGCAAGGGTTAGCATGAAATTAGTAAAATTGGGGGTGGAATTGGAGGTTTGGGGTATTCATAACTCAACATTAACATCAATTTCTTGCACAACATCATCAAATCAAACCAAAAAATGAGTTACACACACTCAAAAACCAACAAAATTAGTAATGAGATTACTCTATTCTACACATCCTAAACTCACTAGCTTAGGCTATCGATCCCCGGAAACGGCGCCAAATGTGGGGATGTGTTGTAGCATGACCTAATCGCAACCCAAAAAATTGTCAAATCGTGGATCGGCGACCCGGCTAGGGGATGGAAGCACGAGCGTAGGATGTATAGACATAGAGGATTCAAGGGATCCTTCTACTCGTCATAGAGAGAAGCCATGGAAAGGGCTTCCCTTAATCACCCACACATTCCTAGTTACTAATCACTTGCACACAAACATGTGGTTGAAATTAATGTCTCAGATCAATCACTCTATTCACAACTCTTAATCACACAAACATGTGGTTGACATTAATCTCTCACATCAATCACTCTATTCACAACTCTATTCACAAGCATGCAATTAGCATACCTACTCCGCATTAGTGTGTCCATTCCGGCACAACCCCTCAATGTGACTACATATACACACACAATAACCGCACACCTTGTAGAGAGAGATGAAGAGAACGAAGTCATAGCCCTCACACACCATGGCCAATGATGTGGATAGAATAGATTAACTCAAAAAAGGGATTAGGATATCTACCATCACACTAATACAATCTCACTCCACATAATCAAACAAAGAAGACTAATAAAAAAGAAAGTGTAATTGATTATTAGAAATCAAGAGCTACATGGGCATGGAAAGCCCATGAGCCTCATGACCATCCACTCTACAAAGAGAAGAACTCACCCAAGAATGACTACTCATTAAGCATAGGGCTCTTTTATAGCTTTGGGTCTCAAACCCTTCAACTATGGGATAAAGTTGAGCTCTCTAGCTTAGACTCATACAACTTTGGAACTTCTGCATGAGCCCAAGGCCCTAAACAATGAAAATGAAATATTGTGCACTATAGCACATCCACAGCTTGGTGCATAATTGGTGTAGCTTGTGTTAGTCGCTGCTAACACTGCCTCCTCTCTCTCTCTCTCTCTCTCTCTCTCTCCTCTCTCTCTCTCTCTCCTTGGATGGTGTAGCAGAGCCCCCCCCCCCCCCCCCCCCCCCCCCCCCCACACACACACACACACACACACCTAGAATCACCCACCCTTCCACTCCCTCTCACACTCTCATCTCTTCCTCTCAATGCCATCTCTTGTCTCTCTCAGTATCAAGAAAATCATCTCTCTCTTTCTCTCTCTCTCTCTCTCTCTCTCTCTCACACACACACACACACACACACACACACACACACACACACACACCCTCTCAGTCCTCTCTCTCTCTCTCTCTCGCTCAGTATCAAGACAATCATATCTCTCTCTCTCTCTCTCTCTCTCACACACACACACACACACACACACCACTCACCCTTTCAGTCCTCTCTCTCTCTCTCTCTCTCTCTCTCTGAGTATCAAGAAAATCATATCTCTCTCTCACCCTCTCTCTCTCTCTCTCTCTCACACACACACACACAGACACACACACACACACCACTCACCCTCTCAGTCCTCTCTCTCTCTCTCTCTCTCAGTATCAAGAAAATAATATCTCTCTCTCTCCCTCTCTCTCTCTCTCTCTCTCACACACACACACACACACCACTCACCCTCTCAATGTCCTCTCTCTCTCTCTCTCTCTCTCTCTCACACACACACACACACACACACACACACACACACACAACATAGACACACACACCCCATGCACACACACTCACACTTCCTCTCTCCCTAGATCTCTCCCTCCCTCTCTAAGTCTCTCTCTCTCTCTCTCTCTCTCTCTCTCTCTCTCTCTCTATATATATATATATATATATATATATATATATATATATATATATATATAAACATACACTTGCACACAGGTAAAAACACACACACAATCTATCGCTCACACACCATACACTACACATTCACAAGCTTTGATCGGGAAATACAAGTAGATCTATGGAAAGAGTACTCCCGACCATGTAGACACACATAGGCAAAGTGAAACATGGCAGAGCAACCAGACACTCTCTCTCTCATTCAATTTGATAGACATTGATGTACATATATAGTGAGAGCAGCAAGCAACTATCCACTTGACAAAGGGTGTTACGAGATCAATACGACCATAAGTACACACAAGAATTGAACGAAGGACTCATCCCAAGTAGGTGAACACATGGGTGGGGTCAAATGTGAAATTGCACCTAGAATTATTGACCAAGCATCTTTGGCACACCAAAGATGAAAGGCTCAAATTGGGACCAAATTTTACCACTTTGAAGCTAGCATTATGTAGAAGGCTGGTAGTGAATTGGGGGTCTCCTCATCAAGCTACACAAACAAAAAAGACCAACAAAGTGACATTGTGCAAAATACCGACTCGATTGACTTCAAACCTCAGAAAGACACTCTAATAGCTATATCTAACCTACACTAACCTCCTGGGGGTTAACAATCACAAATTGGTAGCCTAGAATCCACCTTTACTTAAGCAAGGCCATCAACTTCAAGAAAAATCATATGGTTTCTTTTGCCTCACTTTTTTTTTGGGGGCAAAAATATAGGTATAAAAAAGTCGCATTTTTGCCATTCTGTAGATCCATTATCAAAGTTTCTATAGTCACGCTCAATATAGATACTATATACATATTTTCTTAGTTCCCTTTGGGCCTTTGGACTCAAAAGGATCCATGGAGCATGTCAAAAGAATAATAGATCTCTTACCAAGTGGAACCTTGGCCACAATGATGAAGTGCTAAATGCAACAAACATGACAAAATTGGATTTAGCATTATAACCTCTAGAATCCCATGGAAACTACTCAATATCTAGCCAAGTTTGAAGTTTCTGATTAGATATGGTTACTACCTACAAAATGCATACAATGAAATGGGCCTAATAAACTAGCAATATTGAGAAAGCTATACTTGCTACACTAGAATGTCTCATATTCTTTTGCAATTGAAAAAATTATACCATCATTATATACTAGGATATATAGGATAGTAGGTACCTAAAAACTCAAGGATAGTAGCCACTTGCACAATCAAAATTGCATTTGGATATTAAAAAAGCCACCAAAAACATCATAATAGTGCTAAATTTGGATGAAAATAGCATTAGGCAATTCTTGTAATTTGGTCATAACTTTCAACTTTAACACTTAATTCTCCCTAGAAGCATTAGAAAGTGCTGAGAACTACTAAAGCTAATCCTATAGAAATCTAAACCTCACAAACATGTATTTTAGAGTGGTATAGTTGCAAAACTTTGAAAACAAGCAAAAAACAAGACCTAGTTTTTCACACAATTTAGGTTCAAAAATGTTGCGCAAGAGTAAGGTTAATGGTGAGATCAATATTCCAAAAAAAATTCAAGTTTTCTTCAGGTCATAAGGAAACTTTGTGGATATATAGAACCTAGATATTCATTTTCAAACTCTTCAAATAATTCAAGCAAAATGGTCACTTAAGAGGACATAAAAGTGTCCCATTACCAACCTAGTGCTAAAAATTGGGTAATTTAACACTTATTGCTAGATTTCTAATAATAATCTTGGCCTACAAGTTCACCCAAAAAAGATTTTCAAGATTAAGCAATCCAAATTAATGACTTAAATAGTCTATTACTTTTCATAAGTGAGTAATTTTCCAATCTCCAACGAAGGCTTCGAATGGCGACATTAAAATTTAGTGAAGAAAGATAAATCAAATGGAGTACAAACACACTATTGGGTTGCAATAAAAGCAAAGAGTTTCCAATTTGGAATGAACAACGATGCTTGAAGGCTATGTTGTTTTTGTAGAATAGCTACATGAATGGTCATCTTCTGCTACAATACTTTTGTCATTCTCAATTTTTTCATGTTCTTTAAAATATGTTTGAAGATCACTTGAAGAGATTGTTTCCATAAGAACTAGTTAAATTTGAGTGATACCCAAGTTCAAAGCTATGTAGTAAAGAAGCCTCGCTACTAGCTTTGCATTGTGATCTCAATCATTATTTAAATCATCATTGCAACTCTTTTTAAGGGTTATTATCACTACCTAACTTCATCATTATAAAAAAATCCATTTTTACTACACATGAAGAGCATGTTTGTAAGAGAACAGGCATTGCTCTTGACATAGTCAAGATGTAAGACCAGCTTAATCGGGAAAATCCACTGAGAGAAAGATGATCTACATCAAGCACTATCACAAAAAAAACCAAATCACCAGTCAATCATGAAGAAGAGGTAAGAGGTAAGTTCCCAAGCAGCATTTTCTAGCATTGTACCTATACACGGTCCTAGAATTTATAGGACAACTAGGAAAAAATTGTGCCCATCCTATGTAACGTGGTATGTAGACCCATGAGGTCTAAACACATCTCCATATATGAAACCTTTTCAAAAATCAATTAAAACTTTTAAAGGGTTTTTACGCTACTGAGAAGACTGCCCTTAAATATTCTCATTGCTTCCCTCAATGACTTCCCACTTTCTTTACTAGGTGAAATTTGATCCTATTTTGCCAAGTGTGAAAGCTGTTGCCACAAAAAATTTCAAAAGCTCAACTCAAGGGGATATGAAAATTACAAGTCTTTGGGCATTATAGGGGAAAACTTGCATGATGCTTCCATACACCAAATAGGGATTGTAAGATGATGAAAGATGATAAAACCTTTGGGGCTACAAGCAAGGTTTTAAAAAATCCCCTTATTCATCCAATTCTTTAGTCTTGAGAAAGACTATTCCACCAATATGTCACAGTACTTAAATAATTTCAAGTGTATTAACACAAAACGCAAGTAGATAATAATATGAAGATAGCTATCTTCATTAAGAGTATTTCTCACCTCAATGAAATATTCCCAACATTGAAATACACCAAAGTTAGAAGAATTAGAAGCCTCATTACTTGAAGAAGACAAAGGCCATTTGATACTGCCCCCTATTCATGAAGTAAGAATTACAAGCAAAAAGGTAGGAATTATAGAAAAATCCTTGTAGAAAACAACACAAAGCTGAGCCTAACATCAAATTATAGTCATGCACAAGTTGCAAATTTTGTGTAAATCTCAATCACATTGAGGAAAATTGTTTCCAAAATCAAAAGATTAAAACCTTGCTCAGCGAGCAAAAATAAGAAGAACTTGAAGAACACAAGCAAAAAACATCAATGGCCAAAAGTGACCCTCCTTGATGAAGAAATGGCATTTTAAAAGCCACATCAACAAATGGGTTTATGTATGTAAGGCCTCCTCGTAGCCCTAATCTTAACCAATACATATAAGCCATTGACATAAGGTACAAATAGTATTATTTTGAATGGTGATACCGATTCAAGAACAATCCAACAATTGAGTAGTAATTAATATAATTCAAAAATAGTTTCAAGAGAATAGAGTTCAAATAGAAGCATCCGAACGATGGAAAATTCTTAAGAGAATCTCTTAATCCCTAAAAAGAAGTTGCATGTTTAAGTTGTACTTACCCAAAATAAATAAATAAACAAGAATGTAGTGATTTCAAACTTTCAAAGAGCACCGCACCCCAGGCTCCCTCACTAGAAGATTTTGGGACTACACCATGGGAATGTAGGCAATGCATGTGAAAATAGCTTTTTTATCCCAATTTTTTTTTTTTAATACAGAGAAAAGGGAACAGATAGCTTGTATAAGAATCTTAGATAAGTGATAAGAGAGAAGGTAGCTTTGTACAAGGACCTTAGATAAGTGATTACAGAGTAGGTAACTTGTATAGTAGCCTTGATAAAGAGAAGAAAAAATGGAAACTTGAAGGATTTTTTGTTATAAGAAGTTAAGTGATAAGGCAAAAGGATAAGAAAAATCACTTATTAGAAAACTCTTGTAAAAAAGGGCATAAAGAAGGGCTTCCCTTCTCATTTTTCATCTTCTCTTCTCATTTTTAGACCTTCCCCTTTTCTTTTTTCATATGTAAGTTAGAGTGCAAGCTTGTAGAGAAAGCTTGAGGAAGCCATAGCCACACTCTTACAAACACATATCTCCTCTCTATGCTTATAAAAGCCATAGGCAGTCTTCTTGTGTATAACCCATAGCCAAGATTTTTACACCCACACACACACCACCTCTCCTCTCTCTTACTCCTCAAGCTTGCCATAGCTTCACCTCCTTTTTCTTATTTCATTCTCCGATCCCAAGTTCTTCTTGGATAGCTTAAGTTGTGGACATCAAATTGAAGGTGAAGAAGAAGAGCGTATGCTATCTAGTCAAATTCTTCAACAATCTTCCAAGTAAAGAGAAATCTCAATCAGTACACTAAAGGGTGACAATTTTGTTTTCATCTTCTTACTACTTTAAACCATGAATTTGGTTTACCTAATTTCATTCAAAACTAGTTCATACATAAGCTCTAATGTTTCTCCATAAGTAAGTTTCTCTTTTTCTTGCTTGGGACGAAAAAAAATTATTCAATTTTTTATCTTTTCAACTATATGATTTGTATAATTCTTAATTTTTAGTTGATAATATCGTTACCCTCTAATTGTGATGTACTTCAAGTTTTATTATTTCAAGTTTGTTAAATTACAAGTGTAATATGGCCTAGAAAGATTAGAAATCACTCTCTTAACCCATAGGTTCTTGAATATCATATTTATCTAAGTAGTAAGCATGTTGGATGGAGAAATAATAATGATAATTACTCCCAAGTCACCCCATAAAAACCTCTTACAAACCATTGAGTTTTTATACGTAAGAGTTACTCTTTGATTTCTTGTTTTAGTTTTTTATTTATCTAAATTACTCAATAGAGATAGTTGCCTTAAACTAGAGACGTCTAAGCATTGGATTCTTCTTTTTTTATGCTTGATTTTGAATTAATTTTATTTGTCAGAAGAGACGTATAATAATTTTTGTCTAGTTTCAGGGTGCTACTCTTGGTCAGCTACTCTTGGTCAGCCGATGTAATGGTTTCTTTGGTCCATGTGTCTTGGATGTTGGTTGATACCATGGCTCAAAAGGAGCATGAGTTTCAATGGATTTTTTGTTTTGTTTTGTAATATATATATATACTTACTGTTGTGAGTTTGGGGGTGGGGAGTATAACTTTTCAAATGAATTCTTTCTCCTCTGACTCTCTCTAGAAATGCTCACAAACCTTTCTTGAATATGCATTCAAATCAACAAATGAATGGAAATTTCTCTCTTTACAAAGTATGCATGCAAGGTCACAAAAAGATTCATGCCTTGAACTCAAGTCCAAAATTATGAAGTTAGTTTATCATGATTTAATGTTGGTTTTTTTAAAAAGTGACTTGCCATTCCTAATAAGGTTATACTCTTGATCTTGCGCTTTGAAAAGTCCCCGGATCTTTAAATTTTCTCCTTTCTTCGTGATTTAATCCTCTCCATTGGAAGTATGTATCGGTATGCCTAAATCCAACCTAAATGAAAAGCTTGTTAATTTAAGTACTTCAATTGCATAAGAAATTTCTATTACTCTAGTATGATCACTCATAGACACCTTGCATTTTACTCTTACACCATCATATACTGAATGTTCACACTTTATTACAACACAATCAAAGGAAAAATCACAATTGCTACCCTAAGATTACACGTTAGAGCACTATAAATTTTTTCATTTGCAACTCATGATCATTTTTAGAGCGTATACATCGTTCATTTTAAGTTTGTTTACTTTCAAATTTGTTTCTCAATTACCAACGGGGGTGGGGTGGGGTGGGGTGAGGTGGGGGGGGGGGGTTGGGGGATAGCTTCACGGAAGTGATGAAGGTGTTGCTAGGACACAATACTCCCACCGCTTTCATGGAGATGTCCCATGGATGACAAATGATATAAGAAAGAAATAGGTATACGATCAAAGACATGGTTAACCTAAACACTAACGTTGAGAAAAAACACTTAACTTGCAAGAAACTTGTTTTTCTTAAGATTTTGTTTAAATAGACATTAAAATGAACTAAGAACTATGGAATTATAACTCAATGAATCTAATTTAAAATTTAAATTAGGAGTTATAGAGAAGATTTAAAGGGGACAACCCTAGCATAACATAGAAGTTATAAGTGTTAAACTCTTAAATATTGGGAAAAAAACAAGCACAAGTGTTTACTTGTGGTATAAGATGGGGGATGGCCCTTTCTAGCTAGGTCTAATAACTCCTAGTTAATTTTTGAGCTGAGGGCTCATTCAATGCCTTGGATTGGGATTGGATGGAAGTGAGTCCTGGTTGAGTGGGAGTACCCGATGGAGAAGTTGGCTTGATGTTGATGGAAAAGGAGAAAAAGGGATTCCATAAGGAAGAAAGATGTGATTAATTAAGGAAATCTTCTAAATTGTTGGTTTAGGGAACCTTGAAAGACCAGGAATCTAAATGGGCTATCCCACACGTTCACATCAGTCGAGCATTTACTTTACTACTTTGATTTACTAGAAGGAACATAAAGTAGACTAATTTCTTAATGTCTTTCTCAAATAAAATATAAAGCTAAGTAAAACAAAATACCGCACCAAAATAAGAATTGGAAATTGTGTAAAGCCGCCTCTACACGCTATGGAGGAGAGAGGGTACCCGATTTTTGGGACGAGGATATGGATATGTTTAAACAAGTATATGTGATTGCTTGAAAGATAACTAGATAAGTTTCATATTACTAAAGGAGAAAGAAACTAAAATATTTAAAAAGAAAAAAGGTGGGAAAGTGTGTTGTGCAGCCACCTGGCTCACTGCAAAGAAGAGTTTTAGGACAGACTTAAATTCTTACTAGTGTGGTGCAGTAGTCTTATCTCTCACCACAGGGCTGAGTTAGAATTTAGTGGTCGACTCGTGGAGTGCAGTAGGCATGATGCTACACCTCTCACTCTATAGAGACCTATAGGTTTCTCAATTTTATATCGGCTCAAATCATCGTTTGTATCACTACAAGAGGTTATGTGCACTTGTGACGGTTGTAGTGACAAAAATACAATGGGTTTCTTAACCCCCTGGCATCCCTAAAACCGTTGCAATGGGAACGTCGCTATGAGCGTCAGTATAAGCGATTCTATACGTGTCGCTATAAGCGTCATTATATATAGACGCCCATGTAGCGATATGCATAGAGATGGTTCAGTTCCTTATTTTAGTGATGCTGTAGGACCTTACATAAAGACGCCTATAGTGAAGTCCGAGAATAAATTTTTTTGGGTGGCAGGGCAATGAATGCCTTGCCACCCATCAACCATATTGAACATTGTTTCCAAAATAAAAATGCAAAACTAACAAAAGTATTTTGATGAAAGTGAATTGACGAAAGTAATACAATGACAAAATTATACACATCATAGGCAAACTTGATTGTTAAGCTTTGACCAAAATGTGATAGTTACAACACAATTGTCATTATTGAGAAAATACATCATTGACCAATAGTCACAAAATGACGTACACACCTCACCTCATTATACATGCTATGACAAAAGAAAACTAGTGTTGTCTAGCTACAACTAGACTGATGTCGTCTAATCAGATGTCTCATCGTGTCCAAGTGGCGTATCTGTCGAATTCTGCAAAAAAAAAAGAAGACTTTCTATAAGTATAAACATATAATTACAAAACAATTTATTTTTAGCTTATCATTAAAATACAACAAATGTAAGAGAGCAAGGTGAAATACTAACCATGCCAGAGCGAGAAGTGAGAATGTCCATAAGGGCGTTTAAGCCCTTTCTACCCGCATACTCGTGCTTGTACGGTGTGGGGTCACGTCCTATCATCGACCACTATTCAAAACATACAAAGAATACGTTATGTTAGAATTTAAGAGTACAATTATCAATAACTACCAAACCTAAAGGGCAATGCAAAAACACTTACAAAATCGGCCTCAAATGATGCCCACCCGTCGCTCCCCAAGTGATGCGAGCTCCTTGCCTCTACTCGTGCTTTGACTACCTCCTTTTTTTGTTTTCACTTGTCAAGATTCTCGCGCGCTGCTTGCTTTGTATTCTTCCAATGTTCTTTGGCCATCCAATCTGACCTGTTCCATCCATGCTTTATTGTTTTTTACACTTCAGAACACTTGTGCTTGCAGTATTTGTGCATCCGTAACTTCATCCGTTTTTCTATCATGCCAAGGGTAGGACTAGACAGGCACGACCCGGGCAATGTGCCGGACACACATGTAGTAAAGGGGTCTATATATGGAAGAGGGCCAGGGGCCTATATATAGGATGGTTGGGAGGTTATTCGCATGTCTATCTACCCGCTGGTCTAACATTGGTATCAGAGCAAGGTGGAGAGGAGGGGGCAGCAGGGAGCTATGGAGGAGGGAAGCATGGCGTTCTCTCTGGAAGCAGGGCGATCTCACTCTCTCTCTCTCTCTCTCTCTTCATGGAGGAGACAAATTCGGTGAAGGAATCGGTGAAGGAATCATGGAGAAAGGTCATAGCCCTCATGCTTCTTTGCATATATTTGCATGCGGTGCCATGGAGAAGAGGAGGATGAAGTCGAAGCACGTGAGTCGTCTTCAAGAAAGTGGGGTTGTTGACTCAGGAGGGACCCGCGGGAAGCGATCCCTATGTCGGGAAGGGGAGACGGGTGGAGGTCGACCATAGCATGTTTTTTTCACCTCGTTGGGCTTGCGCTGGGTTGACAGGGTGAAGTTGACACTGCGCCAAGCTGCATGGAACCCTTCGGCGACCTGCAAGACGGCCCTCGTCGCCTATGTCTGCCGCCAACACTAAGGAATTTCTTTTTCAAGTTTTTTTTTACTTTATGCCCGACCGCCCACGGGCGCCCAAGGGCAATGCTAGGATCAGTCCAAGGGCCAAGCCCCAGGAGATGCATGGGAGCCATGGCTCTGGACGGCAATGAGATTCAAGTACAATCTCAGCAACACAGGGGAAGATCGACCGGAATTTGCTGCACAAGAACTATGCAAAAAATCTGAAATAGTGCATATCTTGAATTTCAAGGCTACAGTCACTTTGCACGGCAATTGGCAAGAACTAGGCCATCACGATCACGGCCTCCAGTTTTTCTTTTGAAGCCCCCAAGAACATGAACTCAGAAATTCTGATGCAAATGCAACAAATCGGTACGGCTATGACATGTTTGGCCTGCATGGTCATGCACCATGCAAGATATCGATACCATGGGATGTCGATTTGGGTGATTAATGAGGTATGCAATCGATTTTGCTTTCACACATGCTATGTAACTCTTGCATGCAGGCACAAGCACGGCTTGTGAGAATTTTATAAGCATTCATTTTTTTTTTTACTGCTTTGTTTGCAAAGAACCATTGTTTGGTTGAGGGATCAACATCAAGCACGGCCTGAGTATACAATCCCTTGACACCACACGCGAGTCGGCGGGTAATTGTTGATACAAAGGTAACTCAGGCAGGGCCTGTGACATATTCGATTACGGTATTCGGCAAGGCCGACCAGTCAGTATAATTTCAAGTAATTGTTTACCATCAGATAATTTCCAAGGGCAAGGCTCCCTAGAGCGACACTGCAATAAACCGGTTTGTGTCTTACGTTGGTTGTTCAATTTTGATCTCTCCTCGTTGTGATATCTCGAGGTGGAGGAAAGCAAGATTTTTGGGAGCACGGCTCCATGAATTGGATGCATACTCATTTCCAAGCCATTGCAGCTTGCTAAGAAGCAGGCAATATAGAAACATTGACATCCACAGCTAGGAGTTGAATGCAATGTTGACCACCATATGCAATTTCGTCAAGCAAAGGTTGCTTTGAACAAGCAGTATTGGGCAATCTCTGACAGGTGATATCTCAGCTGTAGATGCTATCTTTCTCACTATCGGGAAATGTTATGATTCTCAATCAGTAGAAAAATTTGGCAAGGCCGTTTTCCTATGAAATTTTGACAAGGTCAATTTTTTGTACATGATTGACAAGGTTGATTCTCTTTGCTATGGCATCTGCCGTCCATCGCATTTGTAGGCAATGAGGCCAGATGTAGTTCTATGAAGCAAGGCTTCAATTTATGCATCTTGCATTGAGACTCCCCACGTTTGGCATAGATATGAGCATACAACATACAAACTTGGGATGGATTTGGTAAAATGTTTGCAGATTCTTTCATTCCGTGTACGACAGATGTATATGATACAAGAGGGTGAATATGCATATGCGACAACTCTCTCTCGCATGGCAGATTTGGCTATGAGCCACCTTTACGCGAGATTTTCCTTTGGAATTTCATGACAACTGGTTGCAACAACAACTACCAGGTTAACCAAGTTTAAGTTTTTCTTGTTTTTTTTTTCCATGTTTACACTTTACTTGGCAATTACTGTCATTGTGCAAAGCAAAGTGCTTTGGCAATTTTACATGAAGCACGACTTCTCCCTTGTGCCGAGATACTGCCATTGATTTGGAATCAAGGGCTTTGGAACACAAGTTTGGGGAACTGGAAAAATAGGGAATGTTAGCTCACAGAATCCCTACCAGTTTATTCTGTGCAAGGCACTTATGGTTTTAGTTCTCACGCTTGAGACCGTTATAGTAGCCAAGGGCTTACGGTTTTGCATGCAAGGCATGCTAAGCAGGTGGCATGGATTCCACCACTTTATGCATTATGCTTCCGCTATCACACTCACAACTCTGTCAAGGACAGACTGAGTGATGGATTGTTGAACTTGATGGTTGGTTTCTATTAACACCCAACAACACTAAAAGGAACCTAAATCTAGGACTTATTTCACAGGCAAAGTGCCAGTACTAAGTCATTTTCATACAATCACGACCCTGCAAGGCAGGTAGATCAAGATGTGGTTGTGTTTTTCTGTTACCTCTCTCCATGAGAGAGTCATAGCAGAAACTTGTTGCATGCTTATAGGATATGCTGCACGTTAGGCATAAGATGCACGCGAGCATGGCAATCAACTATACACGTCATAGTCGTTCAAGGAAAGTTCCGCAGCCCAGCATGCTCTTCTTCTCTCTCGTTATCTCTCTTTAAGGGAATAATGAAGATCTTCTAAGAAGCTTTTGATACGTGTTTTGCTCATGAGTCAGCTTGAGCCAAGGTGCTCTAACTGTCAACTAGCACGTGTAGCACGTGGCTAAGATGCTACTCAAATTATTCTTCATCGGTTCGTCCATTGAACACTAATTTGCACAAGGGCTATGAGACACATAGGCTAAGAGCCATTGTCAGGCCAAGGGTAAGACCCAACTATTGACATTCTTTGGGTGATTGTTTTCAAGAGTGAACAGATCTACCTAGGGAAGTATACATCGACGTTAATGGACAAGCAAGGGTCTTGTCATTCAGGATGTTTACAGTGTCATTTTTTCACTACATGTTTTCAGTGCAACACTCAAGTTGAGTTTTTGATAAATCTTCAACTCACAGCAGCTGATCTCTACAAGTAAGTATAGATGCAGCAATCAGTTGAGACAGCATGGATTTCCACAAGAACTAGGCAGTTCACTTGTGTGGATTTCTTACTCTCTCTATAGCACTACGGAGTGTCTTGGGACATATTGTTTGGGGTACGACCCGGAGGGTGACTGCTAAATCACCCCATAGGCATTGAGGATCCCAATTTGATCTCTCACAGTTAAACTTTCAAGGAAAGAATTCCGCAATCTACCACACGGTAGCGGACAAATTCAACTTTTCGAGTTGATTCCAATCATTATGTACATGGTTAACTATGTTGGCTACCGTTGCCTGCTAGTTGAGCAGTTTCTACAGAGGGTCTTACCAAGAGGTTTGACTAAGTAGATGTTAACCAAAGGGGTTGGATTGCGCAGGTAACACCCATGGTTTCCAGTGCAAGTCGTATAAATACGCTTGAATGTTTCAAAGCCATGCCAAGGGCATGTTGGAACAGAGTATTTTGGACCGTAGCGTCCACTATACCTTATGCTGTTACGAACCTAGTTGTAGGGTTCGATTTGGCACATGTTGTCACATGGGATACAACATGGTCTAGGAACTCAAGGAGTTCAGTTTAGCCAGTGTGGAGCATGATAATGAGGGTCCCTTTCACTCTTGTCGCGGAGTGTTTGCAGTTACCTCCACACACAAGTACCAGCTCGTACTTGATGGATGTCGCTTTTCTTGATATCCTTGTTTGAGACATATTCCACATGTCGAGAATATGAGTCTCTTGGACTAACACTGGCGCCAACTTTTTACCAATGTGTCGTGACGAAGTCCCTAGGTGCTGGTCGCATCCATTGGTTCGACCATTTTAAGCACACAGTATCAGGAGTAATTTCAGTGGCTAGAAATTGTCGGGTACTAAGTACAAACTTGTTACGATTACAAGTGCTGTGAAACCACCTTAACGAAGGGTCGTTTCTACATATAGCTAAGTATGCTATGTACATGAGAATGTCTCATGGTTGGTACTTAGGTGTGACTGGGTGGTCACATTCTGTTATGGTCCAACTTTTGTTGCAAAATATGCTATATTCATGAGAATGTCTCATGGTTGGTACCTAGGTGTGATCGGGTTGTCACATTCTATTATGGTCCAAATTTTTTGCAAGACTTTCACGTACGTACCGTGGAAAGTTTCGTCATAGAATTGCAGTTCGGATATGTTTGTGTTAAATGCGTGCACACTAGGTGTTATGGGCCCTAGTGTTTAACACAAATTTATTCGGAGCGGCATGCAAATTCATGGACATTATTGTTTCTGCAATTTTTTGCACTGCCAGTGCAATCTCTCTTGGAGATTTAGTATGAGTTTACACCTTGCCATACAAGGTGATGGCTGAGTATGGGTGTTCGTGATTGGCTGCTTGAAACTCCAATTTGCTTTCAACCTAGTTGGCTGTCTCCATTCCATATCGAGTCTATGGCTGGATACTCAATGATTGAGTCATAGTTTTTCGTCAGTCGTGGGCGACTGTCTGTAAGTGGTTGGGGGAAAGCACCTCACTCTTACTGTTGCTATTCATCCCGCGTAGGATGGGCAGCTTACAAGCATTCTATTTAGTACTAAAGGATAAGCAAAGTGCATACGTTAGTAAAGAACGCTAAAGGATATGCTAAGTGCATACGTTAGCAAGAAGTGAAACAACTAGATTGGTTACCTTTCTGGTTTGGAGTTTGCTTCATATGATGAAAGGCATGTTACGGTTGTTCTAATCTCTGCCTGTTATTCTCAAGTTATCAACCTTAATCATCAGTTTGGATGAGGTTGACTATTGGCAAGAAACCACCGCAAGTCAAGGACTTGGTTGCTGCTGATGAGTATGTCAGCATAGTACTTTCATGTAAAGATGAGCCGAGGTTATATTGCACATTCCAGTACCTTCAAAAAGTCTGAAACCTAGGTATGCATTTAAACACCTCTTAGTTTTGATAACTCGTTTAGCATTCTCAAGTGAGTTCTAAATGGAGCCTTCACGCTCTTTTGATTATGAGTCGGTTAACCAAGATGGTTGCACAAGGACAACAATGTAGAAAATCAAGATGTTACTCTTGATTTCATTGAACCTCCCAATGAACCGGGTTCCGATTCAATGAACCGCTGGATCCATGAGGGATGCCACGGTGAAAAACACCATGAAGATACCACCACTTGTGTTTTCAAGGACGAAATTGCTTCTCCAAGGGGGGAGTAATGTCATGCCAAGGGTAGGACTAGACGGGCACGGCCCGGGCAATGTGCCGTACACACATGCAGTAAAGGGGTCTATATATGGAAGAGGGCCAGGGGCCTATATATAGGATGGTTAAGAGGTTATTCGCATGTTGTCTACCCACTGGTCTAACATTTTCATTGAAGTGCTCATCCCGACTTGACATGGGAAACTCATCATGCAACATGCTGATGACTCTGTCTTTTAATTCATTTGGCACCTCACTCCAGGTGTTTAGTATGTAGTGTCAAAACACCTGAGAGCAAAGGACGTGCATGCACGAGATCACCTTCTTGCCATCGTCATCCATGATGATGCCGTCGCCGATGTCGAGTGAGTACGTCAAGCCCTCTTGCCTGTGGACGCATGAACCTAGATGTGTCGACAGGGGTCTCGAGTGGTGTCTTGATGGGGGTACGGATGACAGGTGTCTCCACTGGATTCTGGGCCCCGAAGCGAGGAGTGTGGACTGGGGTGACTCTCAGAGGAGTGGCGAGTGGTGTGTAGCCAGGAACGGCTGATAGTCGCACAAAACCTGGAGTAGATGGGGATGCCGTAGCTGGTGTGGGGGAGGGTAAAGAAGGGGAAGGTAAGGAGCCTCGTCGACTACGAGGTGGTTTCAAAGCATAAGAGACGTCATCTCCACAGCAACCTCCACCGCCACCACTAGAGCATTGGTGCCTCTAGAAGAGTGTATAGATCATCTATTAGTAGACACCAAACTCTTGAAGCACACTGATTGCTCCAAAAGAGAAGGAGACACTGAAGGAGTGGAACGATGCGATGGTGCTCCAAAGCGACGATGCTCCATATACCACCTCCTCTAACACTTAATCTTAATAATGAATGGAGAAGAGAATCTGAACAAGTTATAATTTGATTAATCACAATTTACCTTTCTCAAGTATAGCATATAGAGAAGAACGGACAAAACTCCACGTGAATCCAATATTTATTATAAAAAGGAGAAAAATTGCTCAAATATAATGTTTATGGCTTTAAGAGTTCTCTCTCTCATCCTCGCATAACTCAGCATAACTACTCCCTATGTCTATATAGAGCTCTCCGTTTAGGCAGATGTCCCCCATTTCATTTTGTAGGTCCTCCGCATGCATCCCATAGAGAGTAGCAGCACCACGCTCATCTAGCACCACATCATCGGCTTTTGAATCAAAATTCTCTCCTATCTCCTCCAGTGATGCCGTTGTGATTGGCACATGGTAGCCCTCATATGTTCGTGGACTACAAGGGGCTACCTCTATGACATACCACCAATTTGGTGCAGACTTTGTAGGATGAAATACCACCTGCATGACTTACATGAGTGCTACTAGACCACTAGTCCTCTAAAATTGGATGTTAAATATTTACAGACTTACTTGGTCACAATGCTCGGGTAGTATGAAAGTGTCTCAAAGGTCAGTCCAAGTTTTGGTTGAATCCACCTCAAGGACTGACTCTCCTCTACACTTAGTAGCATTGCAACCCTCCATGTTTATCTTGAACCATTGCACGTCAAAAAAATCCACAAAAAATCCTCTATACTCGATCCTCAAAATCTCTTGTAGCGTGCCCAAGTAAGTGAGTTCTGCCACCATAGGATCTACATAGAGGAGCATCGTTTGTTTGAATTTTCGCATGATTCCACAATCTTGTGTAAAATGCTTTTTGTCGATCTGTTCCACCCTAAAATGGAGACCTTTACACCATGCTGTCATGTATGACGTATACTACAGCCAACAAAGATTATGAGTGGCCATCAAAACATCTAGAAAGCCACGGGTCGTACATTGCCAACTTACCTTGGTCTTGCAACCTCAAGAGTACTTCCACTCCTCCTCAACCACTTGTTCCCCGGACTGTTGTGTGCTTTTCAATTGGTTGTGCAACCATCTTAAGCTCATGAATGTTGGTAGGCTCTCAAGACCCGTTGGATAATGCATCGGTGGTCGCCTTCCTCATCTCCACTCAATTTGTGTCCTTTGTCGCTCTTGCTTTGCATTCTCATATTGTGAAATCCACTTTTGCATCACTGGATTGTGAAGCATGCAAAATTGATTGATTTTAGCCTCTAGATCTTCTGTCATTTTCTTCTCAACACCGAGATTGCACATGAAAATCCCAGATATGTGCTCATCATCTATGGTTTGCCATAGCATGTCTTGGGCTTTACCAAATCCGCCTAGACACTCTCTAATGTAAACTAGAGACTTTGATACCAGCCAACCTTCTGCCATGCTACCCTCCGGACGTGCCTTTTGAAGCACATATCCATTGAGCATTTTCATGAAAAATTCTAAAAAGAACATCCATCTGGAATGCACTGTGCCATCTTTTTTCACCTCATCAACTATGTGAACAAGAAGATGCACTTGATGACCTTCGTAGATTTGCTTCTTTAGTGAGCGCACCCAACATGCATTGAGTCTAGGTCTACACGTGACACATGCTCTATATCCGCTTGCACTACATGTATACACAACACCGCGAGTTAAGCTCAAGAAAAACCAAGGTTTATAGTGTTTGAGTTTGAGTATATATCACCTGAGCATTCTGTTAGTCTGACATAGTCATGCATGGTCCACATTAGAATGCCTCTAATCAAAGCATTGTGTCAACCTATGTGTCGGCTCATATCCACCACTTCTATGCCAATCCACAATTGTTGTAGCTCTTCCAATAGTGGACGAAGATACATATCCATATTATTCACTTTATGTAAAGTGTGAGCTTTGTTCTAAAGTGTGAGTCAAGGAGAGGAGAGTTTCACTACATGCTTGTCTATGGTGAGCTTGTGCTAAGCTAAGTCAATACTCAAGGTTGTGTTTATGAGTCCAAGCTAATTCTATCTTGGAACCTAATTCACTTGAGTGATAACCTTGCTTACACACACACTCACACATTGACACTATGTTTCTCTTTCATCCACCATAGCTAGCACAATCCCATTCCCAACAATTGGTATCGGAGCTTTAGGTTATGCCTGCTAGATTTGTCATTATGCATTAGTGTGTGTGAATTATTAGCATCTCTCACTAATTAAGCACTAATCTAGCTATGTGTGGGCATGTCCTTGGCACACCCAAGAGGCCATTACCCTCCATGGCTAGGTAGGCTTGATTAGGAGAGTGTAGGTGCATTAATCATTAAAATTTTCTTAATCTGTTTGTGCTTCCACTTACACAAGTACCAATTGATCACCCTAATGATTAATTAGTGCCTTGATTGATTGGTCACATCATTTAACAATGGTCTCTCTTCAAATTTGTGTATATAGTGTCGATTTTGCTACTCTTGCATTTGCAATTATTCCCCGCACTTTCATTATCAACTTACATCATTTCTATTATCTTGAAGTAATCCTCAAGAGCTCTCTATAGAGCCCGTAAACACTCAAATCCGACATCGAATGCTTCACCGATTAAATTGCTATATTTAGGTGTGTGTGAAGCTTTTGTGTGTGTATGGAGCCTGCTAGCTCAAGTTTAACACTTTATTTTTAGGAGCTCCATCACAAGCAATCTCGTGGGCTTTGTTGGCTAGCGCACCACAAAAGGGGCGTTGACTTGTGGGGTCGGAGGCTCAAATCGGGTTATCTAATTCGGGCAAGCTGGGCGGACCCAAAAATTCTATCAAAACCGGTTTCCGAGGGGTCAAGTCTGCAAGGGTCTGTTCCTACCATTTTTTTTGCTCGCTTGCCCAACGCTCTGCCCCCGTGCTGTTTGGACTGCCCGATGTGCCCGCGTGTGCCCGAACGCTGCTCGGACTCTCCGGTCTGACCCCGCTTGCCCGCAGTCCTACCCGCTGCCCGAACCACCCACTCTTGGCCTTGCCCATTGCTCTAAAAGCCCCTTCCCGCGCTGCTCCACTTACCTTCCCACAGGCCTCGAGTTCCAATTAAGCCGCACTTCCCATAGAAATAAAAAAAGGCCCATGTTCAGAAGTTGTTTCCACCTGCAAAGAAGCCAAAGCAACTAAAGCATTCCTACAAAAGGACAAAACTCCTTCAAGCATCAGAAGCAAATCCAATGAGCTTCACCGCGTAAAGCAAAGGACATTACCTCCTTGTGAAGAGGGGCTTCACCGACGGTGAAGAGGAACTTCACAATAGGAGTAGAGCTTTACCAAAGGAATTTCCACTTACTCTCTCTCTCTTCCCCTAAAATGATTGCAACCAAGCATGCCAACTTGCCAATAAAATTTTTCAAGGGTTATTTGTGCTCGTGTAAAGAGGTAGACACTGGCTAGGAGAGTCTTCTAAGCTAAGACCCCTCTATTAGCACAAATGGGGGACAAGGGAATAGAAAAATTCAACGGGGAAGGGTTTCACACCTAGAAAACGAAGTTAAGAGATTACCGTATGAAAAAATATTTGTGGTCTGTCATCAGCACTGCCTTAGCCTGCAACAAGCCGAACCCGATGGAGTGCACACTAGGGAATCTACACTCATAGCTAGGGCACAGAATTTGGCCAAAGATGAACAAGCATTAGGAATCATCATTACCTCCTTGCATGACAATTATGTGCACTTCATAGACGAATGTACACATGCACATGATGCCTGGCATGTTCTAGAAAGCAATTTTGGAGCCAGGTCCAAAAGAAGTAAAGTTAGTCTCAAAAGACAACTTTATAAGATCACTATGATTGAAGGGGAGGACATTGCTAGCATAGTAAACAAGCTTAAGAGCATTGTCATGCAACTCACTTACATCCAGGTCAAAGTACCAGAAGACAAAAAAGTGGCCATACTATTGAGTGCACTTCCACCTTCTTATGACCACTTAGTCACAATTCTTGAAGAAAAAGAACCAGCTCCACCTTTTCAAGATGTCATCAACTCAGACCAAGCAGAAGAAAGAAAGGAAAGAGGTTCATTAACCTCATCACGAGGAGTTTTTATTGCAGCATCCTCAAGGGGAAGGCATTCTCCATCGACATCGACATCGACAAACGTAAGAAAGTGTTATGAATGTGGAAGAATGGGACACGTAGCAAAAGACTGCTACACAAACAAACCTTGCAACAAATGTGGTAAGAAGGGACATCCTCCTTCTCGGTGCTACTCAAGTGGAGGTAGTAGCAGTGGAGAAAGCAACAACAGTAGAAGCAGCAAAACAGAAGTCACGAAGGGAAGAGACCCATCAAAGGATCAGCTCACATGGTAGAAGACAAAAATGATGAAGATGAGAGCAACATTGTCTTTTATGAAGACCCATTTTGAAGATGCAGCCTCTCTACTTGTAGGGGAGGACTTTTTCCTGTGTGGATATCACCATCATTTGTGGATTTTCCTGCGTGGATTTTATCATCCTGTGTGGACATCACCATCCTTTGTGGATTTTGTTAACATGTGTGGATATTACCATTCTGTGTGGATAGCAACTTATCATCCCGTGTGGATTGTGCATCTTCAGTATCTTGTCATAGTCCAAACCTCAAGGGGAGGATTGTAAAGTGTGAGATTTGTCCTAAAGTGTGAGTCAAGGAGAGGAGAGTGGATTTATCCCACATGCTGTGGAGCAAGGCTGTAGAGCTACTTAAAGCTCATTTCATGAATGAATAAACACAACTCTATTTTGCACTACATGCGTGTCTATGGTGAGCTTGTGCTAAGCTAAGTCAATATTCAAGATTGTATTTATGAGTCCAAGCTAATTCTATCTTGGAACTTAATTCACTTGAGTGATAACCTTGCTTACACACACACTCACACATTGACACTATGTTTCTCTTTCATCCACCATAGCTAGCACGATCCCATTCCCAACACTTTATATCGCCCCGACACAATCAAGCTTAGAAACAGGTGCCCCTTCTTGAAATGTTTGATACAAGGCAATAGAAAAGTGTCACAAAACCTTTTGCGGGATTTTTTTTCTATGGAGATCTTCTCGAATCTCTCGGAATCACATTTCAGACACTTCTCCCTGTCTATCTATTCCCCTTTGAAAAGAATGAAGTCGTTAGAATAAGCGTGAATAGAATTGTAATCAATCCCCAAGTTTTGCAAGATCTTTCTTTCTTCCTCTTTGGAATCTAGCATCACATTATCAACTAGCAGTATGTGCTCTTTGAGCAATCTACACAGCGAGAAGAAAATGCGATACACTTGTGTAAGTAATCTATGGGATCATTATACATTTAGAGTTTTTTATTTAAGTAAACACGTTGAAATAGATCACTTGAAAAGTGTTGTGACGTCGATGTCACTCCATCCAAACTTTTCTTGCATGTTGAGAAGAACCAGTTGCACCTTCAATCTAGTGAGTGGCATAAAATGGTAACCATCTTTTTGCAACATTTCTCAGCCTACTCAACGTCCTCTTCCTCATATGTATATATATTTTTCTACGCTATTAAGTTATCTAGAGTAAATTTCCTCTCTTCGTTTAACCTTTGTGGCGACACATACATTGTACTCTTCCCAAGAATGTCACCTTAGTCATATATTTATATTACCACCCTTTTCTTTTTGCTTTGTAAATAAAAGTAAGCATACAATAACCAACTATATACCCCCAAACTTTCTTACCTCTTGTGAATTAGTAGTAGAAAAATAATATATCCATCTTCCACCCCTTATAGATAAATTCCCATGGAAATCAACTCTCCACTTGTCTTTACCAAAGATTATGGTCCCTCTCTACAAGTCTTCTATGCCCCCTACATAGGTGGCCCAATATCTCTTAAGAATATACATATAGTTTCTCTCCTTTCAAAAAGACTCCAATTGTATATTCTTTTCACAAGGAAATAATATTGGGCCCTCCTCTATTTGTTTAAGCATCATAGCCTTTTGAAAAAGCATGATTCCCCTTGGATGCATATAAGCAAAGGGCCCATACAAAAAGACTTTGAAGCAAAAGGTTCCCTAGCCTAGTGTGGACCTTCCAAACCTAATTCCTTGGTGCATGGGCGTGAAGAATAGTCCAAATTCATATCAAACATGTTGAGAAGGTCAATTTTGCCTTTTGAAGCATGTCATTCCGAGCTACAGGTAAAAAGTTATGGTCAAAATAGTATAAATCTGTCAGATTCGTAGCAAAAGGGAACTGTAAATCAAGTAAATCAAGAGAGTGATATCTTATTCTTCCCCTACTCATCTTCTAGAAGAGCAATGAGTGTTCAAGGTCACTTGCATGTGATGGGACCAACCTAAATATGCTTTCTAAATGCCAAGACAGACAAGTTGAGATACCCCGCAGGAGCCACCCGTAGGGCCTCATGGTGGGGCCCACCTACATTATGCACCCCTATGGAGCCTTCACGGTCTAAAATGATATTTTTGGTGAATAAATAGTCCCTTTTATGTCCAATATTCAATGAGTGGTCAAAGGACACTTAATTAGGTCTAATCACTTACTCTAATTAAGTGTAGCATAATCCCACTCCTACACAACTATTAATAGCCCCCCTTGGAGAGACTCAAGGACACACACACACCTATATTTTCAACTTCATGTTGTTTCTTGATCAATAGTAGAGAAAACCCCAACTCTCCCTCTTTCACATCCTCCCTCCTAACCTTCCTCTTTGGAGGAAGTGCAACTCTATTCTCCACTCTTTCCATTCTACAATCTCTTACTCCATCAACTCAATAAATCATTTGTAGCACCTCAATAACTTGTAAATACATCATGATCTCTCTCATGGTTATGTTAATGATCATGAAATCATCTTCAAAACTTTCAAGTGTCGCAATTCGTGATGGTTAGCAAGCGTCGGTTCTCCCCTTAAAAGGTGTGCGAGAAATCAAGTAAGTGTTCTATTCTCAATTTACCATTGGTTTGTTTCTCCACACTTATTCAATTGGTCTAAAGAAATTTCTCACTCCAACTCTCTTTTGCTTCATTACATATGCATGTGGCTACCTCTCATGGTGATTTTATTTGTGTCACGGCATTGCATAGATGGAGATGAGCTCTCTATGCAAAGTGTGTTAGTTTGATGTAAGTGATTCTCTTGTGTGTTTGAGAGGCAAGGCTTGTGAGCATGATTTTTTTGATGAGTGCTTGAGAGAGGAAGAGTTTGGATGTATTATGGGTATTCTTATGGGGAGAAGGTGAATGCTACTCCACAAATTGCATATTTCATTTTGATGCACGGCATTGGGTTGCATAATCGTTGATGGTGTTCAAGTGTCCAAAGTGTATATAGAGTAAGGGGGTTTTCAAAGTGTGTTGCTTGAGTGGGTGAGTGCAAGTGTCATTTTGATTGGTTTCCTTCTCCACTCCCAAAAGAAGGTGGTGCCCCAAGTAGTGTGCGTACCTCTTTACGAACATTTTGTGAGGGTAGGCCCATTGGTTTGGGTTTAGAGGCCCCATTTCAAAAAGCTCGCCCTCACTAGATATATGTGCTCCATCATACAATGGCGTATCGGCTTCACTTTTCATGTCATCATAGATAAGACTTTTTGAATCTATGATCCTCTCGATCATTTCATCAATCTCGGGCTCAAACATAGCCTCGTTGGGAATGTGGTCTACATGATCAGCCTCTGAGTTGTCAGAGGCTACATCTTGCTTGTGGCCTCACTTATGCTGCTTGATCGAAGCGTCTGCAAACACGTCTATTGGGTTGCAAGATTTTTGTCTGTTGGCTAGCGTCAGAGTCCGACGAGTTGTAATTGGCAACAACTCGATCTATAATATAAACTCGAACGTGCTGCAAAGAAACATGTCTTGTTTGCTACACAACATGTTTGCATTGATTACAAGGACATAAGATCCTTGTTGAGAGATAGGCATTTCGGTTCGACGGCCCCACATTGTCGTCACTACTCATAATGAATGTAAAAACCTTATAACCTAAACATAAATTTAATCTTTTATTGGCATCCTCCGTCTCTTATCTCTCTTTCTCTCTCTCTCTCTATCTCTCTTAATCTCCCTCACAATCAAGAGGCCATAGATCACATTGTCAACTACCTCAAATTCTCTAGCCATGCCCGATCTTCGCACACCTCGGTCTAGAGGTGCACGTAGATCAGAACCACCGGGTTATAATCTCATCTTTATTGGTCAATGTCTATATTTATGGGTACAAGAAATCTACACACCTACGTCTACACGATAATGCATGTAGTGGACAAAACCCCTTTGCCTCTTGTTGAGCTGTAGCAATTCACAACTACTCTAATTTCTACTCAACACCACAAGTGCTCCCTTTCTCTCTCTCTCTCTCTCTCTCTCTCACACACACACACACACACACACACACACACACACACACACACACACACACACACACACACACACACACACACACACACACACACACACACACACACACAAGCCAACTTGATAGGTTGTGAAAGTCCTGAGTTATCCACTCTCTTCCATCACTCAAGCTGAATAGATGGAGAATGCTTTCAACAACTAGTGTTGTTGCCTACCCTTTGAACATTCCAAAGCTAATTAGCTTCAAACACCTTTAAGCTCTAAAATAGAGAGAGATGGTTGGGTCTCTTCTTCAACTTTAAACCTTAAATCTTGAGTTAAACCCTAAACCTAACCCCGAAGCTCTTACATTAAATCTAAACCTAAACTCTAACTTAAATTTAAAAACTAAATCTTAAACCTATGCCGACTCTCTCTCTATCTTTGTTTCCCTCTCTCTTTATCTAGATATGTCACAGTCTGTCTATTTACAAAGATAGACATTGATGAAACTCTTCACCGGCCAATACACTATTTTCTTGGACAATTTGATCCACAAGGAGTTGATCGGATTGGTCTCATAAATCATTTTGAGATTTTGAAGATGTTTAATATAACATTTCATTTCTTATTTTCTCTATTTTTAAAATATATCTCTATCCCTTTATTTGTTTTCTACCTGATCTCTCTCTCGCTCTCTCTTTGCTTTCACCCCCCCCCCCCCCCCCCCCCCCTCTCTCTCTCTCTCTCTCTCTCTCTCTCTCTCTCTCTCTCTCTCTCTCTCTCTTTGTTTTCTCCTCTTCTTTCTCTCTCTCTCTCTCTCTCTCTCTCTCTCTCTCTCTCTCTCTCTCTCTCTCTCTCTCTTTTCCTCTCTCAATATGCAACAACTTGGGATTATCTCAAGACTCAATTAAAGAAGAATTATCAGACAAAGCATATCATTCCGATCGTATGAATGAGTTTCTTAATTGTACTCAGGGAACCAAAGATCTGGAATCATACTATCAATATTTCTTAACCCTTGTCAAATCCTGGGGAGGTCACCCAATAAAAATGTAACCTATCACGTGAGTTCAACAGAAGGGTATTTAAAGTTCTTGAAAACTTACATAAATATATATACAGAGGGGCATTATTTTTTCAAATTTGAAAAAAAAAAGATTTTAATAGAAAAGGATACATTATATTCTTAACAAAATTCACAAATAAGGGGTTTTACAAACATGTCTTGAACGCACGTGATATGGTAGTTTTACACATAGTGAACCTCCTGAGTGTCAAATATGCTCCAGTCGGGATGACTCAGGAAGTCAAAGTGGCACAATTCGCATCAGGCCTCCATAATCCTTTGAAGACTAGACTTCAAATCTTACGCCTTACAAATTTTGTAGATGTTCTTGATGCGGGTAAATTGATTGAGCTCAAAATATTAAATTGTAATAAAAGACTTTGACCAAAGGATGAGTCTAGATCATATTCTCAGACTCGAGAAGCCATATTACGTAGGAGGACAATATGAGATCACCTTTGCTTCAATTGTTTTGAGCCTAACCATGTGTCTCGGGATTGTCCGTTTAATGATCCAGAGAATTATGAACTTGCAAGACAAAATGATGCTCGAAGTATGGATACTAACAGGAACCTTAGATATTCACAGTGTGGACCTAATTCAAACCAGAGACCACCATAAAACCAAGGGAATTTCAGACGTGAGAATCCAATCTTTACAAGAAATGGACAATCTAGTAGACCAACTCGTTCATGAGGAAATCAACAGCCTCAAGGAGGAACCCAAGCCAATAGAACTCAGAATGCTCGAGGTGGAGGAAATACATCAAATGTTCGTGTCCATGCAGCTACTATATATGAAGGATAAAATCAAGAAAGTTCGGTGCGTTTTTGACTTGCTAATGCTCCAACATTATTTAATACTATGGCAACCAAAATCTCCTTGAGACATTATCATAATTGAAAAATAAAATAGTCAATTTAGCTATATCTATAGAAGATTTTAGACTTACTCATTTGTTATTCATGTCGAGGTGAGGACACCTCGAACTTTTCAAGTGTGGGAGGATGTAAGATCCCTAATTTTTGGGTCTCTTTTAAAAATAAGAAAAATATCTTTTAATATCTATTTTGTCAAATTCCGGTTTAGAATGGTTGCTTCACAGTATTGTAAGGTTCTAAAGTGAAAAGCAAGGTCATTTCCATGTTCGAGTAGATTAGACAGACGTTTGGTTTAGTTTTGAGAAAATCCACTTTTTTTTTAACTTTTTCATGCTTTTTATGCTTTTATGTGCTTTTTTGCAAAAAGCAAAGTCGGATCCTTAACCTACAACTTCCGCGGAAACTATAATTCAATTTTGTAAAAATCTGCTTTTCGAGTGATTTTTACGCTATTTTTAACTTTTTATGATTTGTAGTGTTTTTTTAATGAAAAGCGAGTCTGATTTCTTATTCGAGTGGACAAGGGAAACCAGTTGACGTGCAGCTCCTCTCCCATGCTAAGAAATATGCCAAGAAGATGCAGATCAAGCTTATTGAAAGCCTACTTGATTAATGGTTAGTGATGAGGGCTTGTTAACAGGCCAAGCTTAATGATTAACGTATGCCAGATGCGGCTAAAAAGGGCCAACATATGCCTCAATGATACCAAAAAGGGATATGCTTGATGTGAGTGCAGATAGGATATTATGATCTAGAACTACAATGCTTAAAGTGCTCTACCGGCCTGTCTTTACAGCTCGTCGATTGGAGCTACGGTGAAGAAGTTATGGTAGTTTCAAGTTTAAGTCGATTGTAGATCCGTACCGGATTGGGTAACTACAACTAGGTTGACAGAATTGAATTGAATGCATGGGCTTGAAGTGCTCACTTTGTGGAGCGCATCGGTCTTTTCAGACCAGTGATCGGAGTCTCGGTCGCCAAGATATTGGCCAATAAAGATTCACAGGGGCCGGTTCCGTACCAGTCCAGTTCGCTTAGTCGGTGTGCCATCTAGGAATTTTACAGCATCAACAGGGATTGTATGCATTTTATGCAGTTTGGGAAGTTTAAAGGGATTTACGACTTGGCAGGCAGAGTCCGGTGTCAGTTGTCGCGGTGCTGCTGTACTGTGTAATTTTGGCATTATTCGAGATGTCGGTATGGACAATAAAATTCATGAAGATATTGTTAATCAAGGACTTTTGGGGAAAGATGTACTGCCTAGGCTGTCCAATCGATATGTATGTCAAATTTGGTGCCTACTGCATTGCCTACTACATTGCCTTGATCGGCATGTGTACCAAATATGGTGACCTAGCAAGCCCATTAAGGTCGGCCGCCCTAGGGCCACAACTTAGTGGCCGCCCGCCCACTTAAGATAATGGGCACCTTAATTATATAGGGTGTGAAGAAAACAAAACCAGAGCGTTCAACAGCACGGTGTCGTGCTGTGATACGTACATAGTGGGAACGCATGCTACAAGATCTATCTTGTAACTTTTTAGATACATAATTATCTTTCCTATAATGTACATATGCATATTTAAGTATAATAATAAGCCTTCTATCTCATCCTATTATTTTTCTCAAGGGTAACCTATCCTTACTTTACCATCAGAAAATACTATGGAAAAAGCATCAATAGCTCCGCCTCTTTAACTTGGGGCAAAAAGCATTGATTCTTTATTTCTACTATCTCCTTATCATCTCACACCCTAGCTAGATCCTATATCTAGGGTAAACTCCAATATATATATTCTATGTATTTTTTATACTTTTCTTATATTTCTTTTTAAATAGCTACTAGGAGGGAATCAAATCCTAGTGGGACACTAGGTGGCATGATTTCAAAGATACACTTATTTTAATGCATTATTGCAAGCATGATTACAAAACTTTGTCAAGGAGCAATGTCATGCTTTCATATGGCATGAGGTGTCCTTTGGAATTAAATGAAAGTCTAGGCTAAGGGGACCACGCGGGAAGACTTTTGCTGCCAGAAGTGGACCCTATTTTGATGAATTTTTTACACAAGGTTCCAATTCGAATTGGAAAATGATTTTAAAATAAAAATCGTAGCTAATGAGCTGACGTTTTTGCCCATATTTTTACTTTTTTATTTGGAGCCACGGTTGAGGAGATATGATCAAAATACTGGACCCCAATCTGCCCACATCATGCGGGGACAGCTCATTTCCAACTTTTCCAATTCCTATTCACACTGGCTCCTCTCTTCTTGTGTAAACCCTTGGGGGTGCCCTTCACCTATAAAAGGGGACCTCTTCTTCCTTGAAAAGGAACTCAAGCATTCAAGCTATTGATGAGAGGAATTCTTGAGGGAGTGAGTAGTAATGCCTAATTGTACTTAGCCATTAACATAAGCCCAAGCCTACACTTTCTCCTAGAGGGAGACTAGCCATTCTTGCAACAAGCTAACCTTGGAAGATCAACTCTAATCAAAGAAGGTCTTGCACTTGGTGTATCAATCAAAGTGGAATTACCCACTCTTCTTCTCTCTCCATCAATAATGGTGCCGAAGGGTTTGTCAAGTAAGATGTGTTCTACATTGATGTTTTCTTGATTTCTTGTTGTTTTCTTTTTCATCTCTAATCCAACATATATATATGTATCTAATCTCATCTCCTTAAGCAAACCTATCTCTCTCATTCTTAGTAATCATCCTCTCTGCAAATTCTAGGTTCTCTTTTCTATAGCTACATCTCTCCCCGCAGTATCCTTATTGCCTACGGGCAAGAATAGGGCTTGGGAGGGAAACTTCTCATCTTTTCACTTCTCTCATATCTACATTTCTCACATAGTATCCTAGATGAATAACCCACATGATGATCATTTCTATTGCTTTCACTCTGTACGATCTATTAGAATTAACGTATGGATTATCCGAAAAATACACTTTCAACAACGTATAGTGTTTCTCTTTGGCCCAGAAAGACTTAATGAAATACTTCTATCACCGGATCCCATCATACTACCTCTCATAGACTATAACTTTTCTTTTGACGTAAGCGTAGTTATCTTGCTATGAACCAAGAGGATTTGTACACACAATTAATCCCAATCACTAGAAAAAATATATATATTATGGTAAGCACAAAACTACAATTCCAAAGAACAATTCGTAGCCTATTTGGTGAGCCAAGATTGAATGCCATTAACTCATCTATTAACCCTTTCATATTACCCATGATACGATATGACCATAGCCTTGATGTTTTCATTTTCGTATTGTTTTGACATTCTCTTTTGTGTTCTTTCTTTGTGTGTGTGAGTGCAAGAGAGAAAGAGTGAGTCTTCTTTGATTGCACTTCTTTCCAAATCCTAGTCTTCATGGCATCTATGGTTTAAATCCTTCATATAGTTTTTGTTGAGTTCTCTCACAAACTCTCACAGCCATAAGCCCGGCTCTTTCCTGGCAAGACCGCAAATTTCTCGACATATTTTTGGTGAACCCGACGTGAATCTGCTAGGGTGAGAGTTTGTGGGTAACCATGGGTGATCATGTTGAGCAACAGGGTATGCATTTTGACCCAACAACAATGCAAATATTTCAAGCATTTGCAATGTTCATGCAACAACAACATGCTACTGAAAGAAGGGAGATTTCAACAACGAAGGCCATACAAGCGGTCGTCAACAGAATGGATCAGTTCAATGGCAAAGATGTAACCAAGTACTTACACGAGTATGTGAAGGAGATGGAGCTGCATCGCATGTCAGAAGGTGAGATGATTCAAAGCTTTGAGCTAGTTGTTGCTCCAGAAATTAGGGAGCATGTTAGGGAAATTAAAGATGGGCATGGGAGAAATTGGGAAGAACTCAAAGTAGCTTTAAAGGAGGAATATTTCATGGAGGACTCGGAGAGAGTGACCAAAAGGACATTCTTAGAATGGGTAGTCAAGCCAAAGCAAGGACTATCAATGATAGAGCTACTTAGGGAATTTGAGCGGCGCTATGCACAACTCACCAGGACAGAAAGGGCCACACTAGATGTAGAGAAGACAGATCTTTTCTTACAAGCTGCAGGTAAAGAGTTTCAAGAAAATTTGGAGCTTCTTCTTGAAGATAAAGATGCTGAGCAAGGACTAAAGACCGACTGGAATGAGGTTGAAGGTGCTGTCTCACTGCTTGCCAAACGACAAAGAAGAAGGGACAAGATGGTAGTAAACACTACAAGTCCTTCCACCTCAACTTCTGACAAAATGGTAAAGCCTACTTTTATCGCTCCTAAGTTTGATGAGTCCATGCTAGATGAGCTTGTGAAGGGAATGCGTGACTTGAAGGTGAAGTTTGCAAAGCTTGAAGAAAAAGGCCAACCATCAGGGCCACTTCCTAGGCAAAGATAACAGCCCAAAGAAGGGTTTGTTAATAGATGTATTTGGTGTGATAGTACAGACCATGTAAGAAGGTATTGTGATGATTTTAGTGATGCTTTGTCAAAAGATGTTGTCTTTTTAAGGATGGTAAAATCCACTTAAGAGAGACAGGTCTACCCTTGAGAACTAACTTTGGGAAGGGGGGAATGAAAACCTTAGTTGAAGATATGGCAACCAAGCATGCCACCTCTTCAGTTGAGGCAGCTACTTATGGAGTAAAAATTGAACATTTTTGTGATGAAGAGGTGAGTGACCATCATGGTCAAATTTGGCCAAATGTCATGCAATTAGCTAAAAAGGCAAAGCTTACAAAGGAGATTCTACATGAAGCAGGTGATTGCATACGTCTAGAAACAGGATGGAATGATCCAGTGGACTCATTGTCAGTGCATGCCTACATTACAAAATGCCAACAAAATGAGGCAATTGTAGAAGAGAAGCGCAGACGTGAGAATGCTGATGAAGGACCATCAAAAAGAGCTTCAAGAAGTGGGGGAAGAAGCGACTCAATGCCTTCTCAAACACCCTCAACACAAGGAGCATCTCCACCTGAAGTACTCATGGAGGAGTCTACAACAGGAAAGAAGAAAGAGCCAACAAAAGGTAAGACAAAAGGCCCAACTTATAAACTACAATCTGATATTGAGGTTGCTACAGATTTAAAGAAAGTCTTGGAGGAAAGGATCTTGAATAGCAAGATTGAGTTTACTTTGGGAGAAGTTCTTGGCATTGCAAAGCGTGAATTCCATGAGGAGATCATTGACATCATCAAGACGAAGAGGCAAAACCTTGCTGAAGTTTCTTGTCCACAGGTTGAAGGGGAAACCTCGAAGACACAAGGGATGCAACTCCAAAATAAGGAGAATGATGGAGCTGTGGTAGGATGCTACCAATATAGTGGGAGAGTGAAGCAAGTGCATTTCTCAAATGATGATGAAGAAGTTGAAGATATTCCTAGGAGTTACTATTCACGAAGTCATTGGGCAAGGGCTACTACAGAAACTTTGGTCAAGGTAGGTGATCTTGAAGATCCATTTTTTTCCTTGATTGACCATGGTTCAGAAATAAACATAATTTCAAAGAGTCTCTACAACAAGTGCAAATGGCCGATTGACACATATCATGGCTGGATGGTAAAAGTGGCAAACAATTCATCTAGTGAATTGTATGCAGCATGTCCAGGTGTGAAGATAACAATAGGTGATGTAAAGATTGACCAAAACTTCTTTGTGTAGGATACATCTTCATATCATCTCATCCTTGGACAACCCTACATTGTGGGAGTTCGAACGGAAACAAAGGTAATGGATGATGGTTCAGCATATGCTAGGATACGTAGCAAAGATGGTAAATGAGCGGTCCAATTTCTCACAGTTTGTGTAAACCATGAAAGAAATCGTGACAATCTCAGAGAACATCCTCTACCAAAGGTGAGCAAAGAGTTTCATGATCATAGAGAAATGATGGGTTTTGGCCAAGTACCATTGTAAAGCGGGATTGCAGTGGTACAGAAAGAAAAAGGGTCTCGCCTGATCCAAAAATAGGTGAAACTTTCTCAACGATCTCCTTGGTAACAAGGAATGGATCAGTATGTTTTACAAAACTTGAAAATTTGAAGAGATGTGAGAGGCAATATGTGCATAATGTACAAATAGGCATGAAAAAGAGTGGGTTGCTAAAGCCTACTGAAAATGTTTTGGGTTTGTGTGAGCAAGTTTCTTTTGTAGATACTATGGGTGAGCTTGATGCTATAATGGGGTCTGATTTGCATCTTTAAAATGAAGTTGTGGAAGTTTGCTCTATGGAAATGTATCAAGTAATAGAAGCTTTTAAAGAAAGCCAAATAGTTGGCCCAGAAGTCCATGTTGAAACTAAATACAAGAGTGTAGCAAAGAAGGTGAAACCAGTAGCTTCACCCTTACCACCCAACAACAGGGAAAAGATTGAGCAAGCTTCTTTACAACCAAGTTTGAGGAATCCTAAAAAGATTGGGCATACCTTCACAAAGGAGTCTTTCCAAGACTTGCAGATTGGTCGCAAGGAGTTTCTAACATAGGAGGAGACAAAGTTCTTCAAAGAAATTCTTTCAAAGCATGGTAAGGCTTTTGCATTTAAGCCACATGAGATAGGATGTGTTGATCCTTCTGTTGTATCTCCTATGGTAATTTTCACAATACCTCATGTGCCTTGGAATCTGCGGCCTATTCCGGTTCCAAAGGCTCATTTGACAAAGTTAGTAGAGCTACTGAATGAGAAAATCAAAATGGGAATCTTGGAGCCTTCTTGTGCTCCATACTCAAACAGGTGGTTCACAGTTCCGAAGAAGAATGGTTCTCTACGCTTCATCCAAGATATGCAACCAGTGAACAAGGTGACAATTAGAAATGTACATACAGGTCCAATTGTGGATGAGTTTGCATAGGCATTTGCAGGGAGGGCAATCTACTCAATGGGGGATCTCTACTCAGGGTATGATCAATTTCAGCTTGCAATCGAAAGCAGAGACTTGACTACCATGAGGACACCTTTGGGTTTGGTAAGGATGTGTACCTTGCCACAGGGAGCAACCAACTCGGTTGCAAATATGATGAATGGGATGAATAAGGTCTTACGTGACTTTATTCCTCAAATTACAATGCCTTTCATTGATGATTTTCCTATCAAAGGATGTGAAGAAAGTGACAAAGATGAAGCTTTGGATCTCAAGGGATGTCGCAGGTTTGTGGTAAATCACATAAATGATTGTGATAAAATTTTGTCTGGGTTGGAAGAAGTGAATCTTACATTGTCAGGGAAAAAGTCTATGTTTGGTGTCAATGAAGTGCTTATTGTGGGGCACATGTGCGGGCCATATGGTAGGAAACCTTGTCCAACAAAGGTAGATGCCATCCAAAGAATGAAAGAAACGTGCACTAGCATCACTGAGGTTAGAAGGTTTCTGGGAGCATGTGTCTTCTATGTTATTTGGATTCCACATTATGCACATGTAGCTGATCCTCTTTATTAGTTGATTAGAAAGAATCAGAAGTTTAAATGGACAGAAGCACATGTAAAATCCATGAAAAAGATAAAGGAGTTGCTCCAGTCAGCAACAACTTTGAGAAAGGTAGACTATGAGTGTCAAAGGCCAGTAATTGTGACAGTAGACACCAGTCCTACAGGGATTGGATGGGCAATAGGGCAAGATGACAAAGAAGGACACATGTATGTGGTAAGATTTGGAGCAAAGGTGCTAAGTGATCGCCAAATAAACTATCCACAGATAAAGAGAGAGTTATGGGGTATGGTTACAGCCTTGAAAAGTGAGAAAGAGTACCTAATTGGTGCATGTATGGTTGTAGAAACAGATTGTCTACCACTTCTTGGGATGATTACAAGCTGCTCAACTCCAGACATTGCTATGTTGCGGTGGATTGCCTACATTAAGTCCTTAAATCCTGAGTTTAAGCACATTGCAGGTAAAGACAATATAGTGGCAGATATGCTATCAAGGGCAAGGTATGAAGATGAGTCACAAATGATTGACGAGGGAGATGATGTAGGCACAAAGTTCTATTCTATCTCTCATGTCAAAGGTAACAATGTCTGCATGACTAATCTACTTGATTCATTCTTGAAAGAGCTTTATGAAGGTGATTGGCTTCTTATTGAAAGCTACTTGAGTACTCTAACAAAACAGGATGATTGGTCTGAACAAGAATTCAAGAGGATACGTAGGAAATCATATGGGTACTTTTTGAGGGATGGTTACTTGTGGAAGAATCCTAAACAAAACGGCGCTACACCACAAAGGGTTATATGTAAAAAAGAGACTCAATTAAAGCTCATGCAAGAGTTTCATGAGAGTTTATGGGCTGGACACAGGGGTGTATGGGCAACCTTCTCCAAGTTGAAAGAAAAATACTGGACGAAGGGTATGTATAAAGATGTATCTCAGTTTGTAGAGACATGTGTAACTTGTCAAGTGTATTCAAATGTTCGACATCGTGATGGATTGCACCCTACATATCCACTAGCCATGCACTATAAATGGGTTGTGGATCTAGTCACAATGTCTCTAGGACTCCGGCAGATGAGATACTTGGTTCTTGCACAAGAGGACCTAACTAACTAGGTTGAAGGAAGAGCATTAAGAGCTAAAACCACAGAAGCTGTGTGCAAATTCCTTCTTGATGAGGTGATTTGCCGTTATGGTTGTGTGGGAAAAATCACTGCAGATAGAGGTGAACTGGATGCCGAAGAAGCAAGGGAGTTATTTTCTAGATTAGAAATCAAGCTTTCTCTTACTACAGCTTACAACCCTGAAGGCAATGGAAAGAGTGAAAGAGGGCATCCTCCTATCATCAAAGCTTTGGCCAAGGCTTGTGAAGGAAGAGTTGGTGAGTGGCCAAAACTATTACCATATGCCTTATGGCCTGATCGTACAACACATAGATCAGTAACTGGCTACATGCCTGCGGGGCTAATGTATGGTCAAAATCCAGTGATGCCGATTGAAGATACAATTCCCACATGGAATGTACTACCTTGGCAAGAGGGGCTTAGCAGGGAAGATCTCCTTGCCCTGCGTATAAGGCAGCTAGAGAGAAGACCTGGAGACATTGAAGTTGCAAAAGAACGACTCAAAAATGCAAGGTTGAAAAACAAGGACTACTTTGATAAGCGACATCGACTCAGGAGCAAAGCAATTGACAAAGGTGACTGGGTTTTGGTGTATGATAGTAGCCTTGATAACCAGCACACAGTCATGCGTAAGTTTTCAAAAAGATGGTTTGGACCGTATGTTGTAAAGCATGTGTATAAAAATGCTACTTACAGCTTGTCTGAACTAGATGGTACAGAAGTAAAGATTCCCATTGCAGGAAAAAGGATCAAAATGTTTAAGAGAAGAGGAGACAATGATCCAGAAGATGTTGATGAGGAAGAAGAGCAAACCACAGGTAAAGATCAAAGTGAAGATGAAGATTTGGAATCATCCAGTGAAGAAGAAAGCAAGGAATATGTACAAGAGGGCTGACCTTACAAAGAAATAATGTGGCACATACCATAGGATGTGCAGGTTTAGAGGGGGTGGATGTCATGCTGTGACACGTACATAGAGGGAACGCATGCTACAAGATCTATCTTGTAACTTTTTAGATACATAATTATCTTTCCTATAATGTAAATATGCATATTTAAGTATAATAATAATCCTTCCATCTCATCCTATTATTTTTCTCAAAGGTAACCTATCCTTACTTTACCATCAGAAAATACTATGGAAAAAGCATCAATAGCTCTGTCTCTTTAACTTGGGGCAAAAAGCATTGATTCTTTATTTCTACTATCTCCTTATCATCTCACACCCTAGCTAGATCCTATATCTAGGGTAAACTCCAATATATATATTCTATGTATTTTTTATACTTTTCTTATATTTCTTTTTAAATAGCTACTAGGAGGGAATCAAATCCTAGTGGGACACTAGGTGGCATGATTTCAAAGATACACTTATTTTAATGCATTATTTCAAGCATGATTACAAAACTTTGTCAAGGAGCAATGTCATGCTTTCATATGGCATGAGGTGTCCTTTGGAATTAAATGAAAGTCTAGGCTAAGGGGACCACACAGGAAGACTTTTGCTGCCAGAAGTGGACCCTATTTTGATGAATTTTTTACACAAGGTTCCAATCCAAATTGGAAAATGATTTTAAAATGAAAATCGTAGCTAATGAGCTGAAGTTTTTGCCCATATTTTTAATTTTTTATTTGGAGCCACGGTTGAGGAGATATGATCAAAATACTGGACCCCAGTCTGCCCACATCATGCGGGGACAGCTCATTTCCAACTTTTCCAATTCCTATTCACACTGGCTCCTCTCTTCTTGTGTAAACCCTTGGGGGTTCCCTTCACCTATAAAAGGGGACCTCTTCTTCCTTGAAAAGGAACTCAAGCATTCAAGATATTGATGAGAGGAATTCTTGAGGGAGTGAGTAGTAATGCCTAATTGTACTTAGCCATTAACATAAGCCCAAGCCTACACTTTCTCCTAGAGGGAGACTAGCCATTCTTGCAACAAGATAACCTTGGAAGATCAACTCTAATCAAATAAGGTCTTGCACTTGGTGTATCAATCAAAGTGGAATTACCCACTCTTCTTCTCTCTCCATCAATAATGGTGCCGAAGGGTTTGTCAAGTAAGATGTGTTCTACATTGATGTTTTCTTGATTTCTTGTTGTTTTCTTTTTCATCTCTAATCCAACATATATATATGTATCTAATCTCATCTCCTTAAGCAAACCTATCTCTCTCATTCTTAGTAATCATCCTCTCTGCAAATTCTAGGTTCTCTTTTCTATAGCTACATCTCTCCCCGCAGTATCCTTATTGCCTACGGGCAAGAATAGGGCTTGGGAGGGAAACTTCTCATCTTTTCACTTCTCTCATATCTACATTTCTCACATAGTATCCTAGATGAATAACCCACATGATGATCATTTCTATTGCTTTCACTCTGTACGATCTATTAGAATTAACGTATGGATTATCCGAAAAATACACTTTCAACAACGTATAGTGTTTCTCTTTGGCCCAGAAAGACTTAATGAAATACTTCTATCACCGGATCCCATCATACTACCTCTCATAGACTATAACTTTTCTTTTGACGTAAGCGTAGTTATCTTGCTATGAACCAAGAGGATTTGTACACACAATTAATCCCAATCACTAGACAAAATATATATATTATGGTAAGCACAAAACTACAATTCCAAAGAACAATTCGTAGCCTATTTGGTCAGCCAAGATTGAATGCCATTAACTCATCTATTAACACTAGGTTGGTAACCTAACAGGACATAAAAGTGTCCTTTTAGGGTTTTGAAAAAAACCTCCAAAACCATAGTAGATCCACTCATTTTGTAAAATCCTTTCATGAGGTTATAGTTCAAGGCCTACTACACATGGAAAAATTAAGAAACTTGTAAAATTTCTCATCTTTTGGTCACACCAAGCCTCCAAAGTTGATGGACCAGTACATTTTCATCAAAACAGTCATTTCTTACGTTTTGTTGCATAAAAATAAAATTAGGGATTTTTGTAGGACTTGAGATAAATTCCCTAGTTAACTTCAATGGGTTGGTGATCAGAACATATGATTGCTTCTCACTCACTATTTTTTTTTTTGCCAAAAGAAATAGGTACAAAAAAGTTGAATTTTTACCATTCTGCAAACCTATCATCAAAGTTTCTATAGTCACGCTAAATACAAATAATATATGCATATTTTCTTAGTTCCCTATTGTCCTTTAGGTTCATAAGGAGCCATGGAGCATGTCAAACTGAATAATACATCTCTTACCAAGAGGAATCTTGGGGACAAAGATGAAGTGCTAAATACAGCAAACATGAAAAAACTGGGTTCAACATTATGAGTTGTAGAATCCCATAGAAAGTATTCAATATCTAGCCAAATTTGATCCTTATGACTAGATATGGTTACTACCTACAAAATGCATGTAGTTGTCACAAGAAACTAACAATATTGAAAAAGCTATACTTGATATACTAGAATGTTTTGTTTTCTTCTATAATTGAAAAAATCAACCATCGTTGTCTACTATGCAAAATAGGGTATTAGGTGCCCCAAAACTCAAGGAATATTAGCTTTATGTTACAATATGTGACATAGAAAATCAAAACTGCATTTGGATATCATGAAAGCCACCAAAAAAATGATAGAAGATCTAAAATTGGCTAAAAAACAGGAATTGACAATTTTTGTAATTTGGTCATAACTTCCAACTTTAACATTTATTTCTCCCTAGAAGCATCAGGACATGTTGAGGACTACTAAAGATAGTTCTCTAGCATTATAGACCTCACAAACATGAATTTTAGAGTGGTATAGTTGCAAAAAGTTTAAAAAAGCCAAAAACAGGACCCGTTTTTTCACACAGTTTAGGTTGTGAAATGTTGTGCAAGGACAAGGTTAAAGATGGAATTGATATTCCAAAAAAATGGAGAGTTTTTTTCAGCTCATGAGACAACTTTCTAGACAGATAGCACCTCAAAATCCATTTTGAAACTCTTGACATAATTCAAGGAAAATGGTCACTTAACAGGACATAAAAGTGTCCCAGGACATAAAAGTGTCCCATTACCAACCTAGTGTTAACCCTTTCATATTACCCATGATACGATATGACCATAGCCTTGATGTTTTCATTTTCGTATTGTTTTGACATTCTCTTTTGTGTTCTTTCTTTGTGTGTGTGAGTGTCAGAGAGAAAGAGTGAGTCTTCTTTGATTGCACTTCTTTCCAAACCCTAGTGTTCATGGAATCTATGGTTAACTCCTTCATATAGTTCTTGTTGAGTTCTCTCACAAACTCTCACAACCATAAGCCCGGTGCTTTCCTGGCAAGACCGCAAATTTCTCGACAACGGATGAGCGCAGGGAAGGACAAAAAGAGTCGCGCAGGCCAGGCTGACGCTCAGATGGTGGCGATCACGAAGCGAAATCTTCTCAGCATGCCAAGGCGCACATTTGCGGAGCTATTGCTGGCAGGTTTCATGCTGGTCCGCCCTCGATCTGCCATGTCACTAAGCGGCTATGCCCATTAGCGATATCGCTAATGGGTTAGTCGGGAATAGAATGGCATGCAACCTATAAAAGGAAGAGAGGTGATTCTTTTGCTCTTCTCTTTTCGAAGAACTCTCTTGGCAGAAGGAAGGAAAACAAGAGATCTTGAGACTCAGGAAGCAAAGGATTACCATGAGCCTACGAAAGGGGAAATCTTAATCACCATAGCCAAGCTAAGCTTCAAAAGCTCTACAAGCCGGATTCTCGCTTCATCATCCTGTTGTGGAGGTTATCTCTCCGTAAGGAGGAAGCCAAGGCGGATAGACTTTCCCTCTTTGAGGAAGAAGCCAAGGCCTAAGTAAGTTTCTTAAACCTCTCTTAACCTACTCTAAGACTAGCTTTGATTCGGAAGCTCTCGAAGCCATTTAAGCAAACTCTCTGAATCAAGCCTAACCTCTTGAATCCCTCAAGATTAAGCTCATAAAGCCTTCCTTAATTGATTAAGCCAAAGCTCCTAAGCCCCATTATCATAAGCTTAACCTCATAATTAATCTCTCTCTCCGGAATCAATATAACCCAAAACCCAAATCTCCTAAGCCTCATTAAAATCCAGAAGCCATCCTTAACCTCTGTTAACCTTCATAAGCCAAAGCTCTTAAGCTATCAAGAGCGGAATTAAACCTAATCTCTCGAAGCCATAAGCCAAGCTTCTAAGCCATCATTGGCCAATTGAATCGGAAAGCAGAAGCCAAAATGAACGGCCATTGGAAGGAAACTCCTGTGCCTTAACGGAAAGAAGCAGAAGGCGGGACAAATCAGGTCTTGTTAAATTCCTGATTAGCACCTGGATTAAGCGAGGTTTCTTCTTGTAAAGAGCATATAAGCTTCATTAGCGATTGATTAAACATGGATTCTGTCAATTAATTGGAAATTAGACGGACTGCTTGTTTTGAATACTGTTGTCGGTAATTGCATCTGCTACACCTTGTTTCCCGCACCTCTTACAGCTAGGGGCCCGGTGCGTTCACGGCTCACCTTTCGCACAATTATCCCACGATATTCTTGGTAAACCTGACGTGAAACGAGGTGGGGTGGGAGGTAAAGATGGAGAACTTAGAGCAGATGATGAATTTGATTGCATAATTAAGTGCTAACGGTTTTGATGATAAGTCATCAGTTCCAGATTTTTCGAAGATGCTTCAATTGGTTCAAGGATCTCTGGTTGAAGTGGAGACCATAAAGAAGAAAAATCAAATCGATGAAGCTTTGGATGCAGTATACGACGAGAGACGATTCTTTGATGCATACGATCCAGAGGGCTACCTAGAGTGATATGAGCTAGAGACCAAGGTAAGAGGGATACCAGAAGAGTTGATGGTCAAATATTTTGAGCAGTTAGTGAGTTCATATGTGAAGGAGCAGATTCAAGAGGTTACCACAGACTGCAATGGAAACTGGGAGTATTTCAAGGAAGCTATTGTGCAAGTAAGTTATGAGCAGTATGAAAGTTATCAAGAACAGAGTACAAGTCTACCGGACTACGCAGATACCCGAGGACAAGTACGATCACAGTTAGAAGCTGTGATTGATGAGTTTATTGTAGAGGATGCTACCTTCTTACACGCTAATGATGAAGACATAGTCAAAGCTGTGTATGAAAAGTTGGGGTTTGCAGATGCCGTGCATGAAGTAGAAGTCTTTGAAGGTGAGGCTTTACAGCTTCAAGATACAACAGTTGATTTTTGCAAAGAATATATACCTGTAGTACAAGAGGAAAAGAGATCAGGAAATCAAAACAATGAAGTGCATAAAGCTCAAGAGAAAATCGTACAGGTGAATGAGTGCAACCATATTCAAGTAGACATGCATGAAGATTCGGTTTCACTGATACGTTTGCTACTGACTCAGAATCAGAGCGAACTTTTTCTGGTACAGATTCTATCATAGAGGTGATTTGATGATGGTGATTTAGAGAGGGAGCAAACTTCTTCTCTATCGACAATCTGTGACACAGCTCACACTAAGGCAGAATGATCATGACCTTGATGATGATGATTCAGAGGGGGTGCATAGTGAAGTGCAATCTCTTGTTGATGAATATGATTGGTTTCATTGTGCCAATGATACAGACAGGGCAGTAGATGAAATTTTCAATGTGCATGCTGAACTTTGTGCTACAGAAGTGCAAAGATATATGAATGAGGGTGAAATACTTAAAGAGCAATTTACAGCAGAACCATTTAGTATGCATGTCACACGTGGAAATCTTAGTTTACAGTAGCCTGAGATGTGCAAGATGGAGGGACCTTCTCAAGCGATGGACCTAGATCTTATGTTCTTATTGGATGAAGCTTTAGAAGGGTTCTCAAACACAGATGCTAAGGATACCGATCAATCTAGATTCATGCATGAGCAAGTTTGTTCAGATGTAGTAGATGATGACCTTATGTAGTTGTTAGATGCTACACTACTTGATTTTGAGCCTCTACGAGATAGAGAAATGTTTGCAGATGCATCTTTTGAGCCTAATGAAGAGGATTTTACCAGAGACTTGATGTATTCAGATATGCATAATTGGGATTCCAATACTAGTGAGAGTGAAGGTGCACTGCCAATGCTTTTACCTATGATTGATGATCGACAGTTGGATGAGCCAGTTGCACAGGGAATATGGCAGTATCTGATGCTACCTGATGCTATATGGAATCTGATGTTACCCTATGATGTAGGGGATTTTGAGCTAGCTTTTGATCCAGGAGGTGCCAGATATATGCATGATCGTGGGAAATTGACTTATATGCCATATGATCTAGGCGGTTTGCATGAAGATTTGTGGGCTAATCTATGTTTATGCTGTAATGATTGGAAATTATTATGTTTTCCCTATGATCCTGGAGGATGGTGCAAAATTTTGAAAGGAATGCTCACAGTGGAGAAAATGATTGGTTTCGTGTTTGATCTCGGGGGCTACTGAAGTGCAAGTTCCAGATTTGAAGAGTACCAATTATCTGTTGTAGTAGGTTGCATAGTACAAGGTTTTGTTTCCTAGATTATGCTAAGTCAGAAGAGTTTTTGATTATGCGTTCAATGAGATTACATGGCTGGCTTCCAGCTGACTTCTTTGGACAATTGATGAAGTATCTACAGATCTTTTGAGCTCGTTCTGCTACCAGAACTTAAGGTAAAGGACTTGACCGCCATTACGTGTGTAGACAGAGTAAGGCATACTTGAGCTTGACAGGGTTCCTTAAAGAGAGCTTAATGGTCAAGTTGTGTGTATCATTAACTGGAGCGCTTGAGTCTGGCGTGGTTCACTAAACAAGTTATCCATGATTGAATGCTGAAGATACGACAGATCCAGTTCAGATATTTTTGATGGACAGCTACCTAATGATTAAGCTAGACAATTGATGATAGGGTATAAGCCTTCTCTCACTTTTTTTCATATATTTATTAGTTACGTGAGTCTGATGATGGGTAAGGAGCTTAAGGTACCTAAAGCAGATGCAGATTGAAGTGCTGTTGGCACAGACCGGAGACTGTGCAGGTTCAGAGGGGATGGATGTCGTGCAGCTTCGCTCCCATGCTAAGAAATATGCCAAGAAGATGCAAATCAAGCTTATTGAAAGCCTACTTGATTAATGGTCAGTGATGAGGGCTTGTTAACATGCCAAGCTTAATGATTAATGTATGCCAGATGCGGCTTAAAAGGGCCAACAGATGCCTCAATGATGCCAAAAAGGGCTATGATTGATGTGAGTGTAGAAAGGATATTATGATCTAGAACTGTAATGCTTAAAGTGGTCTACCGGTGTGTCTTTACGGCTCGTCGATTGGAGCTACGGTGAAGAAGTTATGGCAGTTTGAAGTTTAAGTCGATTGCAGATCCGTACCGGATTGGGCAACTGCAGCTGGGTTGACAGAATTGAATTGAATGCATGGTATTGAAGTGATCACTTTGTGGAGCGCGTCGGTCTTTTCAGATCAGTGATCGGAGTCTCGGTCGCCAAGATATTGGCCGATAAAGATTCACAGGGGGTCGGTTCCGTACCAGTCCAGTTCACTCAGTCGGTGTGCCATCTAGGAATTTTACAGCATCAACAGGGATTGTATGCATTTTATGCAGTTTGAGAAGTTTAAAGGGATTTACGACTTGGCAGGCAGAGTCCGGTGTCAGTTGTCGGGGCGGTGCTGAGCTGGGTAATTTTGGCATTATTCGAGATGTCGGTATGGACAATAAAATTCATGAAGATATTGTTAATCAAGGACTGTTGGGGAAAGATGTACTGCCTAGGCCGTCCAATCGATATGTACGCCAAATCTGGTGCCTACTACATTGCCTTGAACGTCATGTGTACCAAATATGGTACCTAGCAATCCCATTAAGGTCGGCCGCCCAAGGGCCACAACTTAATGACCGCCCGCCCACTTAAGATAATGGGCACCCTAATTATATAGGGTGTGAAGAAAATAAAACCAGGGCGTTTAGCAACACGAATGAGCGCATGGAAGGACAAAAAGACTCGCGCAGGCCAGGCTGACGCTCAGATGGTGGCGATCACGAAGAGAAATCTTCTTAGCATGCTAAGGCGCACATTTGCAGAGCTATTGCTGGAGGGTTTCATGCTGGTCCGTCCTCGACCTGCCATGTCACTAAGCGGCCGTGCCCATTAGCGATATCACTAATGGGTTAGCCAGGAATAGAATGGCATGCAACCTATAAAAGGAACATATGTGATTCTTTTGCTCTTCTCTTTTCGAAGAACTCTCTTGGCAGAAGGAAGTAAAACAAGAGCTCTTGAGACTCAGGAACCAAAGGATCACCATGAGCCTACGAAAGGGGAAATCTTAATCACCATAGCCAAGCTAAGCTTCAAAAGCTCTACAAGTCGCATTCTCGCTTCATCATCTTGTTGTGGAGGTTATCTTTCCGTAAGGAGGAAGCCAAGGTGGATAGAGTTTCCCTCTTTGAGGAAGAAGCCAAGGCCTAAGTAAGTTTCTTAAACCTCTCTTAACCTACTCTAAGCCTAGCTTTGATTCAGAAGCTCTCGAAGCCATAAGCAAATTCTCTGAATCAAGCCTAACCTCTTGAATCCCTCAAGATTAAGCTCATAAAGCCTTCCTTAATTGATTAAGCCAAAGCTCCTAAGCCCCATTATCATAAGCTTAACCTTATAATTAATCTCTCTCTCCGGAATCAATATAACCCAAAACCCAAATCTCCTAAGCCTCATTAAAAGCCAGAAGCCATCCTTAACCTCTGTTAACCTTCATAAGCCAAAGCTCTTAAGCTATCAAGAGCGAAATTAAACCTAATCTCTTGAAGCCATAAGCCAAGCTTCTAAGCCATCATTGGCCAGTTGAATCGGAAAGCAGAAGCCAAAATCAACGGCCATTGGAAGGAAACCCTTGTGCCTTAACGGAAAGAAGCAGAAGGCGGGACAAATCAGGTCTTGTTAAATTCTTGATTAGCACCTGGATTAAGCGAGGTTTCTTCTTCATTAGCGATTGATTAAACAAGGATTCTGTCAATTAACACGAAATTAGATGGGCTGCCTGTTTTGAATACTGTTGTCGGTAATTGCATCTGCTACAACTTGTTTCTCGCACCTCTGACAGCCAGGGGCCCGGTGCCTTCCCGGCTCACCTTTCGCACAATTATCCCCCGACACCGTGGTTCAATTTTGGATTTTTTTTTTCTTTTTATGCTATTTTTGGCTTTTCATGCTTTTCGGAGTTTTTAAAAAGCAATGTGCTTTTTACGATGACCTAAACATAAAAATATTAATTTTAGTCTTCTCGGATTATAAAATGACCACTCAAAGAAAAAATGGGTCTAAATGGGATTTATTTTTATAAAAAGCAGTACCGTAATTATACCAGGGCAGTATAAGAAGTCATAATTATGTTGGGACATCACGGTGCGGCATAGTCTAGTCACGGTCTCATTAGTTGGCCAACGGATACTATTCAATTGGTTTATGTAAAAATTGAATGGTAAGTGGGAGAGTTGACTTCCAAAAGCTATGCCATGGTTTTAGAAACGACTGGAGTCTTTTCCCAAAAGTTTGCAGCTTATTGAGGCTGAGAGGGGACTCTAGTAGCTTGCCTTGGGCATCACAATGCCTATGAATTGGCAGGGAGTGCTCAGTTTTCAGTGGCGTTTGTTGCATCTACTATCGCAAGGCAATACTTATTTATTATACAGAGTGGTGCAAACTCTTCATCTCCATAAGCTCTTCTCTCTCGTTTATGGGAAGGAGAAGAAGAAGAATAGGAAGGATACTCTCTCTCTACTTGCTTACTATCTCCTCTTTCGTTTCACGGTGTACACGCTGTCAGGAGTTTTTTGGAGCAAGGGATTGCGCATATGTACATACCCATGCATGGTGCATCAAATAAAGTATTGCCCATTTTCCAGAGCCAGGTGGTTACGTGGGGCCCACATGTGTACAGGTAGGACACCATGTACATAGTGCATCGATTTTCATCGTTACTAGTACCATTGTGTTTTTCTACAATAAGGAGGAGTTGGTAGCGCGTAAAACTTCTCGAGGAAGCTATCCGCGGGCCGACGACGTGAGGTCAGCAGGTGCGTCAGATGGCATCTAGTGGCGTCAGGAGGGCGAACGAGGTCAATATTTGCACGCAGATGAGGACGGACACAACGTGGGTGTTTGCTTGTGAGAATTATGCAGAAAGGTCATCATGAGGACCTTTTTTTGGGGCCACTTCACGTGGTGGCGAGATGCATATAGAGCTGAAAGAAGGTGCTAAGCCAGTGCGGCAAAGGCTAAGAAGGATGGGTCAAGAGCAAATGGAAGCCTTGCGGGTAGAGGTGGACAAGTTATTGAAGGCAGGGTTCATAGTTCCAGTGGAGACCACAGAATGGGTGAGTCCAGTTGTAGTCAGTCCAAAGAAGGATGGGAAGTGGAGAATTTGTGTGGATTTTAAACCCTTAAACGCAGCCACTAAGAAGAACCCATATCCTCTTCCATTCATCGATCAGATCTTGGATTCAGTGGCAGGTTATGAGAGGTACAGTGTGTGTGATGGTTTTTCAGGCTATTTTCAATTGAAGATTGCTCTTAAAGACCGCACAAAGACAACTTTTATTACGCCATGGGGCTGCTATTGCTACACAGTATTGCCATTTGGGTTGTCAAATGGACCATCTTTCTATCAAGAAAGAGCAAATTGGGTGTTGGAACCATTCATTGGTAGTTGTGTTAAGGCTTTTATGGACGACTTCTGTGTCTATAGCAGTAGGGCTGAGCATCATGAGAAGTTGCAGATGGTATTGGCTCGATATGATGAATGTGGAGGACAACTAAATCCAAAGAAATGTCATCTAGCACAGCCAAGGGTGAAGTTATTGGGCCATATGGTGTCAGAAAATGGCATTGAGGCTGATCCAGATAAGGTTAAGTCTATTATTCTTCTTCCATCACCTATGAGTACGAAGCAATTGGCAACCTTTATACACAAAGTGAAGTACATGGCACGGTTTATTCCATTGTCTTCGCAGCTTCTTTATCCATTACAGCAAGTGGCAAAGCATGATCCATTGCAATGGGATGACAAGTGTGAAGAAGTGTTTCAAGAGGTGAAAGAGGTGTTAGGGGGGTTGTCAGCCATGCAGGCTCCTGATTGGGAGAAAGTTTTTTATGTAAATCCATCAGTAGGGGATGATGCCATTGGAGCCATGCTATTGCAAAAGGGGAAGGGCAGCCATTATATGAGGCCAGTGTATTGTGCAAGCCGAGTGAAGTTGGTAGCGGAGAGAAAGTTATCGGAAGTAGAGCTAGTGATGGCCAGTGTAATATTTGCTTGTCGACGATTTCGTCATTACTTGCTACCACGGCCTTTTTTTTTCTTGACGAGTTATGCCTTTTTGCCACAGTTAATTAATGGTATTAACATGTCAAATGTGGTGAAGAAATGGGTAATTGAGCTGCAAGAGTTTGAGTTCTCTTTTCTAGTGGAAGATAGTACAAGGGCTACCCTAGCTGATTTGTTGACCTACAAGGAGAATCCCCTTATTGTTAAGGAAGAGGTGGTGAGAAAGGTAGTTGAAGAAGTGCCACAGATCAGCAATGCACATGTGTTGTTCTTTGATGGTTCATACAGAAAGAGCCATGATGCAGCTTCAGGGGGTATAGCACTTTATGATCCAGAGGGGAAGCTAGTATGCAAGAGAGGGTTCAAATTGGATGCTCATAGTAACAATGAGGCTGAATATGCTACATTGGAAGCCGGATTACACATTTGTTTGAAGCATGGGGTTCGAAGGTTGAGCATAAAAGGTGATGCCTTGTTAGTGGTGAAGCAAGTGTTGGGTGTGTGGAAGAGCAAGAACACCTCATTGAAGGAAATGTGCTTCAGAATTAAAGGCCTGTTAAAAAAGTTTGAAGCATGGAGTATCAGACACATTGAACGTGCTCTAAATGGAGAGGCACATGAAGCAGCTCAAGGCATGATTGGGGAGCTATTTGTGTTGAGGACCACTTTACCTCTTTATCATGGCCGGGAAAGTTTGGCTCAAGAAGAGGAGTTTTTGCTAACAGGAATCATTCCAAAGGAGATTCAGAAGTCTAAGAAGTATGGCTTTGTGCGTAGAGCATACAGGTACAAATTGATTGGTGATGTCTTATACATGAAAGGGGCTGATCTCGTGTTGAGACGTGTACCTTGGCGGGAGGAGCTTTACAGAGTGTTGGAAGAGAATCACGAAGGCGCATGTGGTGGCCATTTTGCTCTAAAGATCACCTTGCATAAGATTTTGCAAGAGGGGTATGTATGGCCTAGTTTGCACAAGGATGTTCACCATTGGTGTAGGTCTTGCAATAGGTGTCAAGCATTTGGGAAGAGAGTGTTGAAGCCAGAGCTACGAAAAACCATTATGGCGTTTGATGTGTTTGAAAAGTGGGGGATTGATGCAATAGGCCCGTTACCTATCACAAGCAGGGGCAAAAGCTATATTTTGACGGCAGTGGACTATCTTTCTAGATGGGCAGAGGCTACAGCAGTAAAACAGATCACTGCAAAGGATGTGGCAAAATTTGTGTATGATGAAATATGTTGCAAGTTTGGGGTGCCATTAGAGCTACTTTCAGATAAGGGGCCAGGATTTAGAGCTAAACTGCTAGACTTCTTATGCACAAAGATGAAGATTAGGCACCAGCATACCACTCCTTATTACCCGCAGTGTAATGGCTTAAATGAAAGGTTCAATGGTGAGTTGGTACAAATTCTTTCTAAAGTGACAGAGCACCAAGGAAAGAATTGGGATTTGGAATTGCCTAGTGCATTATGGGCTTACCGTACTTCGGTGAAGACAGGTACAGGGTTTACTCCATTTCATTTGGTGTATGGAAAGGAAGCACTATTGCCTGTGGAGGTAGAGTTGCCTGCGGTCAAGATGTTAGAGAAGTTGCTTGGGCCGCCTAGTGATGCATTCAAAGAAAGGCTCTTGCAGCTACAAGAGGTCCAGTTGGATAGGATGAGCGCATTGGAACATTATGGGCAGATGCAGGATAAGGCTTTGGCAAAGATAAATGAAAAGGTTAAAAGTAAGGGTATCAAGAAACATGACTTGGTTTTGCGCTACAATAGTAAGCTGGACAACACCTTCCAAAAGAAGTTTCAGATTAAGTGGGAAGGCCCTTTCAAGGTAGTAGAGTGTTTTCCAAATGGCACATATCAGCTGGCTAACCTGGATGGTGTTCTACATAAGTCAAGGGTAAATGGATTGCGTCTTAAATTGTATCATGCTAGATTGATGATGGTGGAACAAGATGAGTTGTCGGTGGAGCAAGAAATGTTGGTAAAGGATGAGGAGACTTGTGATGCTGCGAGTCTCATATCTCTCTTTGCTGCTGCTGATCATGAATGATCTAGCAGGCTAGGGGATGGGCAAATTATGTCAGGAGTTTTTTGGAGCAAGGGATTGCGCATATGTACATACCCATGCATGGTGCATCAAATAAAGTATTGCCCATTTTCCAGAGCCAGGTGGTTACGTGGGGCCCACATGTGTACAGGTAGGACACCATGTACATAGTGCATCGATTTTCATCGTTACTAGTACCATTGTGTTTTTCTACAATAAGGAGGAGTTGGTAGCGCGTAAAACTTCTCGAGGAAGCTATCCGCGGGCCGACGACGTGAGGTCAGCAGGTGCGTCAGATGGCATCTAGTGGCGTCAGGAGGGCGAACGAGGTCAATATTTGCACGCAGATGAGGACGGACACAACGTGGGTGTTTGCTTGTGAGAATTATGCAGAAAGGTCATCATGAGGACCTTTTTTTGGGGCCACTTCACGTGGTGGCGAGATGCATTATTGGAAAAAAAGCTGAGTGCCAGGTGTGCGAATGATGCAAAAAGGTGACAACTATGCACTGCGAGGTCAGTTTTTGGCCTGTTCGGGGTCCGTTTGAGGTCATCTAAAAGGCCAAGGGTGCCCAACTAAAAAAGCTAAGTGTGGGAACTGAAAAAACAGAGAGAAGACCAGAAAAAACGTGGAGAAGAGAGGAGGAACAGCCGCAGGTGTGTTTTTGCTCATTTTGGAGCCTGTTTTGGCCGTAAACTGCTCATCCGAGGTCGGATTTGAGCACTTTGACATTGTAGACTGGGGTTTTGGGCCGTTCCGGACGCGATGGCGCTGTCCATTTTGCCAAATTCCTTACTCTTTTCCTGCTGTTTTTCTGTGTAAGTTCCTCCTATGAGCGAAGTTTCTGCTCCAGTTTGTGATTGTATCTGGCTTCTTTCACCCATAGTGTGTGAGCTATTTGCCCCATTGGTGTTGGCCCAAGCTCAATTGTATCTAAACATCAGAAATTCTCCTCTTTTGAGCTGAGTTTTTTGGGTGTGTGTGTGTGTGTCTGTGTGGAGTGGGCAAGTGGATAGTCTCTCTCCTCTCACTCCAGAGGTGTGTTCCCTGTCTCGGCCAGGTGTGTTGTCTAAGCCGAGTGGTGCCCCATAGTGTGTGTGTGTATACTCCCAAGAGTGTGTGTCGGGTCGTTATAGAGGCGCTGTGTGTGTTTTCATCCCGCTCACAACGCTCTCCGAAAGCTCTCGTGGTGAACACCTCTACATAGCTCTCATCACCACTCTCTTGCGGCAAAGCAAGAAGTCTTTCAATAGCCCCTAATAAATTATAAAGCACGGCGATAAGCTTTAAACTCCATAGCCATCATCATCTCTCTCTCTCTCTCTCTCTCTCTCTCTCTGTCGTTTTTCTGAGTTTACCCTCTTAGTGATTTATGTTTTGTCATGTACGAGTGTATGTATGGATTTGTCAAGTGCGTATAAAGTTTCTTGCAATTAGTATTATGGGCCAGCCCAAGGACCGCTCCCCTGAGGTGGAATATGCCAGATCTACTCTTCTTGGGATTATCAAAAGAACGATTTTCCTCTCTGAAGCCATCTTGCTGGTGAAGGCATTTGAGGATGAATGCTCTCTCATGCTACAAGCTTTAGGCAACTAAGTTTTTCAAAGAATTCTGGGACAATGTTAAGTCTCCAATCACGCAAATGGCTAATGAAGCCTTGGTTGATGGAGTTTTGGACTTGAGCATTAAAAGGGGCCTCATTAAGCCTATCCCAAAATAAGTCTGCTACTCCCATTTGGAGACCCATAACGATGATGTTCGTTTCCTATAAAGCTATTGCCAGATCTATGGTCCTCAATATAGATGTTTACAATGCAGAACAACTAGCGAAGACCTCCCTCGCTTATTTAAGGAATGCCCGATGCTTTGTGGCATGGCAGGAAAAGTTTGCAAATGGATTCAAAAGACTTTCAAAATAGGATTATTCAAGAACGATCTCTTCTTGTGAGGGAAGGTGTTCAAGAGCCAAGCACCACTTATCACAATGCAAATCGTGAGATTTGGTTACATCAAACAGATTTGGAAAGGCAAGGAGTTGTCAAATTTTTGGGAACACCGTGACAACTATTAAGTTCATAGAGATAATCCAAGACAACCAAGGGGCGATCATCGCCTTTAGAAAACAGAGTAACTTTGATGAGTGAAATAGGGCCTTGGGCACCATAATGAATGACTGGCAGGAATAAAGGTGTGGGCTCTTCCCTTGCCATTGGGTAGCTCCACAATGTCTGGCTTGTTTGGGTAAAGGTGTGGGTTTATCCCTTTTCATGGGGTGGCTCCCCAATCAGCTAATGTAACTAGGACCACTTTGAAGATGTCATGGCTCGTCACGAGCATGGCACAAACTTGTAAATTGTTTGGTTATGTTAATATAAACTATTCACAATTGTGAGTTCTGCAAAAAAATAAAAATAAAATAGTAGAACCATGATATTTTGTGCAATACTAATGGTATGAAGATGCATGTTGTGGTGAGCTTTAGTTCATCATAACGAGGGTAATCTCTACTTATGTGAAAAGAGAAAGGTTAGTGAATACTAAATCAAGGTGATCAAGTTGTGATAGGCAATAAATTTTAAACGTTCATAAAGAAAGTAGAAAAGATGAAGATGAATCAACAAGATTTTTTTGAACATCGTAGAAACAATCGCGAGAGGCCGTCACCAGCTCAGGTAAACGCAGTGTTTTTGGAAGAGATTGACACTTCAAATGAACAACAGGGTAGTAAATTATTAGAACCTGACAACAGACTGTCCTACTGAGGAAACAAGAGGAAAGTTACCCAAACCATATAATGATTCTATACACACTTCTCAGTGTGATTGCTCTCATTGTATTCAAATTGAGGAAGTGTTTGACAAACCACAGGAAGTACAAACTTTAGCCATCACACGATCCAAGGGAAAGTTACCACTACAGGAAAAGGAGCAAGGAAAAGATGTTGAGGACCCTATTGATTGAAGATCTCACGAGAAGATTAGGAGAGGAGTCTTACAAGAGATCCAATATAATAAAAAACCAGACAAAGCAGCATATTTTTGGCCCACAGATTCAGTTCAGAAAATTTGGGAGAAGATGGCAGTAAGCAGTCAGATTCTGCATCACTGCCAAATTCCTTGAAGCCAGATAATTTAGTGCAAACTTCTACCAAAGGATTATTTGATGACCTTTTTGAAGCTCTTATGGATGCCCCAATTTCAGTCAAAGTGGGACAACTTTTGAAACTGGTCCCTGACTTCAGTCAGGTGTTCCTCAGGAAACTGACAGATGAAACTAAAGAAAAGACATGACCATAGCAAGAAATGGGACATATCCATCTAGCACATATTGATTCTGGAGATGTAGCACCAATGGATGTAGACTACAAAGTTCCAGTGATCAACATTTCCATTGGGAAGGTGTACTTGTCAGATGTGTTGATGGATGGAGGTTCAGAAGCTAACATTCTTCCTGAATCAGTGTGTAAGAAACTGAAATTAACTAATTGGGTGCCTGCACCATTTCAAGTGAAAATGGCATACTAGAGGAGAGTACAACCTTTGGGTATTCTTAGGAATCAAACCATCAGTGTTGCAGGATTAATTTTCGTGGTGAACATTGTGATTCTCAAAATCGAAGAAACAACCTGCTTCTACCCAATGATCCTGGGAAGACCATGGTTAAGAGCAGCTAAAGTCAAGCAACTTTGGGGTGCAGACACCATTGTGATCATACAGGGTAAGAAAAAGGTTAGGATGCAGATGATACCCAGGAAAACAATCCCAGTAGGTTTTAGACCTTTGTATGTAGAGGGTATTAATATGGGGGACGTAGTTGAAGAAGATGAGGAAGAAGATTTTCTTCAAAGGAATCATACAGTTATGCCTATTTTTGAGGTTGATGTTCAAAAAATTGCAGACACAGTTCAGAATCAGGACCAGTCACCTGATCAAATCTGATAAACATGAGAAATGTTTCAGGGATTTCAGCTTCCAACAAAAAATCACAAGAGGAGCAGGAAGAATTAGAAGCAATTAAACATGCAAATAAGATCTTTGATGAGAAAATAGTAAAGAGCTCAAGAGTTAGGGAAGATGATTTGGAAGACATGAACCTGGGAGAGGATAGAGATCCCATAATAGTTAAAGTGTCCAATGAGTTGAACCTGAGCTTCAAAGAATCATTAAAAACCTTGTTAAAGGAGTTTAAAGATGTTTTTGCTTGGTCTTACACTGATATGAAGAGAGCAGACCCAGCAATGTGCCAGCATAGGATCAATTTGAAAACTGATGAAGTTCTAGTTAATCAATAGAGGTATAGAATGAACCTCAATTATGCAAAACAAGTGAAGGAGGAGATTGATAAACTTCTAGAAGTAGGTTTCATTTATCCAGTGGATAAAGTAACTTGGTTGTCACCCATTGTGGTGGTGCCAAAAAACAATGGCAAGATCAGAATTTGTGTGGATTACAGGAAACTGAATGCTGCCACCATTACTAATCCATTCCCATTACCTTACTTTGACACAATGTTCGATGCACTTGCAGGGAAGGAGATTTACAGCTTTTTGGATAGAATTAGTGGATAAAATCAAGTTGGTATGGCTTTGGAAGATAGGGATAAAACAACATTTATAACAGAATGGGGATTCTATGCTTCCACAGTTATGAACTTTGGCCTTAAAAGGCACCACCAACATTTCAAAAATGGGTGATGGAAGTTTTTGCTCCTTACCTGAAAACATTTATGAAGGTTTTTTTGGATGATTTTAGTGTGTCAGGAAGTAAGACTGAACATTTGCATCATTTGAAATTATGTTTTCAGAAATGCAGGGAGGCTAGGATGTCACTCAACCCTACAAAACGTACATTTGTAGTGAAAAGGGGTATTTTGTTGGGACACATCATCAGTAGAGAGGGCATTGCCATTGATCCCAAGAAAGTGGAAACTATTTTGAAAGCACATGCTCCTAAACTTGTTAAGCAACTGATGAGGTTCATTGGATAGGTTAAATGGCACACCAGGTTTCTCAGATATCTGGCTCATGTGTGTTTACCCTTGACACACTTAACAAAAATAATGTGGACTTTGCATGGAAAGAAGAGCAGGAAAAGGCTTTTACATTGTTGAAGAAAATGCTAGTAATTGCCCCTATCTTGATTTCTCCTGAATGGAAAAAACCATTCCACTTGTTTGTGGATGCCTCTCATTCAACTATTGGTGTAGTCTTGATGCAAGAAGCTGAGAAGGGTTGGTTCAAACCAATCTATTATGCAAGCAGGGTTTTATCTTCTGTAGAGAGGAATTATTCAATAAGTGAAAGGGAATTCCTCGAGATGATCATTGGACTACAGAAGTTTAGGCATTATTTGTTAGCTAATCATGTGAAAATTCATGTAGATCATCAAGCTTTGGTTTACTTGGTAAATGAATCTCATTTTTCAGGGAGACTGGCAAGATGGGTATTGTTGATGCAGGAATTTGATTATTTAGTCATTCATCAACCAGGCCAAGAACAGGTTATTGCAGATTACCTAAGCAGATTGGCTACAGGTGAAGTTCCCAATCAAGAAATTGATGAATTACCTGATGCAAACCTGTTTCCAGTTCAGGTCATTCAAGACAAAGATTCATGGTATGCAGATATGCTATACTTTCTTCTTGATGGTGTTTAACCCAGACAGATGGTGGTTACCCAGAGGAAGAAACTTGCATGGAAAAGCAGGTCCTTCACAGCAATTATGGGAGTCTTGTACAAAAAGAGAATTGATCAGATACTCAAAAGATGTGTTGAGCAGTTTGAACAACATGCACTTTTAAATGAAGCCCATTCAAGTGATGCAGGTGGTCACTTTTCAGGAGAGATTACTGCAAAGAAAATATTACAAGCAGGTTTGTGGTGGCCCTTAGTTTTTAAGGATGCCCATGAGTGTGTGAAGTCCTGTTTAACTTGTCAGAGGGATGATAGACCTCTCAATGCTAATAGGATGCCTTTACAACCTATTCTACCACTTGAACCTTTTCAAAAGTGGGGATTAGACTTTGTGGGCCCTGTGAAGCCAACAACAAAATTTACAGGTAATAAGTATATTCTTGTGGCAACAGATTACTGTACCAAGTGGGTAGAAGCACATGCAATGAAGGATAACAAGGTAGAGAGTGTGATCAAGTTCCTTTACAGAAACATAATGACCAAATTTGGATGTCCAGTTGAATTAGTTTCAGATCAGGGTGGACATTTCATCAATAAAGTAATCAGAAAGCTTACTGAATATCACCTGATTATCCACAAGAAGCCCACAGTTTACTATCCACAAGTTAATGGTCAGACATAGTCTACCAACAAAACTCTAGTGAGGATCCTGAGGAGAATTGTTTAAGAAAACAAGAAGGATTGGGATACCAAACTAGATTCAGCATTGTGGGCATTCAAAACAGCATTTAAAGTTAGCACAGGGATGACACCATTTAAGATGGTGTATGGTCTGGAAGCCATAGTCCCTATGGAATTTGTTGTTCCAAGTTTGAGGATTGCACTTCATTATAAATTGTCAAAAGATGAGTCTTTAGATTGCAGGCAGGAACAATTACTGAAATTAGAGGAGAGTAGAATTCAGGCAGCATATATCACTGAAGCAATTCAAAGAAGAAGACAAGATTGGGTGGACATGAACATTAAGTACAAATCCTTTGCAAAAGGTGATTCGGTACTTATGTACAATAGCAGACTTGGCAAAAGACCTGGTCAACTCAAGTTAAGGTACTTGGGGCCTTTTCAGATAGCAGAAGAAATAGGAGATTCAACATTTTTGCTGGAAGATGAGCAGGGCAAAATTTTCCCAAAGGTAGTTAATGGCTTTATGCTAGTACCCTTTGTGGGTGTGAATCATCTCTTAGAGAGTAAAAATAATCATGTTTTAGCACATGGAATATTTTTTGTAGAGATTGGTAACGTGGATGTCAGAATGTCATGTCGGATAAGTTCAAAATTTGCTTTTAAATGTTACCAGGACGTTTATATTTGGCAATGTACAAACTCTTTCTTCTACGTGCGTTTTTTGCACCTCCTCTGATACGTTTTCTTAAACTTCCTAGCCATGCCAAAGAAGTCACTCACTATTGATATCCCCTTTGCTATCCCTCGTCAAGAATTTGAAGAGCACACTGGTCAAGGGACGCGGCGGTCAGCAAGGAAAGCTTTACACAGAGCTCAGGCTATTGTAGCTAAGGATGTTATAATTGATGAAGAACTTTCAACTCCTTTGGAAGTATCTCCATTGGCAGTGGACACTGTTCCAATTAGCTACACATTCTTAGAGATGAGACAAGAGCTTGACTTGTTAGTCTTGGCACATCAGGAGTGGTTACAGAAGATTAACCTTCTTCAATTTGCAAGGCTTCCATGGAAACACTGGAGGAACAATGATTCCCTTATGACCTTGCTCAATCATGTACAGGACACAAAGGGGAACATCTTTGGTAATTACTGGCTGAGCCCTGAACTGATCTCTACAATTTTTTATCTTCATTTGGAGGAAGATAATTCAGTTGGTAGAGCTTCTGAGGCCCTGATGAACAAAGCATTTGGTCCGGCTCAAGGTGAAAGACGATATTATCCCATAAGAAAACTTCAGAATCCTTTTAGATTTCAACAACTGAAATGGTTTTTAGAGAAGGTATGTGTTCTTGTAAAGCTGGAATATATTTCAAAGGAGAATTTTGCATTCTTGCATGTTGTAGAGTGTGCCAGAACAATTGGCTGGGAAAATCTACTTTTTCAAAGACTTAGTTCAAAAAAAATTCAAAAGAAAAAGAGGAAGAACAGGTCTACCAAGATTGGAGCATTCTTGACTGTTTTACAAATCCATGCAATGAGTATGACAACCTTAGGTATAATTTTCCCAAAAGTCTTTGTCTTTGGAGGTCATCTTGAGGGAAACAAAGACAATGAAGCAGGCAGTCCTCAGGCAGAGAACAGAAAGAAGAAGGTAGCAGATCCTCAGGAGCAGGACAGGAAATCTAACCCAACAGAAGAGGAGGAGGAAGATCTATGGAAAAATTTGTGTGATCAGTTTGAAACTAATCTCGATTCTTTCATTGAAACTCCCAAGCCTGCATTGAAAGATGATACTACTACAATGTTTTCCCCTAAGTCTTCTCTGAAACTCAAAAGAAAGAAGTTCTGTAGCCCAGTAGCAGAGGTCAAAACAGATTTGCAGAAAGGAATACAATTTGGTAAATTTGGTGAACAAATTGCAATTTTTGATGTTTATAAGGCTCTTGAACTGGTGAGAAATTTTGCATCTCAGCCACAACTGAATAGTTTAGTACTGCAGAGGGAAAAATTTCAGTTACAAACTCAGGTGGTTCAGTTACAAAATGTTTCAAAGAGAAGTGAAGAAGCCTAGCAAGTTGATTGAGGAACAGGAGGTAATCATTCATGAACTCAGAGATGAGTTAGCTACTGCTAAAAACTCTATTGACTTTTACAGATCATAGTTGGAGAGAAAGGAGAAATCTTCAGAACAGATTCAGATTTGGAAAGAGCAGTGGATGTCTTGTTTGAATACTCAAATAGAAGTCATAGCTCAGGACTATTCTAAACTGCAGTCAGAGAATAGTGTACTCTTGAGTAGAGTCCAGGCTTGTCAAGAGCTTGAAGCAAAGATCATGGATATGTCTTGAATTGAATGGCTGGTACCTCTTACCACATGATGTAGAAATTTTGAAGAATGAAGTCAAAAAACAGGGTGATCAGCTGTGGTTAGAATTGAGAAGAAAACTATTTTCCCTGGTGAATATTCCATATCAAAGCTATGTAAAGGAGGAGAAATATGAAGATTATGTTCTTTTGCAAAATCAATTTAATGACTTGAAGGAGAATTTTGAGCAGTTGAAGATACAACAGAGTTCAAGATTTACTCAGGGAAATAAATTGAACAAGGTTATAAAGGAAAGATGGTCACAGGTCTTGCAGTTGATCTTGAATCCAGTACTCATTTTCATACCTTGGTTAGTGCTATGGAAACTCATGAGGCAATGGATGTAGGATATAATGTACTTGGAAGTAAAAGCGATTCATTTCAGAATTTGGAATCTGAACAAATTGAGACAGGTGTAGTGACAGAAATTGTGGGGGAGATCATGAGCACCAAGGAATTCATTGAGGAATTTCCAGGTTTCAACAAAGAGGAGGCAATGCTTGATGATCAGCAAAAAGTGGAAGAAAGTATTGTAGATACAACAATTGCTGCAGAATTGAATTAGGAGACAGTTACCTTGGAGGAGCGCGCCCAATAGGGAGTTACCAAGGGAAACTGATGTTTAAATGATCAATAGTGTTTTTCAACACTAGGTGGGAAAGGGTGGTGTTTCATTGGATATAGTAATACATTTGTGTACCTTGGATTTGGTTCCAGGAAACATACTTTGTTTTACTTTATCTTGTGAGGACTAAATTTTGATTAACAAGGGATTGATGGGAAATAATTTTTTTATTTTTTGGTTTTCAAAAACTTTTTGCCACCGGGTTGTGCAAGGTGTTAGCCTTGCATATTCTTCAGTAAAGTGTTCTTGAACCTTAGTAGTTTTATTTTCAGTTTGTAATTAGGGAAGATCTTTGTGCCTCTTCCTTCTTCCTAAGTAGTTATCATTGCACCTGATGGTAGCTCATTGTATGAGAGAAGAGTGATTTCTATGCTTCTCTGTGTATTCAATCTTCAGTTTTCCTTCAATTCCCTGATCTTGTTCTGAACCTGTTCAAGTACTGAAACTGTTTTGATTTTGTGGGATGATGATGTAATGCTTTAATGGTTAATTTAGTTATTATTCCCACTCCGCTATGCCTCAATAACAAGCATCACACAACAAAGGACCAGGACCGGTAGCATAAAATGACACCAATTTTTGGCAGCATTAACCTCACACCAACCACCCAAACCATCAACAACACCCATTGTAGATGCCCCGATCTCCACTCTTCTCTAATAACTTAGGCAATGGCCCTAGTGACTTGTCAAAAAACTCCCACCCCACTTTTACCTCCCTTCTCTCTATCTCTACCTTCTCTCCCTCTCTAGCTCTCTCACTAGAGAGGCATCTAGACTCTCTGCAATGACCAATGTATTTGTAAGGACCACCTCTCAGGCCTATATAAAGAGGCCTCCACTAAGCACAAGGGGGACAAAGAAATAACACACTGGAGGCACCACTCGGGCTCCATGCACTCTACATTCCATACACCACTAAGCACATAATGCACCTCACAAGCTAGGGAACTCACGGTGTCATGCTTGTTGCAAGCACGGGTGTTCTAGCATGGCAACATCACCACCACCACCACCAGTCTCCACCCACACCATGGTTGACTCACTAGTCATGGCCACCCCATGCAGATAAGGCACTCATTATTACCCTGCAAGGCAGCATGCCCACATTAGGATTGAGTGCATTGACACCATGCTAGCTTGGGCCACTCTTGATGCTAGTGATCAACGTGACTTTGGAGACTGCATTGTCTTCGTGTTTCCCTCAACTAACCTCCCACTAACGTGCTAACACCGCTAACTCCAAAGTTTGCCATGCATCATATGTTGCTCGCATTCCATCATGCATCCCCAGTGTCAGGAGAAGGTTGATAGCAGCCAAGATCACCGCTTGAAAGTATCATCATCATCAATAAAGTGTGTAATTCTATCATGATCTTTGAGTCCATTCTCTCTTCTCCTTAGCTTTGTTCTCCACATATCCAAGGGATGATTCTTCCCTTGTATATCACTCTGTTTGCACCATCACCAGTTAGTCATGCTCCATTCAAACCTTTTTCACATACCTCTCTCGCGCACACACTCCTGAATGTTGACTAGGCATTCTCTCTATCCGAACATGGCTATCTCATCGTTTTATGTTGGCTACCTAGATGGCATCTCTCCTACCACTCTAGGTCATTTATGTGTGCGTCCTAGCTGCACACATGCTAGGTGGTGCCCCCTTAGAATTATAGGATAGCACACCTTGGGTGATACCCCCCTGTGATGATGCTTGGGGATTTCAGGCTATGTGTGGTGTAGAGGCCACCCCACCTGGCACATCATTTCCGGCAATCAGTGGCATTGCCAATTAGTAACTCGGCGAGTTATAGTGGTGTCAAAATCTCGTGCTTCGGAAGAAAGGGAAACTCTACAAGTTAGTCGCGTATGGATGTCACGGTTGGGTGCGGACTGAGGGAAGTGGGTATGGTCTATCTTGCATACACCCAACACACTAATTCCCTATCCCATAGGAAAGAGTGTGGGAGATGAGCCAGATTTTAGCCATGATGTGGATTACAAATAAAGGGATATGTTTAAGCGTGTATGGGTGGTGGTGGGGGGGGGGGGGGGGGGGAGAGAGAGAGAGAGAGAGAGAGAGAGAGAGAGAGAGAGAGAGAGAGAGAGAGAGAGAGAGAGAGAGAGAGAGAGAGAGAGAGAGAGAGATTCCATACAACAATAAGAGAAAAAAGAAGAAGAGTGGGATTTTTTAATGTCAAAAGAGCAATCCAAAGAGACCTCAAAGCTTGAGGAGATACGGCGTGAACTCAACATGGTGATACTCAATGTGGATATAAAAAAAGTGGATACTCTAGGTGGATACAAAAAAGGTAGGTTTTCTCTTAGACACCACGTCAATGTGCGAGTCACATACTAGTATGTTCAGTACATAAAGCAGCAACCTAAGGCCCCATACATAAAAGACTGCTCGTGGGATGCCTTGCGATTAAAATCTACAAATGGGTGCAAAAGACTTGGACATAGTGCTTGCTATCAAAATATGATGTGCAAGGAAAGAGATTATAATGGGGTTCACAACTATTGGGCATACCTAAAATTGGGTGGCATCACAAGAAACTAATACAATAATGCACCAATTCATTGGAGACACTTGAATGGGGTGAGGCGGTTAGATACTTTAGAAACTCCACAACACATTGGTACCCATGGCTCTCAAAAAAAGGGAAGTGACTTATTGAGTCCATTCTGGAGAGAAGTTGCCAAAAACGTCAATGGCAAGGGACTTATACACTTGAACCAATCTTGGGATAAAGGCAACCTATGCTAGAAAGAAGTAGATTAGCTGGCTAATTAGTATAGGCTAATCAAAACTAATTGACTCTTGACCAATAGATTCGTGGAAGGTCTTAGTAATGTGCTTGTACCAATTTGTGAGGTTAATTTAGATTGGATATCCTAGCACTTGCGTAAGCACATGAGCTTCACCAACTTGCAAACAAAGGCAATCTACTACAAAGTTATGTTTAAAATAGATTGGTTCTCCCCACTCAATAGGAAATTGCAGAAATAGTGGCCAAAATCTAGATAGGCATCAGTAGCCAGCAACATATGGGATCCTCAATGGTCTTTGAATATGAGAAACTTCCTACAAAAAGTGCTATGGAGAGCTATGCCCACTGAGGTTAAGAGGGATCGGCTCTGATAGATGTTCAGGGTGCAAAGCAACTAGTAAGGATCCTCTTTAACAAGCTTCCCAACTTCCCCATTAGTTCTCAGCTTCTCCCCTAAGCAAGAGGACTTCTCGGATAGTTTTTCTTGAGGCATAACTTACTGCTCCGGTCACCAAATGACGCACCGTAACGCAAGGCTCAAAGCCCATCATCTCGGCTATCTCCAAAAATGTAAAACTTCAGCATTTCTAATCTTAGACCCCCAAGTTGGCCTAGTTTCCCTTGTCGCATGTACCCGCAATCACCTTCTAAGTTGAGATCGTCCACTTCGGATGCTCATAACTCATGTTGTACAAGTCCTATTCACGAGCTATAAAGCACGACTTAAAATATTTATTAAAAACCATATTTAGGTGTCTCAAACAACCCAAAACATTAGCATTCAAGCTTGGAAAAATCACACCTTTGTACAAGGATTTTTACATAGTGACTACATCCAAGACTTGCAAGGCTATGTACCCATATATACATGAGTCTGGTGGACAAGATTTTTGGCATGACTTAGTGACTTTATGCTCATCCAAAAAATGCCTGATATAGCTTGCCAACCCCCCCCCCCCCCCCCAGCCTGCTTGATCATTCATGACAAGCAAAGATTTTTAGGGTGAACAACTGTTGTATCTCATTCCTAGAATCCTTGTTTACATTCCCAAATGTCTCCACATTGTCTTCCTCTATCAATAGCATCTCATCCGTCACAATTACCATCAAACCTGTCAAGTATTTCTTCAATCTATAACCATTAACACAATGTTTATGATGTGCACCACTCAAATCAGTCAACTAATATGTGCCATTATCAAATTTGTTCACAACAATAAAAGGAACTTCCCACTTGATTTGAAACTTATTCTGAAAGGTATTGTCCAACTTACTGTTGTATCGCAACACAAGATCACCCTTTACAATTCCCTTCTCCTATATGCATTCATTAGTTGAGCCTTCTTTGTCACTTCCTCATAGTAGCTCAAAGCTAAAACTCTATCCAATTGAAAACATTGTAAATCCAACAACCTTTTCTGCCAAGCATTTGTTTGCTCTTCATCTCCCAATGATAATAACTTGAGTCCAGGAATCTCCATTTCAATTGGTAATAAAGCTTCTTGCCATAAACCAAGTGGTAAGGAGAAAATCATGTGCTCGTTTTGATAGCATTTTTGTAGGCCCATAATGTACAAGGCAACTCCGAATCCCAAGTCTTCCCGTGTGTTTGGGTCATCTTTGTCAAAATTCTCACTAACTCTAAATCCTAGTCCTCTATCAAAAAGTAGCTCTAGGGGCACACCAAATTTGCAGCATATATGCTCATAAACAAATTTCTCCATCTCCTTACTAGTAATTTGTTTGACGGCCTTGGCTTCGTCCCATCGTGACAAATAATCCACTGCTGTCAAAATATAAGCATTTCTTTTGCTAGTCATACGTAAGGGTCCAATAGCATCAAGACCCCATTTTCCAAACACATCAAAAGCTAAAATTGTTTGTCAAAATTCGGGCTTTATCACCTCGTCTATCTCCAAAAATGTAAAAATTCATCATTTCTAATCTTAGACCCCCAAGTTGGCCCAATTTCCCTTGTCGCATGCACCCACAATCATCGTCTAAGTTGAGACCGCCCGATTCGGATGCTCATAACTCATGATGTACAAGTCTGATTCACGAGCTATAAAGCACGGATGAAGGTATTTATTAAAAACCATATTTTGGAGTCTGAAACAACCCAAAACATCAGCATTGGTTGGAAAAATCACACCTTTATACAAGTATTTTTACACGGTCACTTCCAAGGCTTGGAGGGCTATGTACACATATATACATGAGGCTGATGGGCAAGCTTTGTGGCATGACTTAGTGACTTTATGGTCATTCAAAAAATGCCTGACAGCGTGTAAAAAGTAGTGTATATATGCATGGATATGTTTACAAACAAATATCAATAAATAAAAGTGAAAGCTTCACAATCTGATTCGGAGTTTCAAATATGATGCAACCTGTACACATTGTAAATAGTCAAGCTTGAGTGCTGGTAGGCATGCACATGTGCATGCTTGGATAGGGTATTGAAGCCTTAGATGTGGTTCCAAGTGGATTATTTTGTCTCTACAAAAATGTTTTTGAGATTTCTAGAATTTCACTAATGCAAGTGGTAAGTGTGGGCACTTTCATCCCACCCCCGAAGTTTGACACATTGGAAAGGGAGAAATGGAAACACATTCGACACACAACATAAATGCCTCTTTATAGCTCAGTGATTTCACAACAACCCTATCCCCTAATAACCACACACCCAAACAATACAAAAATAATTGATGCTCGTGTCTGTACCCAGTCAACCCGAATTGCACACGACCAACTGCTAGACATACTATTTGAGTCCTGACTATAACCCTTCAGAGCTCCAAATACCATAGAAGGTCAATCCAACCCCATGCCAATCAATACACAAAGACTTGCCAGATTTTGGTATGCATGTACAAGCTCCCTTACAAACTAGCATCTCCTTAACATACACTAGATTTAGATGGAGAGCACTCACACACTCGGAAAAGAATCACTTGGTTACATGACACACATATAGGTATGAAACCAAGAGAAAAGTTTAACACTAGCCAGAGAGTATTGTTGAAAAAATCTCTTTCAAAATGGATGTACAATGAGCCTTGAGCCTCGTTTGTTCCCCTCCTGCAATAGTGCTTCCAACTCTCATAGACTAGAACAACTCTATAGAGTCCCAACCATTTGTCCCTCAACTTCTTTTGAGAAGTGAAGTCCAAGACAGAATTTTACTTTATTATAAGATTTCAGTTTTTAATTTCTTTCTTTGAAATCTTCTTGTTCATTTTCTCCATTGTTGTCTCTACTTGCTAAAGAAAATAATCAATGGATTTCTCCCTATTCAATTGCAATAACTCTAGAGAAATAATTCTTTCTTGTAGCCTATCTTTATGCTCATCTTGGATTCTACAAAATGACTTTGATGCATCAAGTTTCATTTGTATAGGCATAAGCTTCCTTTCCATAAACAAGATTATATGGTGTAAATTATGTAGACACTCTATACGCAATTCTATAAGCCCACAAACACATTTCCAAATCTAAGTCCCACTCGTTAGGATTCTCTGTGCTTCAAAATCAATCATGTTTCTTCTTTGTATGGAATTTTTCCTAAGATGCTATCTCTGCCATAACACATGAAATCCTCACATACCAATGTGTAGTTTCTTACTTTTTTAACTATTCTCTTACATCAAATCTTTGATATGTACTCTAGACATTTTCATTTACAAATAAATATTTTCACATCTTGTAGTGACTGCCTTTCTCTACATAGAAGGCCTCTTTGAATTTTAAAGGAGCTATCAAAGCAACCAACTCATCCCTAGCCAGCTCCTCAGCTTCTTTATTTTGCTCATGAGAAACATGCTCAAATTGTATCAGCCCAAACTCATGAAAAAGCCTCTTGATTTCATAAACCATTTCTTTGATTTTTCTTTCATACCATTACACAAACCAATTAGTGGGTTCATGACTAGCAGCACGTCCCCTTTCACAATGACTCTCCTAAATCCGAACTCAACACACTACTTCAATCCAAGAAAAGGGTGAGGTACTTAGCCTCATTATTGCTTTCAACTTCATCAAGTGTAAATCTCTAGAAAAGATTACATCGCCTTCTAGATTCTTGATGATCACCCCGCCACTATCCTTTTGAAGAACCTTCATATATGCACCATTAAAAATCATTGTATATGTCTCCACGATATCCATTTTCTCTTCATGATCATCTTTGTCAACTCTTGGGTAATACGGAAGCTCCTCTCCCTTGTGTACCACTATGTTTGCTAGGTGAGATTTAACAAAATGATCAACTTTGAACTCAAACTAATACTTGTTTAGCTTCATCGTCCACTTTAAGATGCACTTGCTAGGCTTAAAATGTTGTACTACATCCAACAAAATCTTGGATGTGGTAAGCACATAGAATAAATATGTCTTGAAAGCACTTGCTAGGCTTAAAATGTTGTACTACATCCAGCAAAAGGTTGGATGTGGTAAGCCCATAGAACTTTTGTAGCAACAGATATGTCTTGAATCTATAATAAGCAAGAACTGATGCAAATACCCACTATTTCATTTTCATGTAGGAGAATTCACTTGTATTCTTTATCTTGATCACAAAATAAATTTTCTTGAAGTTTCTACCCTGTTTTTGTAAGAGGGATGACCCAAAAGCTACTAATCCCATACTAATAAATACATAGAAAATTGATTCCAAGCTAGGAGGACCCACTCTCGATAAAGCACATAATACCTCATTAATGCCATCAAAATCCTCTTGCATTTCTTCATTCCATTCAAATTCTTGAACTCTCTAGATCACTTTCTAACGAGGATACACATACTAACACAACATCCAATAAGCATGAGAGGTACCTAAGATTATGCACAAATAATGAAAAATCCTTTGTATTGCTATGCAAATTGATAAGTAATAAAGCCTTAAATTTCTCAGGGTCACCCATTACTCCAGTTTGTGAGGCCACATGTCCTAGCAAATGAACACTAGCATGAGCAAGCTTACACTTCTTTGTCTTGAGTTGCCCACCCTCTTGTTGAAGTCTTTTGAAACTCAACCTTAGCTTCTCCAAATGTTTGCTCTTAGAGCTATAACATTCAATGTCATCCCTAAAAACTCAAATGAGCTCACCTAAGTAGCGACCAACCACTTTATTCATCATCCACCCTTGAAAGGTAGCATATACATTAACTAGTCCAAAAGGAATTCCCTTGTAGGAAAACCAGCCCCAAGGAGTCAGAAAGGTAGTCTTCACAATCTTCAATTGCTATCAAGATTTGAAAGTAGGCAAAAACTTCATCCATGATTGAGTAGTGCACATGACCTGCAACTTGATTGAGGACTTCATTTTGGAAGGGTAGTGGATAATGATTACGTTTTGTGGCAGCATTCAAAGGTTTGAAATAAAAACATACTCTAAATATTCCATTCTTCTTGGTCACAATAACTATTTGAGAGACCCATTTAGACTTCTCCACTTGTAAGAAGTGCATTTTTGTGATCTTCTAATTTAGAGCTTTTAGAGAGCATTTAGAGATTTTTCTATCATGATGATAGTTTTCCATTGTAGCACCCAAAACAATATTTTCTTCAATGAATTTATATCATAATACACCAATACACTAAGACAGCAATCCTAATATACTCTCTATTATTATTCCCATAGCAAACCATTTCTTTGTAAACTATAATACAAAGGAGTGACACTAGCTAGTGATTATTATTAGCAATTAAATGCCACAACAAACTTTTGTTCTAAGTGCTTCTGAAGAGGCTTATGTGGTATACTTTATTAAATTAACATTTAGAAGACCAAGATGCTATCTTTCCACTAAGCAAGTGCATAATAGTAAGATTCAAAGGAATTAGAATCTTCATAGGCATATACTAACTTAGAAGGAGAACATCTTGGATTACACAACTAGTAGTAGTCTAAACAGTGCCTCTATTGTGTCATTCACAACCAAACTCTTCTTCTATACTATGAAATTTAAAAAATGATACATTGTTAGGAGCTACTATGTGAAAGCAGTCTAAATGGTTCCTCTATTGTGTCATTGATAATCAACCTCTTCTTCTATACTATAAAATTTTTTGTGCTTCATGCTACGCACTAGGTTGTAAACAAAGCTACCATTAGGAGAAAGTTGGACTCGATTTTGGGCCCTATAAGAAACGCTAACTCAGCATAGAGAGAGGTAATCTTGAAAAATATGAAAGTATTTTGTTAGAATTCTATTTTGCATAGTACATACATAAAAGTTTTCTCGATCACTTGAATGTATGCTCATACATAATGCTTTTTGAGAACCCAACTTAAGTGTGCACAAAAATCTATGTTCCTGAATCTTAATGAGTGATGTCATGTAGAATGAGATAAAACACATCAAATAAGTGTTCAAAATACAAAAGAATACCACGAATGCATCCGAAACGTCAGAAAACCTTAGGATAGCACTTTAGAATGCTGAAATCCAACGTCTCTAGCTCAAGATATGGCATTTTTAAGCCTCGGGGCCTCATGAGGTCAGAACCAAGTGAGTAGAGGCCCCAGAGACCCCTCAGGGGCCTTTATTCGCTTGGTTCTGACTTCTTCTTAGTCTTTAATAGTACCTATTAATCGTTATCTAGTACGATCCATTCAAATTCAAATTGCAAGTAGCGCATGAAAAGGTGATTGATGCGTGTGCGAGTTGCACACGTACAAGTACCAAACTTTATAGGATAGCAACGGTGCGTCATAAAAAGGCGTTCGGTGCTTGTGCAAGATGTCACTATCAAGCGTCTTCTTTTTCTAGGGATAGGGATAATTTCTCCCAAAAGGTTTTCATGGACATTTTCAAAAATATGAACAAAGGCTTTTTTAACGTAACGTTAGCCTTCTTCCTATTGGCTAAGGATCATTCTCTCACTAGAGCTAAAAGGCCCGAAAATGAGTCCAACTTTCTCCTAATGATTGTTAGGAATTACTATGTCAGGGCAATTATTGATGTTGACAATAGACACCTATAAACTGAGAGGAGAGAGCTCAAGTGTTCTTAACTACAAGAGATAATGTGTATGGAATGATTATTTTTTGTTTCTATCTTCATCTCTATCTACAATTTGTTTCTATCTTCATCTCTATCTACAATTTGTCTTTCTCTATCAAGATACACAAATGTGAGCTTTCACTCCTCTGAACTGTTAGGAAATAAGACGTAGCTATATAGATTTTTGAGTAGATTACTTAATGGAGAGAGATAGATTTCACACACAAGAGATTATAGAGTAGAGAGAGTGAGAGAGAGTACACACGATATACGTGGTTCACCCAATGTGGGCTACGTCCACGGAAAAGTAGCCACTCAATGGCTTTAGCACTTCAAAAGAAGAAGTAGTTTACAAAGGGATTAAACCCTTGATAGAGCTCCGGCCTTGCTTCACTCTCATCACCTCACACTCACCTTGTTGCATCAACTTCACACTATGCAATGTGTGTAGAAATGGCCTCCTTTTATAGGCCAAAAGGGCTGCCCTCTCTTATGAGAGACAGCCATGTGTAGCCGCCCTTGTGCGAATAAGTCCAAATCGGACCCTCCAATCCGCCCATGTGTGGCCGCCCTTGAGAAGACAAGTCCTCTTTTGAATTCGGCCACCGGCCACCGGCCATTGACTTCCGACCACCGGCCATCGGCCATTGACTACCGGCCACCAGCCAACCGACCGGTTGTTTTCCGATCACTTTCCGGCTGCCGTTCGGCCATAATATTCCGGCAAAAAGGAATATTCCGACGAAAAAAAAGTCTCGGGGGCCTCCGTCCCCGAGGCCTCTAAAGTTGCCCCTGATTCTTGTCCGTGAAAATTTTGGTTTCCGGTGAGTGATTTTCCTTCACGCACGATGGCTTCTCCTCATAATGGGGGCCTTACAAATGTGCGCTTTTACCACAGAAAATTACAAGGGTAAATCAGCTCCATACTTAGCAATCTCCCACTTGGAGACTCATCTCCAAACCAAACCTGTGACTGCTTTCCATTCTGGCTTCTTATCCTTGAATGCCGATTGAAGATGAGCAAAAGCTCAACTTCTCCTTGTTGACCACCTTTGTAAACATGTCTGTTGGATTTTCACTTGTATGCACCTTTCCTAGCTTTAGTTGTCCCTCTTCCAAAAGAGTGCGTATGAAGTGATATCTCACCTCAATGTGCTTTGTCCTTGAATGAAAGCCTGAGTTCTTCGCAAGATGGATAGCGCTTTGGCTATCACTTTACAACACACAATTGTCTTGTTTGAATCCAAGCTCTTCTAAGAATCTGTGGAGCCACAGAATTTCTTTGCTTGCCTCCGTCATTGCTACATACTCTGCTTACGTGGTAGAAAGTGAAACCACTTTCTGCAGCTTTGAAGCCCAGCTTACTACTGTGCCTCCAACCGTGAACACATAGCTAGTAGTGCTCCTTTGAGTATCTTTGTCACTTGCCATATCTGCATCAGCATACCCTTTTAGAAAAATATCAGTTCCTCCAAAATACAAAGCATTTGTTGTTGTCCCTTTTAGATACCTAAGTATCCACTTCACAGCTTGCCAATGCTCTTTACCTGGTTTGTCCATGAACCTACTCACAACTCCCACTGCATGTACAATGTCTGGCCTTGTCCAGACCATAGCATACATTAGAGAACCTACCGCTGCAGCATATGGAACTTTAGACATATAGGCTATCTCCTCTTGTGTCTTTGGACACATATCCTTCGTTAGTTTAAAATGACCAGCCAAAGTGTAGAAACTGGTTTTGCATTTTGCATTGCAAACCTTTCTAGTACCTTCTTGATGTAATCTTCTTGAGATAGCTTTATTGTCTTCTTCGTCCTGTCCCTTGATATTTTCATACCAAGTATCCTCTTTGCAGCACCTAAATCTTTCATTGAAAAACATTTAGACAGCTCCTCTTTTAGGTCTTTGATGTCCTGCATGTTAGCACTTGCAATCAGCATGTCATCAACATACAACATTAGGATGATGAACTTCCCATCTCCCAAATTCTTCGTGTAGACGCAGTGATCCGAGTTGCATCTTGTGAATCCATGATCCAACATCCATCGATCAAACTTCAAGTACCATTGTCCTGATGCTTGATTTAAACCATACAAGCTCTTCTTTAATCTGCAAACCATTTTCTCCTTACCTTTTACTTCATACCCCTTTGGTTGAAGCATGTAGATTTCCTCCTCTAAGTCACCGTGAGGGAATGCCGTATTTACATCCATTTGCTCAAGATTTAAATCATGAGCAGCCACAAGGCTTAAGACAAGCCTAATTGAGTTCATCTTTACAATAGGAGAAAATATTTCATTTAAGTCAATACCTTTCTTTTGAGAAAAACCTTTTACCACAAGCCTAGATTTGTACCTTTTCTTCCTACCTTCTTCTTCCTTCAGCTTGTACACCCATTTGTTTTGAAGTGCCCGCTTACCTTTAGGCAACTCAACCAAATCCCATGTTTGGTTGCGATGTAGTGAGTCCATCTCCACTTGCATGCTCTTCGTCCATTCTTCTTTGGATTCATGTTGCATAGCTTCTTCGTATGATTCCGGCTCTCCAGAATCTGAGATCAAGAGATGGTTGAAGGAAGGAACAAACCTTTCTGGAGGTCTACTTGATCTTGTAGATCTTCGTGGAATAGGTTGAGGCTCCTCATTTGGTTGACGTTGTTGCACATTGTCACCATTTGCAGTCCTTGAGTCTTCACCGTCCTCAAGCTCCATGTACTCATCACCTGTTTCTTTTGTTTGTTTTCTTTCCAAGTAATCTTTGTACATATTTTGTTCCTTAAAAATTACATCCCTACTCCTTAAGATTTTACCATCTTCAGGATTCCATAGGGGATACCCAAAGTCTCCTTCTCCATAGCCAATGAAGAAACACTTTTTGGACTTTGCATCTAGCTTTGATCTTAGGCTTCTATCTATGTGTATGAAAGCCTCACACCCAAACACTTTGAGAAATGCATAATTCACCGGTTTACCTGTCCATGCCTCTTCTGGAACTCCCCCATCCAATGTCGTTGAGGGTGACCGATTGATTAAGTACACAGAGGTACTTACAGCTTTTGCCCAAAGCTCAAGCAGTAGGCCTGCATGTAGCCGCATGCTTCGTGCTCGTTCCATGATTGTCCTGTTCATCCTTTCCGAAATCCCATTTTTTGAGGTGTCCTTGGGGTTGTCCTTTGCCTCCGAATGCCATTGCTAGCACAAAAGCTTTCAAAAGATTGGCTGCAATATTCGCCTCCATTGTCGGATCTGAGGCATTTAACCTTGGTACCTGTTTCAGTCTCCACAAAGGCTTTCCACCTTTGAAATATGGAAAATACATCGGATTTATTCTTCATGACATAAACCCATGTTTTTCTACTCGCATCGTCTATGAATGTTACATAGTACAATGAGCCAGCAAGTGATGGTGTACTTGCAAGACCCCAATCATCAGAATGAACCAACTCAAGTTTTTTATTTTTTCTTTCATTTCCTGATTTTTGAAATTTTACCCTCTTTTGTTTACCATAAACACAATCTTCACAGAACTCTAAGTCCACTTCTTTCAAACCTGGTAGAAGCTTCTTTGTTTGAAGGATTTGCATTCCTTTGGCACTCATATGCCCAAGTCGGTAGTGCCACACCGCACTGTCAACTTCTGTAGTTGTTGCATAAGCTGAAGGTTGCGTGCTAACAATACACAAGTAAAGTGTACCGACTTTTTCTCCCTTGGCAACCACCAAAGATCCCTTTGAGATCTTCCACCGTTTGTTTCCGAATGCAATGTTGTGACCTTCATCGTCCAATTGTCCTGTAGAGATCAAATTTTTGCGAAGAGAAGGAACATGCCTAACATCTTTAAGCTTCCATTCATTTCCGTTAGCAGTTTTGACAGAAACTGTACCTTTGCCGACAATCTCACAAGATTCATCATCTCCCAAGTATACATACCCAAAATTACCTTTGGTGTAGTCTTGGAAATGTTTCTTGTGTGGTGTCGCATGGAATGAAGCCTCGGAATCTACTATCCAGGAATCAGACACATTGTCTAATGAGAGAATTAGAGCATCTTGCTCTAATTTACCTGCCACATTGGCCTCCGATGTTGGCTTGTTGTCTTGAGACTCTGTCTCCTTCTTCTTCTTGGACCAGCAATCCTTCTTGACGTGGCCCTTCTTGCCGCAGTTCCAACATTCAAGAACTGACTTTGTGCGTGACTTGCTCCGCCTTGAGCGATCACGACCCTTTTGGTTTTTGAACCTCTCCTTAGGCCTTCCTCTTGTTTCCATTGATAGTGCAGCACTTGATGATTCTCCTGTGCTTCTCCTTCGCATTTCCTCGCTTAGGAGAACACCCACAACATCATCAAACATAAGAGTATTTGTTCCAGAGATAGAATTACTTACAGTCATCACAAGGTTGTCCCAACTATCCGATAGAGATGATAGTATAAGGAGAGCTCGCACTTCGTCATCGAAATTGATTTTCACTGATCGAAGTTGACTTATGTTTGTGTTAAAGTCATTTAGGTGTTTTGCAACTGAGCCATTCTCTGCCATCTTTAGATTGAACAAGCGCTTCATAAGAAATACCTTATTGGATGCCGATGGTTTCTCGTAGAATTCGTCAAGTGACTTCATCAAGTCCTCCGTGGTCTTCATCTCCGAAACATTGAAGGCCACCGTTGACACCAAGCTTAACCGGATTGTTCCCAGTGCCTTTCGATCAAGGACAATCCATGCTTCATCTGCCATTGTTGCGGGCTTCTTCGCAAGACCGCCTAGTGGAAAATAGAGGTCCTTCTGGTAGAGATAGTCTTCAATCTGCATCTTCCAATGTTAGTAGTTTTTGCCGTTGAACTTCTCAATCTTGAGCTTCCCTTCCTCCGCCATAACTCCCACTCAATTCAAGGAATCCTTTCCTTGAGATAATTTAGCTACGAGCAAACCTTGCTCTGATACCAGTTGTTAGGAAATAAGACGTAGCTATATAGATTTTTGAGTAGATTACTTAATGGAGAGAGATAGATTTCACACACAAGAGATTATAGAGTAGAGAGAGAGAGAGAGAGAGTACACACGATATACGTGGTTCACCCAATGTGGGCTATGTCCACGGGAAAGTAGCCACTCAATGGCTTTAGCACTTCAAAAGAAGAAGTAGTTTACAAAGGGATTAAACCCTTGATAGAGCTCCCGCCTTGCTTCACTCTCACCACCTCACACTCACCTTGTTGCATCAACTTCACACTATGCAATGTGTGTAGAAATGGCCTCCTTTTATAGGCCAAAAGGGCTGCCCTCTCTTATGAGAGACAGCCATGTGTAGCCGCCCTTGTGCGAATAAGTCCAAATCGGACCCTCCAATCCGCCCATGTGTGGCCGCCCTTGAGAAGACAAGTCCGTTTTTGAATTCGGCCACCGGCCATTGAATTCGGCCACCGGCCACCGGCCATTGACATCCGACCACCGGCCAACCGACCGGTTGTTTTCCGACCACTTTCCGGCCGCTGTTCGGCCATAATATTCTGGCGAAAAGGAATATTCCGGCGAAAAAAAGTCTCAGGGGCCTCCGTCCCCGAGGCCTCTAAAGTTGCCCCTGATTCTTGTCCGTGAAAATTTTGGTTTCCGGTGAGTGATTTTCCTTCACGCATGATGGATTCTCCTCATAATGGGGGCCTTACAAATGTGCGCTTTTACCACAGAAAATTACAAAGGGTAAATCAGGCTCCATACTTAACATGAACGACAAGTAAAGCAATACATTGTAGGGAACCTTCTCTCCTTTTTTTTAAAACAGAATGCTCAATAGAGATTGCGTTAATCACAACATGACACACAAATCTCTGGCATATCCATTGCACAAGCTCAACCCAAAAAAAAATACAACAAGGGGAAGCAGACACCCCTTATTGTCCTTACATACCCTTACTAAACCTACAAAGTGCTAAGCACATTGAGAAGAACTAAAAACCCTTACGAAAAAGGGAAGCGCTTTATTGTTTACTAGTTTTGTTTTCACCACTTGATAGGAAGGTACCACATTGATAGTAATCCATTGAATCTAATTTGAGACCTAGAGCTCAACGGGGTCACTATATATAGATTATTTATATCATGTGCGCTCAAAGACTATTTCTAAAACTCCTTATCTGTGAATTTTGGACAAATAAAATACACCCTTTTCTTATTCAGTTTGTATTTTTTTTCCAATTCCATTTTACAGTATCCTTTTGTATGATGAGTCCAAAATTTAGAGCATGCTTTCCAAGCTTTGAAAATCTCAAAGTGGAGCTTGAACAAAGAAGATATGAGCAATTGAAGTTTTTTTAAGGTCAAGCTTGTAACAATTTAGTCCTCTTTGTGATGCATGCATCAAAGGAATTTTTTAAGCTCATCAAGGTTTTGAATGGTACTACTTTCCAAGAGCTTCAAGCTGTGTTTTATGACTCACCAAAAGGATCCATTTGCACGGTGATACCCTCTGTTGAAGTTGGCAATGGATGATTCTTTTAAATTTTGGAAATCCAATGCGAGTTATGAGGGACCTCAAAAGGCAAAATGAATTCTCAAACCCAAAGTTTAATAGATTTACTTTACAACTCGATAATCAAATTTGCTAGCAGAAATTTTATGGCCATCAAGAGGGGACTCTCAAAAAATTTATGATGGTCACTCAGGGGAACTACATAGAAAAGTGCAATGAGGTGGGCATTTAGCCCACATGGGGTTTCTTGCAGTGGAAACCTACACTATATATAAGGCAAGGAAGCAACACCTTGACATCACAAAATGGATGGTCTCTCCCATGAGATTAAGGAGCGCTAGCTATGGTGGACTCACCTCCTACTTCTTTTGTGGGCTAGAGGGTGTTGTTGGGTACTAGATGATGGTGTTGTTTGGTGTTTCAAGCGATCAATGGTGGTGGTGGCTGCAAGCTACTGGGGGCTATTGATGGTGTTTCAAGCGATCGATGGTGGTGGTGGCTGCAAGCTACTGGGGGCTATTGACACAAGCACCTAAGGTCCCCCACCTTTTGGGAGGGTATCTGCCAATGTTGGTTATTAAAGTGGTTGGTAAAGGGTGAGCGGAGGACCAATTTTCATGAAAATTAGGTGAGAAGAAAATGGGTGTTAAGAGCATATTAAAAAGAGACAAAAAAAACGCTCTTTTTGGGATTTTTTATGATGAGAAACTGTGAGCAAAGAAAGGGAATATTTTTTGGTGTGTTTGAGGAAGAAGAAGAGAAAGGAGGACGGAACTCCAAGGAAGGGAAGGCTCCTACGTGCTACCTACGTGTGAGGCCGAGAAAAAGTGAAAAAAAAACATGTCTTATTGTACATTTCTTGGACTAAATCAAACCATGCCATAATTTGTGATAGTGCTCACTTAAATAATGTGAAAGGGTGCACATTGCATATCAACATTTTGACATAAAATAAAATGAGAAAGAAGTAAAATAAAATATTAGAATTTAAATTTAAAACACAAAAAATAATTTAATATTTTTCATAAGAAAATATAAATTTAACAAACATAGTAAAACAAGATAGTGAAATGAGTTTAGCAATACCTCATATCATAGGATCAAACTCTTATGAATATGGGGATTATCCCACATGAGAAGAGGAAAATGGAAAGTGGGGGGTAGGGCACATTGGGTTCCCACTATAGGGTATAAAAGGTGAGAGGAGCTCTCTCAAGGCTTGGCTATGGGAGCTCGTGGGCTCATGGAGAGAGAGAGGGTGCATTTTCTCTATTCAAACTGCCTAGACAGGCGCTTGGCCATTTTTTTGGTCCCCGGCCACTTGCCCTCACCCCATTCCTTGGTCAAAGGGTCACCGACAGCTCATTTTTCACCCAAAAAAGGCCAAAATCGAACCAATTAAAAGATGCCCGAGGAGAGAACCTTGTCGGCTAAGAAGAGAGAGAAAAATATTGGGGATAAAAAATAAGAAATCCCCCATTTTAATAGCTGAAATACCTGCACAACTTTCAGAGAGCTCATTTTTGAGCAAGAAAGAGTGCACCTCCGACTTCGAGTGGCCATAACTCTTTCACCCTTCCTCTGTTTTTTATCTATGGATACTCTACGAACATCTCCATGAGACGAGATTTGTTGTGATGTCCCTTATTTGTCCTAATTTCGAGCATGTTTCATGCTTTAAGGGTTTTCCATAAATCACTACAGGTGTTTTCGATCGTGCAATAGTTCTTCCTTCCGACAGTGTGGCTTGTGAAAGGCTATAGAGGTATTCATTTTCCTTCTCGTTTGCATGCTAACAATGCCAAAAATTTTCTATCACCATTGCTCAACTGTCAAGAATTTATACTCAACGAAGAGACTATTTGTATCTAGAACCACATCCTTTGAAAAATATTTCTTCAATCTATAACCATTTATTCTATAGCACAAAGGTTCACTAGATAGTTTCTTAAACTCATAGGCGTATTCAAAAAAACATGCTTCAAAAAACTTAATGCATCAACAATTTTTTTCTGCTTTTGAATTCCAATCAAAGAGCTAATATACATTGGCTTCAAGCACCTAGATAGCCTTGAACTAGCCGAACACAGGCAATCATTTTGCATACATCATAGGACCATTTGAAGGCAAGATTCACCAACCCTTGGTATCTTCAAGCATCACAACGAACAAAGCTTCTAAAATATATTCTACCTATTAAATGCCTCATTTGGCATACACATCTCGATTATGCTTGTTGTACCTTGCACTAAGCAGTTGCTCAAGCACTATGCCATGAACCTGCTAAAAACCAGACATCTGCATCTTGTATTTCCGTAGAAAATGATGATAGATAGCTTACATAAGATAAATGATATATGTAGTGGATCTGTGGAAAGTATAAAGAGAGAGAGAAACTATTTTCTGTATTACCCTCCACGGTCAAATGAAAAGCTTGAAGATTTTTCATGTACATCACCATAAATTCTACCTAGATAAAAAATATGGCATTGATCATAGCGATCCACCTATATCCATGAGCTATCGTACACATTATAAACATGTATTCCATTACTTGAAGCATACTCACCATAAGCAAATGTCTTGTCACCTACTAGAAACATCTCCATAGTATCATTTTTATCGTATGAAGATCGAAATTGTGCATCACACCTTGCAAAGCAACCCACAATAACCCAGCCATCAACAATACAAAACCTAGCTTCAATGTCTTGTCATTTGCCTTCACGTGCTGCATAGACAAACCTATTTGTTCTCCTTACAAACTTGCATCCAAATCTTCTAAATCTGGCTCCAAGACCGACTCTTTAGACTTAAGAGCATGACTTGTCAAAGCTTCTACCTATTCCTTAAACACCTCATCACTTGCATGGTTGGCAGTACCTTCCTCTCTACATAAAGCCTAGCTCTCATAGGTTGCACCTGTACGAGTTCCCATAGAGTCATGTGATGGATCTATCTCTTCAGAGCTAGACACAAACTTTGAAACTATACCGTGAACCTCTACATGCCCATCAAGACAAGGATGCCCCACCCCCTGCATAGATAAATCAATTGAACATACCTCTGCTTCTGTTTCTAGCTTCTGCAAGTCATCCTTAAAAACCTGCTCTTCAATCAAATAAGTTGTACAATCAAACCATACCGCTTCTTCTAGCAAGGATGCACCATCACGAGACTCAAGAGAGGGTTGCTTAGCTAACACGCTCACACAAAGCATTTTTGGTCTGGAACTATACGTCTCTTTGACCTTTAGTTGTTGGCAGACAACATGTATAAACCTTCTACCACTTCATCCACATACAAGACATCATAAGTTTCATATCTTGAATATATAGATTGTCTCCCATGTACTATCTGTATCTAAAACATTTTTGGAGCTTTGAGAACTTCCGGACTCCTTTTCTAAACTAGTCAGCTTTGGTGTCTCTACTATCTTTCTCGTTTTTGGTTCTGAAATAAACACTTTTTTTTCAAGATCCTTTACCACCTCATTCTCTTAAACAAGCGCACTGGGTGGCACTCTAAATATACCTCTCTGTACCTTTTAAGACCTCATTGGTACTTGGTGTACCTCCTCTATGATATCACCTTCACATGCTTTGATCGAATGTATATCAATAAAAGTTTTTATCTCTTGGTGCTCATAAATGTGCTTGGGCTTAGGTCCACTTATCGTCGTAATTGTAGACTGTAGCGACCTCCATCGTCTTCTTTATTTTTTTGTCTCTTTGCTCTTGCAACTTTGAAACCTTCGTCATAGGTTCTTGGATCTTCGTAATCCACTCTCCCTCAAACATAAGGATGCAAGGAAGATAGAAACTTTTTCAGCTTAAAGTATCCCGCATTGGCTGCTTGGGTAGCAGCCGCCAAATCCTCCCAATAAGCTCAAAATCTATCAATAGAGGTATTGAAATTTGCACTTACATCCTCTTGCAAGCCTTTGATCTTTGCATCTGCTTTCACAACCGACACCAGCTTTTGATACCTTTATAGAAATTGCTCGCGAAATCCAATCGAATTATACTTGCGTGCATCTTCTAAGCCATCAAATCAAGCTTTTGCTTTAATGGTAAAGTCTTGACCTTTGCTTCATCACATGGAATCCGTAGTATTGTCAACATAAATAACTCAAAAGTGGTAATCCAATCGTATGTATCTTCATCTCCTTTGAAGACAGGACCAAATTCCAACTTCATATTGATTCACAAGCACTTTGTCAGGAAGCTTATCAGTGGATCCTCAGTGGGGGCACCACAAGATGGAAAGGGAAAATGAAAACACACGACACACAGCCTTAATGCCTCTTTATAGCCCAGTGATTCCACAACATCTCTATACCCTAATAATCATACACTCAAAATCCCAATACAGAAACAATTGATGCATGTGCCCGCACCCATTAACCAACCCGAACTCACACGACCATCTGCTAGACATACTATCTTAATTCCTGACTATAACCCATTAGGGCCAAAAACGTCTAAAAAAGGGTTGTTTGGTAATCCACGGATTAAGAAATAGGCCAATACTCACTTGACACGTATACAAAAGTATGGCATTCCTGTCTCCTCTAGCTTGAGCTTTTGTGCTTCCACTTTAGCGGAAAATGTCTAAATGTCACTTTCATTTGGCTAAATTGCCTATACTTGATGGCGTTCCTGTTATTTTTGACGTATAACATCATAGTCTGGGCCTGATGTACAAGTGCTCTTTTCTATTTAATATTGTACAATATTAAGCTAGAAGATACGAAATCTTTCTTTTCAAACAGTGATGATGACACCTATTAGTGACTAATCCATATTTTTTTAATGTCTACTTTTCACTTAGCCTCTACTCCTAAGCACTCGCATCAAGAGCTTGCTCTCAACACGTGCGTACATAATATCTACATCAACATGGGACCACACCTGAAGACATCCTTTCTCACATTGTTTTGAATCAATGACCACACTGTGCGACTGTGGCTTGATTGATCTAGTCACTCTACCCCCACTCGCCCCGTTTCGGTAGTGTACCCACATCATGCACAAAAGGACTCAATGATTTTTTCACTCCTCCCCCTATCGCACCGGTCCAGCTCTTGCCCACAGTGCTCTTGTCATGTGTGAGCTTGTCACCCTCCTATCGTGTTGTTCTAGCTCTGTGGCCACACCACATAAGAACCTTGAATCACCTTGTTAATTGGATTCCTAAGGTTTTTCTAAATCATGTACAAAAGCACTTAGAGACTTTGACACTCCCCATGTTGCGTAATTTTAGCTCCTACCCACACCGTGCGAAGAGGGCATCATACAGGTTGTCACTCCCCCCCTCATCGCGTCGTTCTGGCTCCATGCACACACCATGCACAAAAATCTTGAGTGACATTATTTGGACTATTTTTCTAAATCATATGCAAAAGCGCTCAGAGACTTTGACACTCCCCATGCTGCATCATTTTAACTCTTGCCCACACCGCGCGAAGAGGGCATCATACAGGTTGTCACTACCCCCCTCATCGCGTCGTTCTGGTTCCATGCAAACACCATGCAAAAAAATTGAGCATGACCTTATTATTTGGACTTATTTTTCTAAACCATGTGCAAAAGCGCTCAAAGACTTTGACACTTGCCATGTTGCATCATTCTTGCTCCTACCCAGACCGCACGAAGAGGGCATCATACAGCTTGTCACTCCCCCCCTCATTGCGTCATTTTGGCTGCATGCACACACCATGCAAAAAAATATTGAGTGACCTTATTATTTGGATTCCATTGGTTATGTACAAGATATTAGCAAAAGGCCTATTTGGTGCCACAATATGCCTTGCTTGCACAACGGGATAGGGGGTATTTTTAGAATCTCACTACCCCCTCATGTTGTGTGGGTCATTTTTGGAACACCAATTTGGTGCCACACTATGCCTTACTTGCACAATAGGATAGGGGGTTAGGTTTATAATCTCATTACCCCAATCATGACATGTGGGTTATTTGCATTCACAAATTCACCTTTCCTGCCTACTATAGATGTCTTTTATATATAGCTATATCTATTAAGCATATTGGACCCAAGCATAGTCACAAAATTTTTACAATATATAACACTTGTAAATTTTAAAAGCTTTATTATTTGAAACTTTTGAAATCACAGATGAGTTCAAAATGCCCAAAGACCTCGAAAACGACTGGCTATATGCCTTGTTTGGATACTTGGAGAGGTCGGTATGGCCAAAAAAGGCCTCCGGAGGCACTATCCCGTACGGTGCGAGGAGAGGGGTAGGCAGAATCTGGCTACCCCTCTCCTCGCACCGTACGGGATAGTGCCTCCGGAGGCCTTTTTTGGCCATACCGACCTCTCCACGTGTCAGAACAAGGCATATAGCCAGTCGTTTTTGGGGTTTTTGGGCATTTCAAACTCATCTGTGATATTAAAATTTTGTCATTTTGTTCTATTTGAAAGTTGTAATTATAAGTTGAGTCAAAAGAGCTGAAGCAACAAAGTTTTATTAACATGGCTTAAAGGCAAAGGGACTCTATAGGGTGATGAAGATTCTAATAATGATGGTCCATGCCAATGGTTTCTAGATGTCATGTTATAGGATCATGGTCACATGGAAGTCTACATAGAAGAGTGAAAAAATTTCAAGCTCAAGTTTGATCTCACACAAATGTTAGAATAGTTAAAAGGAAACTTGTCTTAGGAGTTATAGATGAGTAAAATTATTGTGTGGCAAAGGGGAGATAAAGTGTTAATCCTGATGTTGCAATGTTAGCCAAACATATGTTGTAACTTTACAAGGTATTATATTGTGAAAATGAATTTTTTGCAAGGAGATTGAAAGTAAATTTACAAGGAGATTTAAAGTAAATTTACAAGTAATTATATTGTTAAAATGATAGTCTTTTGCAAGGAATGATATTGTAACTTTGCATCTAAATAGTTTCCTCCTTGGAATGATTGTGATGTTCACAGCAAGGTGGTTGTTGTTGGTTCTTTGATCTCATCCTCTATAATTGCCTCCCTTGGTATCGACTTAGTTATTTTAGTGCATTACTTCTTCTTTGTCATCCTCCCTTTCTTGTAATTGATATGAAAAATGAAGTTTGTGCTTGATAATGTGACTTCTGAGAAAACTAAGTGAATCTTTTAGCTTTCAAACCTCCTGTTGAAGAATCCTGCAAAACATTTCCTGTGCTTTTAGAAATAGTTGGATCCTTCTCCAAATGCAGATGGCCACCATGGAAATCTATTTATGAGTAAGGCTTCAAATTTTTCTATTTACCTTCCAGTTCATGGATCAACAAGATACAAGCTGACTTTTGTCCATATCCATTTGCTTGCTCCGTTGGCTTTGTAATGCTTGAGCTCGGACGCCTGTAACCTTTGATACACACTCCTCGCGGTTTCTTATACTTGGTTGAGCTTCATTTTCATATGGAACAACTTAATGAGTTTCTAAGCAGAGTGCAAATGGTGAAAAAGATTGTGAGGCTGAAGGGAGCTTCTAACCAGAGAAAAACTAGTGAGTTTGGAAAACTTGTGAGGCTAAATTGAGCTTCTAGGAAGAGCAAGACTAGTGAAAAAAAATGGAAATCTTGTGAGGGTGACGAGAGAAAAATGGTTTCCATGCAGAGTAGAAATGATGGGAAAACTTGTGAGATTGAAGCGAGCTTGTAGCCGAGCAAAACTAGTGAGAAAAATTGGAAAGCTTGTGAGGGTGAAGAGAACAAAATGGTGGTTCTCTTGCAATGATGAAGTGAGAAAAACCACAGTGGTCCTACTAGCTAGACCAGAAATGGCGGTCCTCTTGCGAAGGTAGAGACAGCTTGGAAAGCTTGTGAGGGTGAAGAGAGCCTAATGAAATGGCTTGAGAGAAAGAGTAGTGAGGAAAACCATCATTCAAAAGTGAAAATTTTGTATTTACCTCCAAACCAACAAAATAGGTCCAGTAGGGCAGAAAGTAGTGTGAAAATGACATCTTTTGTTCATATTGAAAGATCTGTACCGGGATACTCTTTAAATGCTTTGAATACCCAAAACGGTCAAATTTGGAGCCGTTTTGACCGTCAAATGCTCCGCTAATTAGCAAACTAACCAATTCCTTACACAACCCTTTTTGAGGCCCTTTTGGCCCTAATGCCTTCAGAGCTCCAAATACCAAAGAAAGTCAATCCAACCCCAATCACTACACAAAGACTTGCCACATTTTTGGCATGCATGTACAAGCTCCCTTACAAACTAGAGTCTCCTTGGCATACACTAGATTTAGATGGAGAGCACTCACACACTCTCAAAAGAACCACTTGGTTACACGATACACATAGGGATGAAAGCAAGAGAAAATTTCAACAATGGCCAGAGAGTATCGTTGGAAAAATCTCTTTCAAAAATGGATGTACAATGATGGAATATATGGGAAAACTATCCTCCTTTGGTGAGGCTTCTGACGAATCCCTTCTCATGAAATCTTCAAGTTGGCCATGCCTTCGACACACGCCAAGATTGCGCTCACCTTCCCTTTAGCCCTGAGCCTCGTTTGTTCCCGTCCTGCAACAATGCTTCAAACTCTAGTAGACTAGAACAAAAAAAATTAATGCATCAGCATGTTTCTTCGTGCTTTCGGATTCCCTGTGGTAGCTCATCTTTTTCTACAGCCTTCGGATCAGCAATGGTCAAGTATCGGGGTGCTTGCACCCGTGTAGGTGGAGGTGACCGGCACAGCTGGTCACGCAGTTTATGGGGGGCCAGCGCGTTAAGTTGAGAGATATATAACTACTCGCATAGCGCAGGCATGGGCGAGCATGCAACGCAGTGGTAGAGGCGTTGTCACTCATTGCCAGGGTTTGGGCTCAATACCGTCGTTGACTGCGCATTGGCTGTATCTTTGTCAACCCAGCAAGTGGCACCCTATCACCCTGTCTACTCACGACTTTTGGCTTCTCCCTCTCGGTGGCCCTTCCCTCCAGTACTCGGCTCCGTTGGACCTCCTTGGTTGCCTCTGATATGGCAACCCAACCTGCAGGTCCGGACCCCCACAACTGGTGGCCTCCCTCTGCACTTCTCTCCAAGGCCCCCATCTCTCCTTGCCATGCATCCATACAGATGGCGCACTTTCCTGGCATGTCCTCTTCTCCATGCAGCTCCTGCCCTCCTTGCCACCTTCAACCCTTGCATCCTAGCACTGGCTCCGTTGGAACTCCTTAGTTGCCTCTGATATGGCAACCCAACCTGCAGGTCCGGACCCCCACAACTGGTGGCCTCCCTCTGCACTTCTCTCCAAGGCCCCCATCTGATGGCGCACTTTCCTGGCATGTCCTCTTCTCCATGCAGCTCCTCCCCTCCTTGCCACCTGTAGCGCACCTTCCACATGCCCCAGCTTGACTGTAGTAGCCGCCTAGAACGCTTTTTTCCCATGCCATCCGCAGTAGTGCCACCACCTCCGGTACATATCCGATTTTTTCTCTTTTTTTAGCTTTATGCTAATTTTAACTTCACTTTATAAAAAACTCCAGCTGGGTCCTCTTTCGCACGCCCATGCAATGCGCTCCGAACTCCCAGTTATCGAGCTGCAATGTTCTTGAAATTCAAAAACACAAAAGCCCCCCAATTGGTTGACCTAGACCATCCACTTTGAAGCCACGATCGCTTGTAATAATGTCCTATCGAAAAGCTAACGGGCATTGGCTTCAAGCACCTAGATAGCCTTGAACTCGCCAAACACGAGCAATCATTTTTCATACATCATAGAACCATTTGAAGGCGAGATTCACCAACCCTTGGCAATCAAGCATCACAACGGACAAAGCTTCTAAACCATGTTCGACCTGTTAGATGCCTCACTTGGCATACTCATCGAGACCATGCTTGTTGTACCCTACATTAAGCAACTGCTCAAGAACTATGCCATGACCCTGCTAAAAACCAAGCATCTGCCTCTTACATTTTCCTGGATAGACCATGTTTGCATGCACCAACATGCTGTAACTATCTATTTGCGGTGCCCGATATGCAGCGATGCACGAACCGCCTTGAACATGGCCAACAATATTTGAGTATCAAGGATCAAGCCTACAAAGTATGGTGGATTTTGGAGTTTGTTTGGTATTTTTTTCGCAAAAAAAAGTCCGTCGGGGTCAAAATTGATCAAAATTGGCCTTAAGAAGGTTAAAAAATGGACAAAACGGTGTCAAATGGCTGAAAATTTACACATCACTCATGGTGCCATGAGTGTTTCAGCTTGAAGAGTGTGTGTGGAATTTATCATCAATACTTTCACCTCTCTATGTGAAGGAGGAAGCAAGGTTTCTATAGGTGGTCCTATATAGTGCCATCTTGTTGTGTCGCGTCTTGTTTTTGAACGTGTAGAGGAGTGAACGAGAGTTTCTTCTCTTCAAGTTTGCACTTGAGAGAGTCTATGAAGGTTTTGAGGTTTCTGTGGATGTGTGTGTTCAAGGAATTAAGGGAAGAACGTTTGGCTTTTCGCAAGACTTGTGACCCTGAATCGATGCCATTAGAGTTGAGGCTACACAAAAGAGTTTAACACAGTGGAGTTTGGTGAAGCTTTTTCAATGGTTTGAGAGAGGCCTTTTCTAGCTAGATATTTGAATTTTTGGTGGCTTTTCTTGTGTTTTTTGGTGGCCATCGAGTAAGATTTCGATCCTTGATAAACTCGACTCACTGCGTAGTGTCTGCAAGTAGACAAGGGCTTGTAGTTTAGGACATTTAGAGCTTGAAGTGGGTTTGTGGGAAAAATTTTCACTGAGCTTTTGAGTGGTGGTGTGTGAGGTGAGAAAGGTAAGTGGATTCCTTGTGTTGTGTCAAGGTGCGAGGGTGTGGGAGTGTGTGCACAATGTCTTTTGCTCCATCAAGGTTGATGATGTGGCCAGAGTAGTAGCGGGAGACACTACCCTATCTTGGATGATGGCATTATTCTGCTGCATTTGCTATCCAATGATGATATCAAACCCCCATAAACCTTCTACTCATTAATTGGTATCGTTGCATACCCCATTTCACTCCTTAAAATACTTTATTTGGAGCTTGTTTTCCATGAGAGAATCCGTAGATATTGTGAAGGTCCCTTGGATTCGATTCCTTCGATGTTAAAATTTCTTCTTGTTTTCCAATTGGGTATTTCAATTCCCTCTCAATAGTTGGAATACCTCTCTCATTCCTATGCTTACACCACAACTCACATGTAGGTCCTTGCCTGTGTCCCATTGTACCACAATAGTTACATGGTTGCATTGGATTGGTAGTTTGCTGAAACCTTGGCCCATTTTTCCAACTCCCTTGCTGGAATGGCCTTTGTTGATTTGAATTCTGAAATCTACCCCTGAAGGGTTGTGGTGCAACCACATTAGCACCTGATTCCATCTTTGCTAAAATGTGTGCGTCTTCTGCCTCTAAAATTGGGGTTATAATAGCAATTATCATACTCATGTCTAGGTCTTTGGCATACCTGACAAAATGGTGATTTGGCAGGGCTAGAAAATGATTGTGGTTGTATCTCCAGTTTATCCAAAATCTATTTACCGATATCATTGGGTTCCTTAGATTTAGACTTACCATGCTTGGCTTTGCCTTTGCTTTTGTGTTTCTTTGACTTTGATCCTTTCTTCTTGGACTTTTTCTTCTTCTTCTTCTTGGCTCTCAATGTGTCCTTTTCTTCATCCTCAGAATCTGTTTCCCGATCGGAATCTGAATCTATTTCTTCATCACCATCTGAATCTAAATCTGAATCCTCATTTTATGAATCAGAGTCCTATTGGGACTTATTCTTCTTACTCTTCTTTTGTTCACTAGTGCCATATCTTCTTTCGGCTCTCATGGCTGCATCCACAATGTTTCCAAAATCTTGAGGTTGGGTAAGAGGAGCATGATCTGCAATGGCACTCTTCAATTGTTCCCTCAAACCTCTACATAAAAAATCACCCAATTGTTCCCAAGAGGGTATTTGATTGGCTTGCAACCTGTCCATCAAGTTCCTAAATTGTTGGTCATAGTCTTCTACCAACAAATCCTTTTTCTTTATATTTCTAATTTTCCTCAGAACATCTTCAGAGGTTTTCTCTACCTTGAACCTGGCGAGAAATTGGATCTTTAAGCTATCATAATCACGAATGCAGCAGTACCATACTGCATGAACCAAGACATGGATTTTCCTTGTAATGTTGCTTCAAAATGCTCCTTTTTGATAACATCATTATAAAGGACATCATACCCACTAGCAGACCATCTTGTCTCAAACTGTCCCACATGATTGTCAGCATCTTGGGAGTCTTTCCCACTAAATTTGGCTGTCCCTACTTTGGGGTTGAGTGGTGGTTGTGCCATAATGGGTACTTGTTGAATTGGTGGACCCCCTAAAGGGTTGAAGTTCAACAGTGGTAAAAGTGGTGCTTTAGGAAACTGCAGTTGCCTCCTTGCCCTCAAAAACTGTTGGATTGCTTGAATGTCAACTAACTGATGGATGACTCTTTGAGGAGTTGGGTTGCTTTCTTGCACTATTGGCTGAGGTGAAGATGTTTCCCCTTCCTGTTGTTGGTCTCCACTTATGTTGCTGGTCTCTTCAGGTTTTGTTCCTTTAGGAATTGGTGGCAAACCTGTAACTGCTCCTACTTCGAGAATTTCTTCTTCTGCATGACCCCGTGATCTCTCAAGTTGAGATTCCAACCATGATTCATATCTTTTTCTTTGGAACCTGGTGTCATAGGAGAGTTTTGGTGGTTCATCCCCTGAATCACTCATACATGTCTCCTTCTACTTGTGATTTTGAGGAAAATTTTGAGTTGTCTACTAGTGCAGTTAGTTTTGAAAAAAACCTCCAAAACCATAGTAGATCCACTCATTTTGTAAAATCCTTTCATGAGGTTATAGTTCAAGGCCTACTACACATGGAAAAAATAAGAAACTTGTAAAATTTCTCATCTTTTGGTCACACCAAGCCTCCAAAGTTGATGGACCAAAATATTTTCATCAGAACAGTCATTTCTTACGTTTTGTTGCGTAAAAATAAGATGAGGGATTTTTGTAGGACTTGAGATAAATTCCCTAGTTAACTTCAATGGGTTGGTGATCAGAACATATGATTGCTTATCACTCACTATTTTTTGTTTTGCCAAAATAAATAGGTACAAAAAAGTTGGATTTTTACCATTCTGCAAACCTATCATCAAAGTTTCTATAGCCACGCTCAATACAAATAATATATGCATGTTTTCTTAGTTCCCTATTGTCCTTTAGGTTCATAAGGAGCCATGGAGCATGTCAAAAGAATAAAACATCTCTTACCAAGGGGAATCTTGGGGACAAAGATGAAGTGCTAAATACAGTAAACATGAAAAAACTGGGTTCAACATTATGAGTTGTAGAATCCCATAGAAACTATTCAATATCTAGCCAAATTTGATCCTTATGACTAGATATGGTTACTACCTACAAAATGCATGTAGTTGTCACAAGAAACTAACAATATTGAAAAAGCTATACTTGATATACTAGAATGTTTCGTTTTCTTCTATAATTGAAAAAATCAACCATCGTTGTCTAATATGCAAAATAGGGTATTAGGTGCCCCAAAACTCAAGGAATATTAGCTTTATGTTACAATATGCGACATAGAAAATCAAAACTACATTTGGATATCATGAAAGCCACCAAAAAAATCATAGAAGAGCTAAAATTGGCTAAAAAACAGGATTTGACAATTTTTGTAATTTGGTCATAACTTACAACTTTAACATTTATTTCTTCCTAGAAGCATCAGGACATGTTGAGGACTACTATACTAAAGATAGTTCTCTAGCATTATAGACCTCACAAACATGAATTCTAGAGTGGTATAGTTGCAAAAAGTTGAAAAAATCCAAAAACAGGACCCGTTTTTTCACACAATTTAGGTTGTGAAATGTTGTGCAAGGACAATGTTAAAGATGGAATTGATATTCCAAAAAAATGTCGAGTTTTTTTTAGCTCATGAGACAACTTTCTAGACAGATAGCACCTGAAAATCCATTTTGAAACTCTTGACATAATTCAAGGAAAATGGTCACTTAATAGGACATAAAAGTGTCCCAGGACATAAAAGTGTCACATTACCAACCTAGTGTTAAGGCTTTGATTAAAGTTTGCTCCACAATCAACAGGATCGCCAAGTGTTATTGAGGCATAGGGGAGTGAGAATAATAACTAAATTAACCATTAAAGCATTACATCATCATCCCACATAATCAAAACAGTTTCAATACTTGAACATACTTGAACATGTTCAGAACAGAATTAGGGAATTGAAGAAAAATTGAAGACTGAATACATAGAGAAGCATAGAATCTTAATGGACATAGCCTTGCATTCATCACCCTTCTCTCATACAACGCCATCAGGTGCGAAGATAACTACTTAGGAAGAATGAAGAGGCACAAAGCTCTTCCCTAATTACAAACTGAAAATAAAACTACTAAGGTTCAAGAACACTTTATTGAAAGAATATGCAAGGCTAACAATTCCACCGGGGGTCGTATTGGGGCACCTTTTGGTCACATTTCTGTTATGTTATTCTGCACATGTTGGCGGTGGGTGCAACGATATGGGTGTGCCGGAGTCTTTCTTGTTGCGGTGGCCTTCTGGTAATGCCTTGGCTGGTTGATATGTTTGTACATGTGCATTGTGTGTGCATGCTTGGGTGTATTTACCTCTATGATGGCGGGTGTGCATGTCCATTCATGAGTGCTAGTGTGTGTATCTCATAGGCTAGCTATGATCAAGTGTGTGTGTGTGTGTGTGTGTGTGTGTGTGTGTGTGTGTGTGTGTGTATGAAGTATGTGGGTGAGTGTCGGCAAGTGGTTGTGTGGAAACAAGAGTGAATGAGAGACATATGTTTTATTTTTGCTGGCTCGCTGACTATAGAGAATGAGAGAGGGAGAGAGAGCATGAGTGAAGTGGTGAGGGGAGAGAGGGGGGGAGAGGGTGAGAGAGGGAGTGTGTGTGTGTGTGTGTATACGAAAGAGAGAGAGAGAGAGAGAGAGAGAGAGAGAGAGAGAGAGAGAGAGAGAGAGGGAGTGTGTGTGTGTGTGTGTATACGAAAGAGAGAGAGAGAGAGAGAGAGAGAGAGAGAGAGAGAGAGAGAGAGAGAGAGAGAGAGAGAGAGAGAGTGTTCCTGCTATTCGCGACTCAGAAAAGCAACGAGAGAGCAGGAGACTGAACTAGGGGAGGGAGAGAGTGAGCGGGGGATAGGGAAGAGGGAGGGGGAGTGTGAGAGTGTGTGTGTGTGTGTGGGTGGGTGATATGAGATAGAGAGTGCCCTGATGGCTACCGACACAGAACATGTGGGAGAGAGAGGGTGTGAGCAAGATATGGAGAGAGAGTGGGAGGCTGAGGGTATGGAGGGGGGTGGGGTGGCAAAGGGTAGAGAGAGAGAGAGAGAGAGAGAGAGAGAGAGAGAGAGAGAGAGAGAGAGAGAGAGAGAGAGAGAGAGAGAGAGAGAGATAGAGATTTTTGTGCCTTGATGGACTGGTACCGACATAGAGAGAGGGAGAGTCAGTGGGGGAAAGAGAGAGAGTGCTCATGGATGTCACTAATGGATGAGAGGGAGAGAGAGAGGGAGTGGCTGAGGGAACAAGGTGGGTGGGGTGGTGATAATGGAGGGGATGGAGGGAGTGGTGCCAAGGGGGGCGGGGGGGGGGACACTGCATGCGCATGAGCAAAGGGGGAAGAGATGGTGGCGGTCGTCTGTAGACAAAAAGAGAAAAAAAACTTTTTCTAAATTGTTTTCCTTGCATTATGAAGCTCTGCTTTGGAAACCGGCTGTCCTGAGCCCTCCTCTAAAGGTTAGGGGCATTTATGCCTCTAACTCATTCGTGTGGTCGTAGTCATCATAGGTGGAGGTTGATGGTGTATCCTCATCAGGAATGTTGATAGGTGGAGTTTGATCAAATTGTAGAAAATAAGGTTTAAGTTGCCATCCATTGACTCTGGTCTTATGAAGCTTACCATCAACTGCCATGAGCTGGACTCCCATTGGAATATTTCTTCCTAATGATAAAAGGGACTTCCCATCAAAGTAGGAACTTATTATCCTTGCATGTGTTGAAGCGATTGTCATAGCGGAGCACCAACATGCCCTTGTTTAAATATTTGTGCCGAGGATGTTGATTAAAACTAAGCCGTCTGTGTTCTGCATGTGCCACATAGTGATTGATTGCCTCCTCTCTGTCCACCTGTAGTTGTTCCAAGTCAAGGATGTGATCTTTCAAATGCATGTTGGGTTGTTGAAGCTGGCTTGCCATTATTCTGAGACTTGCTAGTTGCACCTCAATAGGTAAGATTGCCTCCTTACCAAATACCAAATGATATGGGGTGAGCCCCAAAGATGTTTGTAATGAGGTTCAGTAGGCCCACAAAGCTGGAAGTAGATACTTATTCCAATCCCCATGATGGTTGTTAACCTGCTTGGTGATGATTTTACAAATCATTCCATTCACTTTTTCAACTAGGCCATTACATTGAGGGTAATATGGTGTGGAGTGCCTCCTTGTAATGTCTAATTTTTGCATTAACTCCCCTACCAAGTCCGCTCGGAAACCTGGCCCTCTATCAGAGATGGTTTCCAATGGTGTGCCAAACCTGCAACGTATGTGCTCATAGACAAACTTAGCTACCTCCACAACTGTGATCCTAGTTGTCGTCATAGCTTTAACCCATCTAGTCATATAGTTGACTCCCATGATGATATAGAACTTCCCTGAGTTCGCCCTAGGCAATGGTCCTATGGCATCTATACCCCATTTCTAAAATGGCCCATATGAGAGGATAGGTGTCTGTGATTCAGGCATGAGTGACCTGGTGTTAGCTCTTTGACACAATTTACATGTCTTACACCAATTGTGTACATCACGATTGAGACTAGGCCATACAAAACTAGCTTGCAAGATTTTCCTGCTTGTTATATCTAGGGCAAAGTGATCGCCACAAACACCATAACGACAGTTGGCAATTATCCCAGTAATTTCATTAGAGAGAGGAACCTTCCTGAGTACTTGGTCCTTACCCTTACAGTACAGACCGTCATTGATAAGTCGATACCTTGTGGCCTTCCTGGTGAGCCATTACTTTTGCCCTTTTGTCAGTTCTGGTGGACATTCCCCTATTTCCAAGAAATGCATTATGTCGGGTAAGGTGTCACTACCTTGAAATAGAGGGAGCTTTAGCTTTATAGCCCCAACTACCATTTCTTGCAGTCTTTCGCTTACTAAGGCATTGGCTTCATGGTTTTGAACCCTTGGGATGTGGTATAGCTGAACTGCTTCAAACTTTCCCATCAAAGTTTTTACATTGCTTAAGTGAGTCCTCAAGCTAGGTTCTTACATGTCCATGCTCCCATTTACTTGCCTTACCCAAAAGTAGAGCACCCCCAAATACATTAAGGCACCTTACCCCTTGTGAGATGCACCATTGTAACCCCTTGGTTAGTGCTGCATACTCAACTTCATTGTTAGAATGTGATTCTAACAAATGGCCAAGCAAAAATACCTTGATACCTTTGTCATCAAAGACCACTATGCCTGCAGCTACTTTGTTGGATGTTCACTTGTAGGATCCATCAAAGTAGAGAGAGTGTTCTCTTTCTATCACTGGTGGCTCTGGAAGTGGTTGAATTCCCCCCCTCTAGATTTGCTTTACTTTTTTCTCAAAGTGTTGGTAGGTCATGAGTCCCCCCAAGCTTGCCCTTGTCGTGCTTTCCACCTATACCATGTAGTCAAACTATTTTAGATGAATTAGCCATTTAGTAATTCTAGCAGAAACATCCATGTGTTGTACCACATAGGGAAATATTTCATCCATGGTTAAGATTACAAATTTCTTAGGCAACAAATATGATTGAAACTTTGTAGTTGCAAATCTAAGAGCTAGGACTAGGTGTTCCACATGGGTGAAACCTTTCTCTACCGCTGTCATCATGCGACTGGAGAAGTAGACTAGCCTCACGAAAGATGTCGTTGTGTCCTTTTGGAGTAGCACTGCCCCCAAGGAGTCATCACCCACACTTGAGGTGACATAGAACTTTTTGTTCCACTTAGGTGGTGAGATAGTTGGTAGGGTGGCTAAGACTTCCTTTACCTTGTTGTAGTGTTGCTCGCTCTCCTCTTCCCATGTGAAAATTGATCATTGTGTGAATTGTTGTAGTGGTAGAACAAGCTATGATAGTAGATTTATGAATCTACTCAGGTACCTCACCTTTTGTAAAAAAGAGATTAGTTGATGTGTGGTTGTTGGTGAAGGTAGTGAGATGAGTGGGGACACCTTACTTGGATTGGCATTAATACCTTTAGTAGAAATTTCATGGCCTAATTAAGAGAATGACCCTACTTTCCCCAATGTGGCACTTGTCTACATTTAGCTATCCTCCTAGGCTTTGCAGCGTTGCTAGACCCTCATTCACTTTTTCTAAGTGTGAGATGCAAGGACTATACATACAAGAACCATCAATGAGAACTCTTATGGATGTTCCAAAGGACAATTGAAAGACATATGTGACATATCTTTGGAATGTGACAGGTGCATTTGTGAGACCAAATGGCATAACTCTATAAGAAAAACAAGCCCATGGTGTAATGAAAGTGGTTGTTAGTTGATCTTCAAAGGCTATGCGTATTTGAAAATGTAAGGGAAGCGGACTGCGTCCCTAAGAGACATAGCTATGGACAATGAGAGCGTAGAGAAGAGATGAGAGGAGAAAAAGAAGATAACACTCTAATCTGTAAAAAATGTAAGAGAGTTCCAATTAAAGTTTGATGAGCCTTATAAAGGCATGTACAAGAGTGCATACACGGTGTCCAATTCACAATGTCCGCCCAAGTCCGCCCAAGTTAGACTGACCCCAACAATCGCCCCCTTTCAGCCAAACTTGGCATAATCATCCTTGTGACGCCCCCTAGAACTAGACTCTCACTCTCATGACACAAAGAGTTTTAGGTGTACTCCTAACCACAAGTTTTTGGTATGCTCGTAAACCGTCAGTTTTAGGTTTTCTCACAACCAAGGGTTTTAGGTGTACCCATAACCTGACGCTACCAAGACAGCCTCCCCTTTCTCGTAGGTGGAGATAGGCGTAGCCACCAAACACGGAGCTTTTGGTTTACTCCCAAACCCTAGAATTTTTGGGTAACTCTAGCTAACCTTGGGTTTAGGTTTACCCGATAACCTCATGAGAGCGTGGTTTTACAAGACGAGGCTACGCATCAGGAAGGTCTTACCGCCAGCATCAATTTACTTGCCCGGGCAGTGTCTAATCCCTTTATAACAATGTCGACTCACATAGACGGATGACGTTTTGCTACACATAGAGGCGGATACAAATTGTCGCTCAAGTGATATTCAAACATACTTGTCACGCTTATCAAGTTAAATAGGTGTGGGACAATTGCAGGACTCGACCAAAGATCGTTTGACATACACAACATGTGCACTTTCACCGTCAAATGAAAGTGTGGACGACTGTGTGAACAACCACTCAAGATTTTAGAAAATAAAACAACAAATGCCACCTAATTTTAGATGATAAAAATGGGAGAAGGAAAACGTAGGTCTACTGAAATCATAGCTGATGAACTCAAGGGCCCACACACGTGGTCTTCGGGACCTTATCCCATGCTGGCGTAGACTACCACGCTACCGACCCTGCCAGAACATGGCGAGCTCGAAGGTTGCCCCCTCATCGACTGTGGCTGCCCGAGTTGCAGGCTTCTAGATTGGATGTGTGTGTGTGTGTGCGCCAAGCACTGTAGATGTTGAGCGCTACGCTCAACAGTTTGTACACTCCTTCTATTCTCCTCGACAACAAGAGAAGCTTCACAAGTGACTTTAGTCGCCTACCCTCCCTTTCATGTCGTCCTCTACTTGCCGTCAGATGCCAGCTCTCCAGCTCCAAAGATGCCTCGCACGCGAGCCTCTTCCAAATTCTGGGCCTTCCTCATGATTGCACTCTCGACGAAATCAAGACTGCCTCTAGACTAAAGGTAAAACCTTGTCCTGCTTTGATCCCTTTCTCAAAAACCTTCAGTAGCACCGAAGTGGGCATTTGGCTAACCTCTAGGTGAGCCGCTTTGGAGTAGGTGCTGCAATGGCTCTTTTTGTTGGTTCTCAACCGCCATCAATTCTGCTTGAAGCCCTGCAAAATTTGTTGAAGTGCTGCTCTTGCACTATCCCAGCTCAATCGGTTCCTCAATAGTCTGTTGCAAATGAGGGCATCCTACTGGATCCTCCTGCGGCTAGCTGTCTTCTCATTGGACTTTGGCCACTCAAGCATCTGCTGAGGCTATTCCATTGGCTGCCTCTACACCAAGCTTTGCACCATCCAATCACTTGCTTCTCAACTCCTTCACAAGCCTCTTCTTGACCTCCTCAGCTACAGAATGCTCCAAGGCTGTCCGAAAGCTCTGATAGCATTTGTAAGGGAAGCGGACTGCATCCCTAAGAGACATAGCTATGGAGAATGAGAGCGCAGACAAGAGATGAGAGGAGAAAAAGAAGTTAACACTCTAATCTGTACAAAATGTAAGAGAGTTCCAATTAAAGTTTGATGAGCCTTATAAAGGTATGTACAAGAGTGCATACACAGTGTCCAGTTCAATGTCCACCCAAGTCCACCCAAGTTAGGCTGAGCCCAACAGAAAATAGCCGAATACCCATCACACACTGTGTAGCATTCAAAACCATCTACTTCATTTCTAGAGTTTCATCCAAAAAAGGAAGAGGGAAATGGTCCCTCTTTGTAGCTGCATTTAGTGGTTTGTAGTCGACGCAGACCCTCCACTTACCATTCTTCTTAGGTGTCACCACTACGGGTGACACCACTCTGAGTTTTCCACAGGGTAAATGAACCCTGCTTCCAATAGCTTCGTTACCTTGGGAAGGAGTTCCTTTTCTTGTATGACCCCCAGCCGTCGTAGTTTCTGTACAACTGGCTTTACCCCTTCCTTCAACTTAATGTGATGCTCCATTGTTGTAATACCTATGATTCTTTCATAGTTTTAAATGAAAAGGTGAGGGAATCCCATCAACATTTGCAAAATTTATCCTTCTCTTCACTTGTTAATTCCATAGACAACATACTTTTCAAACTACCTTCTCCTAGGCCAGGTAATTTATTTTCCTCACCGTTGCGTTCACCTTCTGGTGATGGGTCGCCAATCGTGCTTGCCCTTTGTAGATCCTTCATGATAATGCCCATCACATCGATGGAGCTATCACTCTCATCGGTGGAAGTGGTCTCCTCCTTAGAAGTGGAAGACTCACTAGTGGTTTCATCTACTGATGTCTCTAGGTACATTTGTTTCTGCTTGCCGGTCCTCATGTCGTAGTAGATTGTTTCCCCCTTCTTACCAGTCATGCGTAGAAGACAGTGCCCCAGTCCTGCTTTGCCTTCATGGCCATCAACCATGGCCTTCCCAAGATTAATGGATAGCCCTCCCCCTTAGTTGGCATCACAACATATCTACTTCTACTTCAGTGTTGAAGGCTTTTACCTTCACAGCACTTACTATGCCCGCACATTTCACCTTTGTGTTGTTTGCCACCTTTGCCTTGCATGGAGAAGGACGGTCAAACCTCAAGCCCTAGCCGAAGCATCATAGCTTCACTCATCACATAGATTTGTGTGCCACCATCAACGTAGGTGTTTCCAACCCTCTTACCCTTTATGTTGACGTCGACCATTGTAAGGATGTCAGCCATGTTGCAACCCGAAATTGCTCTGGCTACCTTTGTTATGGAGCGCCTTGTACTTACCATTTTAGACCATTTCCACCTACCTTTGGTGCGAGATGTAGCAGCTATGGCCATGTAGTCTTTGGTCCTTGCTTTGCCACATCCAATGTTAGATCATAGGGCTTAGAACACTCTCCTAACTGAAAGTCGATGATGCCTATTTTTTGTCGTGGACTTGATGGCCTTTTGCTAGTCTCTCCCTTCATGCTTCTTTCATCATCTGCTTGTGCAATTTTCTCCCTCCTAGCTCTCTTTACAGTCATGGTTTCAAATGGTTCTACAAAGGTTTCCATCACCTTACCCTTGTCTTACTCCTTCACTTTGGGTGGATCCACTACTACAACCTTTCCTTTCTCCTCTATGCTTATGATGTTTACAGTGTGATTAGGTGGTGATGCCAGTGGAAGAGGTGGAATGGGTGCTTGTGGTCGTGCCTGGGGTGGTCGTAGAATTTGTGTTGGTGGGGTTGGTGCTCGAGATGGAGGTGGTCTCTCTCTAGGGGGTGATAGTTGGTTTCTCCTACCTCCTCTATTGTAGGGTTGTCGTGGTTGAGGGCAGTAGTACATATCATGACCATCTTCTCCACAGTTGTAGCAATGATATTCCTTGTTTTGTTGTCGTGCCCTTCTCCGGTCCTGATCTCTCTCCTGATTCCTTCCTTGCTGTATCAAGTGGATAGACAAATTTTGCAATTGATCATTAATGTGGGCCAACATATCTTGTTGGTCATTTCTTACCCCAGGAGCCAGTGGTGGTGGAGGTGGAATGGGGGTTGTCATGGTTGGGGGTTGACACGATGTTCCTGCTTCTGTTGACTCGGTTTCTTTGGCTTTCATCCATAATTTCTTGTCCTTAAGGCAAGCAATCTCCACGGCTAGCTCATAAGTACCCGGGAATCTACCCTTCATCGTCTCCTTGAGCAACGGCCATAAGCCATGCGTTAGCCGGTCCTTTTTTAGAAAATTGGGTACAATTTCCAGTGACTCAACCCATCGTTCCCACAAATCCACAAACTTGGACTCATAGGTGGCATAATTTAAAAGACCCTCCTGCTCCAAGTCTCTCAACTTGTCCCACAACTTCTCTGAAGTGGTACCTCCCCCAAAACGCCTCTAGTTTTTAGGAGCTCCCAATTATCCTTAGTTGCTTGTGGAAGTGCGTTGTACCATGACCTAGATTCTAGCTTCATGAGATGCTTAAAGTTTCTAACTCGGGATTCAACCGTGTCTTTGTTGCTTACTACACATGCTACTTCAAAGTCATCTAAGAAATCTGTTACCAAATCCTCCCCCTTCTTACCTTTAAATGTTGGAAATGCTACACTTGCCATGATTATTGAGAGAGAGAGCTAGAAAGATACACTACTTAGCTTACAACCAAATGATTTTATTTTTTTCCCTTTACAAGAAGGCGTGTATACCCTTTCTATACTAGAACATAGATTAAAATCTCAAATGGTACATTGCCTTGTACAAAAGGTAGGACAAATGGCTGACCTAATGCCAAAAACTCAAAGAAGCACTCCCCTCCCAGCATAGTGTTGATGATGTACTGGTAGTGAGCCTTCCAATCTAGTACTACCTTGATTGAACATACTCATATCGAAATGTGTGATCTGCCTTGAGGTAGGTTGTACTGACTCATGTGAAGCTTAGAGGTACTTAGTCACTGACAAAACTTGTTGAAGAGAGTGGTGTCCTTTCTTGAAACAGACTTAGTAGATCCCTAATCTCCCTAGTGGGAGCATGAGCATGTGCTTCCGTTATCTGTGCTGCAGCATCAGGTGCGACTTGGAAACTGACTCTGATAATTACCTCGGTGAATTGAGCTACCCGATTCTCGAAGTAGAATAGTGTTGACTCTCTATTATGTTGAGCTCCCTCCATCTTGTTGTTGCAGGTCGCTCGTAGATTGCGGACATGGTCTCGACCTCCTCCTTCTTCTCCTTGGCACACGGGCTATGTATATCCACTCAGTCTGACATGCTGGTTGTCTTTCCCACTGCAAATCTATCACTGGCACTCGAGCCTTGATGGAGATGCAAAGTTCGTCCAGCTCTGCTTGAAGCTCTTCTTCTTCTGTCATCCAGTTAGCAAACCCTGCTAACCACCCGCTAACCACTCATCTATCCACAGTAGGTTAGGGTTTTTAGTCTTGTTAACTGAAGGGTCTCATGAAAGGATCCTTAGCGTGGGGCACCAAGAAAATGAGTGCCGAAAATGACGTGCCAGGTGGGGTGGCCTCTATAGCCTGAAATCCCCAAGCATCATCTCAGTGGGGGGGGGGGAGGGGGGTAGCACCTAAGGTGTGCTATCCTATAGTTCTAAGGGGTACCACCTAGCATGTGTGCAGCTAGGACATAGACATAGATGACCTAGAGTGGCATGACTGAGATGCCATCTAGGTAGCCAGCATAAAACGATGAGATAGCCACATCTGAATAGAGAGAATTCCTAGTCAACAGTCAAGAGTGTGTGCACGAGAGAGGTATGTGACAAAGTTTTGCATGGAGCATGACTGATTGGTGATGGTGCACTTGATGAAATACAAACAGAGTGATATACAAGGGAAGAATCATCCCATGGGTATGTGGAGAACAAAGCTAAGGAGAAGAGAGAATGGACTCAAAGATCATGACAGAATTACACACTTTATGATGATGATGATACTTACTAACGGTGATCTTGGCTGATACCAACCTTTCTCCTGACACTGGGATGCATGATGGAATGTGAGCACCATATGGTGCACGGCGAACTTTGGAGTTAGCGGTGTTAGCACGTTAGCGGGAGGTTAGTTGAGGGAAACACCAAGACAATGGAGCCGCCAGTGACGTCAAATCACTAGCATCGGGAGTGGACCTAGGTAGCATGGTGTTGATGCACTCAATCCTAGTGTGGGCATGCTGCCTTTTGCGAGGTAATAATGAGTTCCTTATGTGCATAGGGTGGCCATGAATAGTAAGTCAACCATGGTTTGGGTGGAGACTCGTCATGGTGGTGATGTTGCCATGATGGAACGCCCGTGCTTGCAACAAGCATGACACCATGAGCTCCCTAGCTTGTGAGGTTCATTGTGTGCTTAGTGGTGTATGGAATGTAGAGTGCATGGAGCCTGGGTGGTGCCTCTAGTGTGTTATTTCTCTGTCCCCCTTGTGCTTAGTGGAGGCCTCTTTATATAGGCTTGAGAGGTGGTCCTTACCAATGCAAATACCCATTGGTCATTGCAAAGAGTCTAGATGCCTCTCTAGTGAGAGAGCTAGAGAGGGAGAGAAGGTAGAGATAGAGAGAAGAGAGGTAAGAGTGGGGTGGGGAGTTTTTTTACAGCTCACTAGCCATTGGCTAGGTTATTAGAGAATAGTGGAGATCGGGGCATTTACAATGGGTGTTGTTGATGGTTCGGGTGGTTGGTGTGAGGTTAATGCTACCAAAAATTGGTGTCGTTTCATGCTGCTGCTCCTGGTCCTTTGTTGCGTGATGCCACCAGGGGTCGTATTGGGGCACCTTTTGGTCGCATTTCCATTATGTTACTCTGCACATGCTGGTGGTGGGTGCGATGATGTGGGTGCACCGGGGTCGTTCTTGTTGCGGTGGCCTTCTGGTATAACTTGGCTGGTTGATCTTGTTTGTACATGTGCGTTGTGTGTGGGTTCTTGGGTGTATTTAGCTCAATGTGTGTGCATGTCCATTCAATGAGTGCGACAATGTGGGTGCACCGGGGTCGTTCTTGTTGCGGTGGCCTTCTGGTAATGCTTTGGCTGGTTGATCTTGTTTGTACATGTGCGTTGTGTGTGGGTGCTTGGGTGTATTTAGCTCTGTGATGGTGGGTGTGTATGTGTGCATGTCCATTCAATGAGTGCTAGTGTCTGTATCTCATAGTCTAGCTATGAGAAAATGTGTGTGTGTGTGATGTATGTGGGTGAGTGTCGGCAAGTGGTTGTGTGGGAACGAGAGTGAATGAGACATATTTTTTATTTTGTGTCTCGTCGACTCCAGAGAACGAGAGAGGGAGAGAGATCATGAGTGAAAGGGGTGAGGGGAGAGAGGGAGGGAGAGGGTGAGAGAGGGAGTGTATGTGTGTGTGTTTGTGTATATAATGAAAGAGAGAGAGAGAGTGTGTTCCTTTTGTTCGTGACTTAGAAAAGGAGAGAGAGAGTGCAGAAGTCTGAATGAGGGGAGGGTGAGAGTGAGTGGGAGAGGAGGGAAGAGGGAGGGGGAGTGTGAGAGTGTGGGTGGTGTGGGTGGGTGGGTGACATGAGAGAGAGAGAATGTGGGTGGGTGGGTGGGTGGGTGGAGGGGGAGTGTGAGAGTGTGTGTGGTGTGGGTGGGTGATATGAGAGAGAGAGAGAGTGCCCTAATGGATGTCGACACAGGACATGCGGGAGAGAGAGGGTGTGAGCGAGATATGGAGAGAGAGCGGGAGGCTGAGGGTATGAGGGGGGTGGGGTGGAAAAGAGAGAGAGAGAGAGAGAGAGAGGGAGAGAGAGAGGGAGAGAGAGAGAGAGAGAGAGAGAGAGAGAGAGAGAGAGAGAGAGAGAGAGAGAGAGAGAGAGAGAGAGAGAGAGAGAAGCCCTCACTACTGGGGGTTTGACCCAAGCTTAGTACCATTTTCATTCAACTAACTTTACGCAACACATCTTACTGCGTACAAGGCATTGATTTACTTTGACTTTTCTCAAATTTCTCAATTTTTAAAATCAATGGTGAAAACTGCTTGTATACGTGTGGAGAGAGAGAGAGAGAGAGAGAGAGAGAGAGAGAGAGAGAGAGAGAGAGAGAGAGAGAGAGAGAGAGAGAGAGAGAGAGAGAGAGAGAGAGAGAGAGAGAGAGAGAGAGAGAGAGAGAGAGAGAGAGAGATACTTCTGCGCCTTGATGGGCTGGTTCCAACATAGAGAGAGGGAGAGTCAACGAGGAAAGAGAGAGGGTGCTCATGGGTTTCAATAATGGATGAGAGGGAGAGAGAGAGAGAGGAGTGGTTGAGGGAACAATGGGGGGGGGTGGCGATAATGGAGGGGAGAGAGGGAGTGGTGCCGTGGGTGGGGGGGGGGCCCTGCACTGTACGCACGCAAGCAAATGGGGGAAGAGAGGGTGGCGGTCGTCTGCAGACAAAAAAGAGAAAAAAAAATTTTAAAAATGTTTTCCTTGCATTATGAAGCTCCCCCTTTGGGGTTGGTTCCCACGTCCCAGCTCGGAAAACCTGCCGTCACCACGTAACTCGCTGATTGACGTGGTCCCTCCACACATATGTCCATGAGGCATTGCCACATAACTCAGCGAGTTACGTGGCCTGCAGAAACGAGCCACATGACACATTGAGTTACATGGAATTGCCACGCGGTAGTGCCACGTAACTCGGCGAGTTACGTGGCATTGCCAAGCGGTAACGCCACGTAACTCGACAAGTTACGTGGTGTTATACTTATTGGAAATGCCACGTAACTTGCCGAGTTACGTGGAAAAGCTCAAGTTACTTGCACATAATTTGCCGTGGGTACGTGGCATTCTTGAGGACTTGTCCCGTATTTATGCCACATGACGTGGCAAGTTACGTGGTAGCCACGTAACACAGCGAGTTAATGTCGATACATTTTTGAGACCAGCAAGTTACATGGCGTGCCACATAACTCGACGAGTTCATAAAATAAAAAGAAAAAAAACCTTCAATTTAAAATGTTAGGTCAAAACTCGAGCTCAAAGGCCGCCATCGCTGGACAAGCCATAGAGGGTTCCCCAACAGAGCAACACCAGAATCACAGATACGCCGCAGTGATGTGTCGCATCTGTAGAGAGAGAGAGAGAGAGAGAGAGAGAGAGAGAGAGAGAGAGAGATTGAGGTTGGCATAACTTTGCTTCCACTGAGCACTCTCTCTCACACAAATGCACACAAAATTTTCCTGGCTCTCTCACATGGACACGCGCACAGACTGAGAATTTGTGCCCCTCTCTCTGACACCCACAAGCATGTGCAAAAGATTTGGAATGTGGTTTTCTCTCTCTCTCTCTCTCTCTCACATACACAATGTGTGTACTTGTTGTTGTGTTGGTGTGTGTGTGTGTGTGGGGGGGGGAGGGGGTGTTGTACAGAGCAGTGGAGTTGGCTTTGGAACCTTTTCACATGTATACAAGAAGTTTTCACCATTGGTTTTAAAAACTGAGAAATTTGAGATAAGTCAAAGTAAATCAATGCCTTGTAGGAAGTAAGATATGTTGAGTTAAAGTTAGTTGAATGAAAATGGTACTAAACTTGGGTCAATTCCCCAGTAGTGAGGGCCTCTCTCTCTCTCTCTCTCTCTCTCTCTCTCTCTCTCTCTCTCTCTCTCTCTCTCTCTCTCTCTCTCTCTCTCTCTCTCTCTGAAATTGTTGGGCACGAGAGCCATGAACATTTTCTTGGTGGATATGGCCTGTTAGCTCTCAAAGAATCTTGCCACACTTACCTTCAGCTACGGAAACCAAAATGCCCGTTGAGAGGGCACTTGGAATGTATAAAGCCCGCTTTCGCATTATCTTATCGAATTGAGTATACATTGCTAAAGAAAACCTTGTAAAAGTGGAAGTGATTCAAAGGAAAAAAACTTGAGTGGATTAATTCGAGCAGATGGAAACTCTTATTACATAGCACATAGGATCCTCTCTCTCTCTCTCTCTCTCTCTCTCTCTCTCTCCCCCCCCCCCCCCCCCCCCCCCCCCCCCCCTCGAAAACCAACCAGCCATACAATTCATTGCTCTGATCTTGATGCAATAGCCCATGGTGGTGTACATAGGAGTCTCTTTTTTCCTCCTCAAAAAACTAGCATCAAGTACTGCACAACTCAGGGCCCGCCACACAATCAATTTTCATATGGCTATAACCTTAGTGTGGGCAATAAGTTGTGTCCCATCTGCTTTAGGCCACCCAATCCTAATAAGAGAAAGCTACCAATTGGGAATAGGGCCAAGATGAGGTGTTCCATGTACTTAGACACCCACTAAAAGTAATTGGTGTCTTCATCCTTGTGGGCAAGTACTTTTAAAACTCCAATTTATACTTCACCAGTGTATATGCATCCTATGCGCCTGCATCATCAATTGAAAGGAAAATGCAATCTAATCTTGCAGAGTTGAGATTGAAGAGGTCTCATAGTGGTGACTTTGACGAACACTACTTTGTCTATGGCTCCTAGCCATTGGTTGTGCTATGCTTAGAACTCATCATAGATAGATGTAAACCTCTTGGATTTGTGCATATTAGCACACAATGGTTGTGCCGTAAATACAGTTGAACGGCCAAATTTATCGATGGGGGTTTAAGGACGATATTCAATTTCCACACACCAATAGTGAAAGGGTTACCTTATTTACCTGTTAGAATTTTGTTGCACACTTTTTCATTTCTCGATATTGATTATGTTTGCTTTTTCAACGCAGTCACCAGGTCACAACAATTAGAGCATGGTGGTGGTGACCCTCCCAGCAGCCTGCACCACCTTAGGAGTCGGCTCCCTCAAAGTATCCACAACAACCAAAGCAGGGACCGACACCTCCTGTTTCTACACCTCTCTAGCAGACATACACAGTTTGACAATGGAGTTATTTTGTGGGACAGAGCGCCTTCGTAGTCTTTTAGCCTGCCTAGAGTCTAGGTCAACAACATAGTCCTTGGAGTCTACTGCAGCAGTGTTCAGTACGATGCACGACCCCTGTGCCTTCCAGGAGTGGGCACTCACACACCGTGTTGGGAGAGGTCGTGGCGTCAGGTGGAGGCCCTTGTTTTGATACGCTCACTCATTTTGCAAAAATTTTGTCCATGGCCAGGAGACATAGTGGCACGAGCACCCTTTCCCACAGAGCACTGTCTACATCCTAGCATGAGAGAGCATGCCCTTCTACATTACGTGACATACTACGGTGCCTTGCCTCACTACTTGGATGTGGCAGAGTTTGTCCTCGGGCTCAATGTGAACTACTTTGACATACGTCCAGGAGGGGGTCATGGTTTTGGTAGACTAGGCTAGCAGCATTAGAGGCTCCCCGAGACGATCGAGTTCACAAGCCGTCCAGCTCACCGACGTCCAGTAGAGTCGATGGTTCCTTGGAGCGTGATCCAGGGCCTCAACAAACAACTTGGATGGGAGATTCGTTCTGTGGGCGACACACTCCACCACCTTGTCGAGCCGTTTGCACAGCCAGGAGGCTCTTCTCAAGTACATTTTTGTAGTCTTCACCTACCAATATTTAATTGGTAGAGCGGTGGGTGATACTTTTTTTTAAAATACTAGGTGTCGTTACGTACTACACTGCTTGATAGCCCACATGGAGAGGACCGTACTGCTACTACTACTTCTTCCATTGTATACATAACTTTTCCAATGTTTCTTTATCTTTGGTTATGAATGTCAATTATTATTCTTATCATTGTGGAATTTTTGTTTTTTCACAATCAGACTGATTTCTCTACACCACCGGAGGAGCCACCTCCATTGAGTAGACCTTCCACCCAGTTAGCGCCCAGTACTGCCTTTACAGTTCTCAGGTACATTCACTCATCTATGGTTTTTATAATTTTAAAAAAAATTGGAAATTTAATTTTTAAATTTTGTGTTGGTTGTAGGCTCACCCCTCTCTAGAGCTCTACAACTATGTAGATGAGCTTACGCGAGAGCTGGCCATAGTGCAACCGAGGCTGGAGAGCTAGAGCAGGCACTTAGAGACATTAGAGCGGTTTTGGGCAACTCCACCATTGAGACTTGCATTGCTTACTTCCAAGCAAAGCACTTCACACGACTGCACGATTACTTGAGCTGCTCCCCCAGCACACACAGAGTTCAGCTCTCAATACCACTTTACCCTTACACGTGTGATGTCGGTTTGGGCAGGTGCGAGCTTTTGATGGGCATACAAGCCACACTGGGAAACCATGTAGAGTGCTGCATTTGTCTTGACCTGTTTGACGACGACGGCTTCTACAGTTTGGGCTATGGACATCGTTTCCAGTGGTGGAGGAGGGTACTCGCTCGCAGTTTACCTCGCAAGTATATGCAGATCTATGGATTTGGGAGATGGGACAGCAGGCATGTCGCACACCAACCAAACAAGAGATGGCGCTTTGCAAGGATTTAGTTCCAACGTGAGAGGGCCCGAGTGGAGGTTGGTGAGTCTTCAGCAGCAGCTGAGGCCCGTGCTGAGTAGAGTACATCACTTGGAAGTCAGTGCACCATAGCATAGAGAGTAGTGCAGGCCCCCCGTGCTAGTGTGCAACTCGTACCCTACACAAAGCATGTAGCTTCAGACTTTGATTGAGATTGATTTACTTGTATATATTTTTGCGTTTGTTGCATTTTCTATATGGTTGTATTCGTCGTGTTCTATCTTATGCAATCCATTTGCACCTTGTTGTTGCATGATGTGTCTTTATGATTATAGTTGCCATGTTAAGGTGTTTGGAGTTCAATTGTACCACACTTTTGTACAATGTCGATTTGTGCCAAAAATTCTGTGCATTTTAATTTTGCAGTTCACTTGTATCAAACCTTTTTACGATGTGTCTTGTTGAGCGTAAATGTCATGTTTACTTATTGCACTCCATTTGTACCAAACCTTTGTAAACTTTGTCTTTATGATTATAGACATTGCGATATACTGTTTGGTGTTCACTTGTACCATATCTATGATTGTAAATAACACATGTTCTAGGTTTTGTAATTCAATGGTAACACATCCTCGTTCGATGTCTTCTTATGAGTGTAATTACAATGCTTTGCTTTATGGAATTTTACCTTTGCAAAATGTGTCATTATAATTGTACACGATATGTTTTAGTGTTTGCAGTTCACAAGTACCACACTTTTGTACGATGTATAGGTGCACCAAAAATTTGCCCTCAAAGGTGTTTATGATTATAGTCGACTTTTTTGAGTCCCCATGTTTTAACTTTGTCCTTTGTACCATATGTCCTTGTAATTGTAGTCGCCATGTTTTAATTTTGCGGTTGACTTGTATCAAACCCTTTTATGTGTCTTGTTGATCGTAATTGCCATGTTTACTTATCACAGTCCATTTGTACGAAACCTTTGTAAACTTTGTCTTTATGATTATAGTCATCTTGTTATACTTTTGGGTGTTCACTTGTACCACAGCTCTATAAGATCCTTAATGGGCCCTTAGTGAAGGCAAAACAAAAAAAACTTGCGATTGTGCCACTCTAGACCGACGAGACAGGAGCGGATGGCCATGAAGCTTTGCAAGGGTAGGGAAAACACTTAAATCCCCCCCTGCAAAGTTTCATGGGCATCGAAATCCCTCTCAATGGTCTACAGTGGCACAATCTCCAGTTTTTGACCATTGGGCCCTTAGCGAAGCCAAAACAAAAAAATTGGCGATTGTTCCACTGTAGACCGTTGAGACGACATCGGATGGCCATGAAACATTGCAGGGGTAAGTAAATCACCTAAATCCTTGCCCCTTCAAATTTTCATGGGCATTGCAATATGTCTCAATGGTCTACAGTGACACAATCACCTCTTTTTTTCCACTGGGCACTTAGCGAAACCAAAACCAAAAAATTAGCGATTGTGCCACCCTAGACCGACAAGACGATAGCGGATGGCCATGAAACTTTGTAGGGGTGGGGAAAGCAACTAAATTCTCACCACCCTTGCAAAGTTTCATGGCAATCACAATCTATTTCCATGGGCTACAGTGTCACAATCGCCATTTTTTTTACCATTGGGCCCTCAGCGAAGCCAAAATGAAAAACTTGGCGATTGTGCCACCGTAGACCGTTGTGATAGGAGCAGATGGCTATGAAACTTTTTAGGTGTGGGGAAAGCATCAAAATCCACCTCGTTGGTATACGGGGGCACAATCGCCTGTTGTTTTCCATTGGGCCCTTAGTGAAGCCAAAACGGAAAAATGGGCGATTGTGCCACCGTAGACCATCAAGACAGAGTGGATGGCCATGAAATTTTGCACCGGTGGGGAAAGCACTTAAATTTTCACCCTCGCAAAGTTTTATGGGCATCATAGTCTATCTCAATGGTCTACGGTGGCATAATCGCCTATTTTTTTCCATTCGGTCCTTAGCAAAGCCAAAACGGAATAATTGGCGAGTGTGTCACCCTAGACAAACGAGACAGGAGCGGATGGCCATGAAAATTTTCAAGGATGGAGAAAACCCCTAAATCTCTATCCTTGCTTTTCATGGGCATTGCAATCCGGTCTACGGTGGCACAATTGCCAGTTTTTTACCATTGGGTCCTTATCGAAGCCAAAAACAAAAAAATGGCTATTGTGCCACACTAGACCGACAAGACGAGAGCGGATAGCCATGAAACTTTGGAGGGGTGTGGAAAGCACGTAAATTCCTACCCTTGTAAAGTCTCATGGCCATCTCAATGTATCTTGACCTGCTACGGTGGCAGAGTCGCCAGTTTGTGACCATTGGGCCCTTAGCGAAGCCAAAACGAAAAAGTTGGCGATTGTGCCACCATAGCCCATCGAAACAGATTGCAATGGCCATGAAACTTTGCAGGGACAAGGAAAGCACCTAAATCCCTACCTCTCCAAAGTTTCATGGGCATCACAATTTGTCTCAATGGTCTACAGTGGCACAATCGCCTCTTTTTTTCCATTTGGTCCTTAATGAAGCCAAAATGGAGTAATTGGCGATTCTGCCACCCTAGACCGATGAGACGAGAGTGGATGGCAATGAAAATTTGCAGTGTCGTGCAGCTCTGCTGCCATGAGGAGAAAAAGAGTAGAGAAATACAAGCTAAGCTTTTTTGAAGCCTACACATTTAATGGTCAGTGATCAGGGCTTGTTAACAGGCAAAGTTTAATGATTAATGTATGCCAGATGCGTCTTAAAAGGGCCAACATATGCCTTACTGATGCCAAAAATGAGTATGCTTGAAGTGAGCACAAATGACAAATTATGATCTAGAACTACAGTGCTTGAAGTGCTCTACCGGCCTGTCTTTACGGCTCATCGATTGGAGCTACCACGAAGAAGTTATGGCAGTTTGAAGTTTAAGTTGATTGCAGATCCGTAGCGGATTGGGAAACTGTAGCTGAGGTGGCATAATTGAAATGAATGCATGGGCCTAGAGTGCTCACTTTGTGGAGCGTGTCCATCTTTTTAGATCAATGATCGGAGTTCCGGTTGCCAAGTTATTGGCCGTTAAAGATTCACCGGGGGCCGGTTCCGTGCCAGTCTAGTCGGCTCGGTCGGAGTGCCATCTGGGAGTTTTTGGCTCTCGACCGGGTTTTGGAATGGAGTGATTGCGGGGAAATGCCAACACGGTTGCGGCTTGCTGGAGAAAAATGAGCTACTAGGTAGTGCTTGGCCAATGTGTATACTAAATGTGGTGTCATTATGAAAGCACGAAAGGTTCCTGATGAGCTCTTTGTCCGAATGTCGTAACCTAGAGCATGTTGATTGCGGGATTTGCTCAAGTACTGCTGAGAAAATCTTGTGCTTGGAAATGCTTTAACGACATGCATACCAAGTGTGGCCACCCAAGGGGTAAGGCCGCCCAAAGGCAACCAAAGGGAGGCTTGCCGCCCAAACTTCACCCTAAAGGATGGCCGCCCCATAAAATTAAACCATTTAATGGCCACCCTAAATAAAAGAGGGTGTGAACAAAAGAAAAAAGAAGAGCATGGCGTGGAAGTTGCGAGCACAGCGCAGGGGGGGAGAAGTTCAGGTCGCGTCTGCAAGCTCGGACCTCGGACGAGCTTCTAAGTGAAAAGACAGTTGAGGAGCAGGCTGGGGCGACCGTTTTTGGAGCAACTCCCGTTGCATTTGGCGATGCTTGACCCCATGGTTGCCACACCATCGGACTCTTTCCCATGCCACGTTAGTCACGATGTCGTGACTGCGTGGTGGGGGGCAATTTTTTTTGAGGGGTTTTTTAGGGCATAACGGCACGACATAGTAAGAGAGGTTCGAAGGAAGGAAAGAGGAGGGGAAGAGGAATCGGAGCAAGGAGCAAAGCTCCCTCTCTCTCGATCTCACACTCGAAAAGCAAAGTTCTTAATCTCTCTTGCTCTCTTTCTCTCTCTCGGCCCTTAAGAAGAAAAGGTAGATGGAGAAGGGCATTGAGCAAGGAGGATAGCGAGGTGAAGGGCAAGAAACAGAGGAAAAGAAGCCAAAGAGGAGAAGGCAAATCGAGGTTGAGGCTTGAGCAAGCCAAGGTGAGAAGGAGATTTACAAGAAAACGGGAAGCTTGAAGTAAGCAAGCAGGCTTGAGAAGGTGAGTTCGGTTGAAGCTGGAGAGGCGATCTTGGTCTTGAACCAAAGGAAGAGAAGAAAAAGGAGAAGGAAAATTGAGGTTGAGGCTTGAGCAAGCCAAGGCGAGAAGGATATTTACAAGCAAACGGGATGCTTGAGTAAGCGAGCAGGCTTGAGAAGGTGAGTTCGGTTGAAGTTGGAGAGGGGATCTTAGTCTTGAACCAAAGCAAGAGAAGAAAGCATGAGAAGGCAAAAGCAAGGTAAGAAGCAAGAGGAAATCCCGAGGCAGTGCAAAGCGCACAAAGCAGGATAATTGATAACTATTGAAGCTTTATGATTGAGGCAATGAGCAGAGTCAAAGCTTGCAGAATCTGTGAGTTATTTGAAGGAGATAAAGCGGCAGGAGGAAATTTCCATAACCGTGATCAGCTAGAAATTGATTTAACATTGTTAAGTCCGGTGTAGTTAACGGCTTGGTTAATCCTGTAAACAGGATCTTAAACTCCTAGTTAGCAGATGATCCAAGTGACGGTGTTGTTAACAGCCCGCCTTGGCTAAGGACGAAGTTGTACTCAAAGTAATATTCAATTAATTGATGATTGCGGTGATTGCTAGAGCTGGCAGTGTCTCTTGTTCTCTCTCTTTCACACCTCCCACAGATAGAGGCCCAGCGCTTGCCCGGCTCACGTAGCAAACACATATCCCCCAACATCTTTGGTGAACCCGATGTGAAACGAGCCTGGGTGGGAGGTAAAGATGGAGAATTTAGAGAAGATGATGAAGTTGATTGCATAATTAAGTGCAAACGGATTTGACGATAAGTCAACAGTTTCAGATTTTTCAAAGATGCTTCAATTGGTTCAAGGATCTCTGCTTGAAATAGAGACCGTAAAGAAGAAAAATCAAATGGATGAAGCTTTGGATGTAGCTTTAGATGCAGTATATGACGAGAGACGACTCTTTGATGGATACGATCCAGAGGGCTACCTAGAGTTCTCTAAGCTGGAGATCAAGGTAAGAGGGATACCAGAAGAGTTGATGATCAAATCTTTTGAGCAGTTAGTGAGTTCAGATGTGAAGGAGCAGATTCAAGAGGTTACCAAATCCTGCAGCGACAATTGGGAGTATTTCAAAGAAGCTATGGTACAGGTAAGTTATGAGCAATATGAAAGCTATCAAGAATAGAGTGCAAGTTTATCGGACTATACAAATATCCGAGGACAAGTACGATCAAAGTTAGAAGCTGTGATTGATGATTTTATTGTGCAGGATGCTACCTTCTTACAGGCTAATGATCAAAGACATATTCAAAGCTGTGTATGCAAAGTTGGGTTTTTCAGATTCCATGCATGAAGTGGAAGTCTTTGAGGGTGAGGCTTTACAGCTTCAAGATACAGAAGGTGATTTTTGCAAAGAACATATACATGTAGTACAAGAGGAAAATAAATCAGGGGATCAAAATAACGAAGTGGCTAAAGCTCAGGAAGAAATTGTGTAGGTGAATGAGTGCAATCATATTCAAGTAAACGTGAAAGAAGATTCAATTACAGCTGATACTTTTTCTACTGAACCAGAATTAGAGCAAAATGTTTTTGGTACAGATTCTACCATAGAGTTGATTGATGGTATTGGTACAGATTCTACCATAGAGTTGATTGATGGTACTGGTACAGATTTTTCCAAAGAGTTGATTAATGATACAGATATCATAGGTCAAAGCAGGGTTGCTGTTGAGAGGAGCATGACCATGGATTTTGGTATGCCAGATTTATCAAATTTGGATGTACCAGATTTTGAGGACTTGGCTAAGCAAGAGTACGTGCTTGATTCAGAGGGGGTGCATACTCCTTCATTGAAAAGCTTTTGTGAAGCACACCTACCAAATTGGAAAATTGATCTTAAACGTAATTATGATGATTCAGAGGGGGTACGTGTAGACTCCTTTGACACGCTTTGTGACCTAGAGGTACCAATCTGGTAGACTGATCCTGAATTTGATGATGGTGATTTAGAGAGGGATCAAACTTCTTCTCTATAGAGAATTTGTGACATAGGGCTCACACTATGGCAGAATGATCATGAACTTGATGATGCTGATTCAGAGGGGGTGCATAGTGAAGTGCAATCTCTTGATGTTGGATATGATTGGTTTCATTGTGACGATGATACAGACAGGGCAGTAGACAAAATTTTCAATGTGCATGCTGAACTTTGTGCTACAGAAGTGCAAAGATATTTGGATGACGTTGAAAGACTTGAAGAGCAGTTTACAGCAGGTGTATTTAGTATGCATGTTATATGTGAAAATCCTAGTTTATAGCAGCTTGAGATGTGCAAGATGGAGGAACCTTCTGAAGTGGTGGGCCTAGACCTTATGTGCTTATTGGACGAAGATTTGGAAGGGTTCTCAAATACAAATGCTAAGGATACTAATCAATCCAGATTCATGCATGAGAAAGTTTGTTCAGGTGCAGTAGATGATGACCTTATGCATTTGTTAGATGATGCACTACTTGATTTTGAGCCTCTACGAGATACTGAATTGTTTTCAGATGCATCTTTTGAGCCTAATGAATAAAGTTTTAAGACAGACTTGATGTATTCAAATATGCATGATTGGGATTCCAATACTAGTGAGAGTGAACCTGTGATTGATGATTGACAATTGGATGAGCCAGTTGCACAGGGGATATGGCAGTATCTGATGCTACCTAATGCTATATGGAATTTGATGTTACCCTATGATGTAGAGGATTATTTTGAGCTAGCTTTTGACCCCGGAGGTGATAGATATATCCATGGTCCTGGGAAATTGACTTATATGCCATATGATCTAGGCGGTTTGTATGAAGATTTGTGGGTTAACGTATGTTTATGCTGTAAGGATTGGAAATTCTTGTATTTTCCCTATGATCTTGGAGGATGGTGCAAACTTTTTAAAGGAATGCTCACAGTGGGGCAAATGATTGGTTTCCCGTTTGATCCCGGGGGCTACTAAAGTGCAAAGTTGCATATTTCAAGAGTACCAGTTCTCTGTTGTAGCAGGTTGCATGGTACAAGATTTTGTTTTCTAGATTTATGCTGAGTCAGGAGAGTTTTGGTTCTGCATTCAATAAGATTACATGGCTGGCTTCCAGCTGACTTCTTTGGACAATTGCTTAAGTATCTCTACATATTTTGAGTTGGTTCTACTACCAGAACATGAGGTAAAGGACTTGACAGCCATTCCGTGTGCAGACAGAGTAAGGAATACTTGAGCTTGACAAGGTTCCTTAAAGAGAGCTTAATGGTCAAGCCGTGTGCATCATTAACTGGAGCACTTAAGTCTGGCGGGGTTCACTAGACAAGTTATCCATGATTGAATGCTTTGAAGATACGACGGATACAGTTCATAGATTTTTGATGGACAACTACCTAATGATTAAGCTAGAACATTGATGACAGGATATAAGCCTTATTTTATTTTTCATATGTTTACCAGTTATGTGAGTCTGATGATGGTAAGGAACTTAAGGTACCTAAAGCACATGCAGATTGAAGTGTTGTTGGCACAGACCGGAGGCTGTGCAGGTTCAGAGGGGGTGGATGTCGTGCAGCTCCATTGCCATGAAGAGAAAAAGAGCAGAGAAATGCAAGCTAAGCTTCTTTGAAGCCTACACATCTAATGGTCAGTGATTAGTGCTTGTTAACATGCCAAGTTTAATGATTAATGTATGCCAGATGTGGCTTAAAAGGGCCAACATATGCCTTAATGATGCCAAAAATGAGTATGCTTGAAGTGAGCATAGATGACAGATTATGATCTAGAACTGCAGTGCTTGAAGTGCTCCACCGACCTGTCTTTACGGCTCATCGGTTGGAGCTACCGTGAAGAAGTTATGGCAGTTAAATTTGAAGTTTGTAGATCCCTACCGGATTGGGCAACTGCAGCTGAGGTGACATAATTGAAATGAATGCATGGGCCTAGAGTGCTCACTTTGTGGAGCGCATCGGCCTTTTCAGATCAGTGATTGGAGTTTCGTTTGCCAAGTTATTGGCCGTTAAAGATTCATCGGGGCCGGTTCAATGCCAATCTAGTCGGCTCGGTCGGAGTGCCATCTGGGAGTTTTTGGCTCTTGACCGGGTTTTGGAATGCAATGATTGCGGGGAAATGCCAACACGGTTGCGGCTTGCTGGAGAAAAATGAGCTGCTAGGTAATGCTTGGCCGATGTGTATACTAAATGTGGTGCCGTTATGAAAGCACGAAAGGTTCCTGATGAGCTTTTTGTCCGAATGTCATCACCTAGAGTGTGTTGATTGCGGGATTTGCTCAAGTACTACTAAGAAAATCTTGTGCTTGGAAATGCTTTGCCGACATGCATACCAAGTGTGGCCGTCCGCCCAAACTTCACCCTAAAGGATGGCCACCCCATAAAATTAAACCATTTAATGGCCACCCTAAATAAAAGAGGGTGTGAACAAAAGAGAAAATGAGAGCATGGCGTGGAAGTTGCGAGCAAAGCGTAGGGGGGGGAGAAGTTCAGGTCGCGTCGGCCAGCTTGGACCTTGGACGAGCTCCTGAGTGAAAAGACAATTGAGGAGCAGGCTGGGGTGACCGTTTTTGGAGCAACTCCCGCTGCATTTGGTGATGCTCGACCCCGTGGTTGCCACATCATCGGACTCTTTCCCATGCCACGTCAGTCACGGCGCCGTCACTGCGTTGTGGGGGGGGATTTTTTTTGAGGGGTTTTTTTAGGGAATAACGGCAGGAGATAATAAGAGAGGTTCGAAGGAAGGCAAGAGAAGGGGAAGAGGAATCGGAGCAAGGAGAAAATATCCCTCTCTCTCGATCTCATGCTCGGAAAGCAAAGTTCTTAATCTCTCTCACTCTCTTTCTGTCTCTCGGCCCTTAAGAAGAAAAGGGAGATGGAGAAGGGCATCGAGCAAGGAGGATATCGAGGTGAAGGGCAACAAACAGAGGAAAAGAAGCCAAAGAGGAGAATCCAAATCAAGGTCGAGGCTTGAGAAAGCCAAGGCGAGAAGGATATTTACAAGCAAACGGGAAGCTTGAAGTAAGCAAGCAGGCTTGAGAAGGCGAGTTCGGTTGAAGTTGGAGAGGCGAGCTTGGTCTTGAACCAAAGCAAGAGAAGAAAGAGGAGAAGGCAAATTGAGGTCGAGGCTTGAGCAAGCCAAGGCAAGAAGGAGATTTACAAGCAAACAGGAAGCTTGAAGTCAGCAAGCAGGCTTGAGAAGGCGAGTTCCCACCCACAGCCACAGGCCCGACGCTTGCCAGACTCACGTAGCGAACACATATCCCCCGGCAGCAGGGGTGGAGAAAGACCCTAAATCTCCACCCTTGCAAAGTTTCATGGGCATTGAAATCCGTCTCTACGGTCTACGGTGGCACAATCGCCAGTTTTTGACCATTGGGCACTTAGCAAAGCCAAAACAAAAAAATTGGCAATTGTGCCACCCTAGACTGACAAGACGGGAGCGGATGGCCATGAAAATTTCGAGGGGTGGGAAAGCACCCAAATTCCCACCTGGAAAGTTATCAAACTATTATCATTTATACCTGCTCAGAGAAGTAGTATTCAGACTAGATCTCCTGTTGTGGAGAAAATGTATAGTTCTCTGCAAAATCCACAACAAAGACCACAATGCCAATCAGGAAGGCGGCAAGGCAAGCACAAAACTGACAATCCTGCCACTTTGCATGATGTGCATGCTACACATGTGGATACACGGAGAACCTAAAAGCTTGCATGAAATAAGGACGTGATGTAGTATGAGATGTGAGATGCAACCTACGAGATGTGCCACCTCAAAGACCTGTGTATGTCTGGTAGTCATACTGTTGCCATGTAACTATCCCACCCGCATCACCATCATCTATGATAGATGTAAGTTGTGCAAGATCCCCACATTGGGCACACTTGACCTCCACACACGTGATGTAGTATGAGAGGTGATGCAACCTACGAGATGTGCCACCTTGAAGACCTGTGTATGTCTGGTAGTCATACTGCTGCCATGTAACTATCCCACCCGCATCACCATCATCTATGACAGATGTAAGTCGTGCAAGATCCCCACATTGGGCACACTTGACCTCCACACACAACATTTGATGGTAGGAGGCTCCGTCTACATGCTAACATAAAAAAGAGTGGATGAAGTCTCGTGGACCCATTGGAACATCTCCAGCACGCCCCGAAAGAACGCGGAACACACCATACATAATCTGAAACTGCACATGGTATCTGCAGCAACATGTCTCTCTCACACACATGAAGCACACGTACTTGCAATCCTCGAAGGAGCACTGACCAATGATAATCTCAGGGTGGGTATCCTAGAATGCATGAAAGAGCTGATTGTGTGTAATCTCTAGGATCATAGCACCATGCTCTATGTATTGCTCGTGACCAATCCTATGTCAAATTTCCCTTGTGAAGTCTGGCAAGGCGTGGCAATTCTCCTCCCAAAATTGTGCTATGAGCTCTCACATGCGTGAATCTAGAATGTGTGAGCATCATGTGAGCATGTCCACTGCTTGCCCATAGCTCATCACTATGTCACAAATCAAGTCACTGTCTCCTATGGCGTCTGGCACGGAAGGTGGGCGGACGAATGCACAACACACGAGAAGTGGCCCGAGAAAAGCCTCCACTACTGCACTGATGTGCAACGAGCAGCAAGTGCATCCCTCAATCCCCGTCGAGATAGTGCAATGTAAGAGCATTTGACACTATCTACAACTGTCGTCGTAGCGTGACAAGTCCTCGGACTACAAATCTTGATAGCTGTGCGGGCCTCAACGACACAAGGATGTCGCAAAAAATGTTCAAGCACTTGAGTGCATGAGGAGATATAAATGTCGTTGAAGTAGGTCCTTGCAATGATGCCTGCACTATATTTGGCTCCAGACGCACTAAGTGAGCATACCATCACCGAAGGATTGGGCTCTGACACTACTGTAGGGTCCACACATGCCTCCATGCCAACACTAGAGGGTGCTCCAAGAGCAAGTGAGGGAGATCCACTCGAAGAAATGAGGCAGCTGTGCTATGTCGATGGACTACTGAAATGCTCCAAGGCTAGCACCACCATGTGAAACTCCCCAAAGGTACCCAACGTGGGGAGTGTGAGCTCGCCAACGGGTGACCCCTCTCCTAGCGAGACTGTAGATGTTGAGGAAAATGGTAGAGGGACCGAGTTAGGGAAAGAAGGCAAAAAGCTAGGCGATAGAGGGAGAGAAGAAGAATCAACCTCATACGGTGGTACATGCATCACTACAAGAGGTTGTGTGCTCTTGTGACGCTGTTAGCAACGGAAATACACTGTGTTTTTATAACCCCCGGCGTCGCTAAAAACGTCGCTAATAGAGTCGCTACGAGAGCGTCGCTATATGCGTCGCTATAGGCGTTGCTATATTCGTCGCTATGAGCGTCTCTATATAAACCCCCGGCGTCACTAAAAACGTCGCTAATAGAGTCGCTACGAGAGCGTTGCTATAGGCGTTGCTATATTCGTCGCTATAAGCGTCGCTATATAGAGACGCTCATAGCGACGTTTACACAAAAGTCTATAGCGACGCTCATAGCGACGGTTATAGCGACGCCTGAGAGAATTTTTTTTTGGTGACAGGGCATTGAATGCCCTGCCACCCATCAACCATATTGTACTTGATTCACTTTTTAAAAAAAGTGCAAGGGTAGATAATAGACCCAAAATAGTCACCCACAAGACGCATTGTTTGCAAAATTGACAAGCGTAAAATTGACAATTGTACACATCATAGGCAAAATGAATTGATTGACAAATGTAATAATGACAATTGTACAACATCATAGGCATAAAGAATTGATTGGCAAAATGAACTGCGGTGACAAATGTAATAATATACATGGTTCAAAAAGACGTATAAAATCCGTCTCATGATACATAAGCTATGAGAAACCCTAAACTAATGCTCTAAACTGACGTCGTCTAGTCAGACGTCTCATCGCGTCCAAGCAGCGTATCTGTCGGATTCTGCAAAAAAAGACAATAAGACAGCTTTCAGTAAGTATAAACATATAACGACATTTATAAAACAATACAAAAAATAGAAAAGAGTAAACCCTAATACTAACCATGCCGCCGCGAGAACTGAGAATGTCCATCAGGGCGTTTAAGCTACCTGCGTACTCGTGCTTGTACGGTGTGGGATCACGTCCTGCCATCGACCACTGTCAAAACATACAAAGAATTCATTATGTTAGAATTAAAAAACTCATAAACCCTAAACTATCGAACATAAAGAGCAATGCAAAAACACTTACAAAATCGGCCTCAAATGATGCCCATCCACCGCTCCCCAAGTGGTGTGAGCTCCCTGCCTCTACTCGCGCTCTGGCTGCATCCTTTTGTTGCTTCCACTTGTCAGGATTCTCGCGCGTTGCTTTCTTCGCATTCTTCCAATCTTCTTTGGCCAGCCAATCTGGCCTGTTCCACCCATGCTTGATTGCTTTTTGCACTTCGGAACGCTTGTGTTTGCAGTATTCGCGCATTCGAATCTTCATCAGGTCTTCATTGAAGCGTTGATCCCGTGTTGGAACGGGAAACTCATCATGAAGTATACTAATGACTCTGTTTTTTAAATCACTTGGTACTTCACTCCATTTGTTTAGTATGTAGTGTCTAAACAGCTGAGAGCAAAGACCACGCATGCGCGAGATCACCTTCTTGCCGTCATCATCCATGATGATGCCACCGCTGAAGTCGACAGAGTAAGGCAAGCCCTCTGGCCGGTGACGCGTGAACCTGGGTGTCCCGGTAGGGGTCTCTAGCGGCGTGTCGATGGGGGTACGGACGTCAAGTGTCTCCACCTGCGTCTGGGCCCCGAAGCGAGGAGTGTCGAGTGGGGTGGCTCGTGGCGGAGTAGGTAGAGGTGTGTAGCTGCTAGGAACAGTCAACCGTGCAAAACCTGGCGTAGATGGCGATGCTGTGGCTGGTGTGGGGGCGGGCAAAGAAGGGGAGGGTAAAGAGCCTCGTCGAACACGAGGCGGTGTGGAGGCATCGGTGGCGGAATCTCCATAAAAACCGCCACCGCCACCACTAGAGCGCCGGTGTCTAGATGAGTGTGAAGCTCGTCTCGTCGACGCCGAAGCTTCGGAGCGCGCCGAATGCTCCGAAAGAGAGGGAGATGCGGATGGAGTAGGAACGCACGATGATGCGCCTGAGCGATGACGCTCCACGTACCACTGTCTCTGCTGCGGTGACAAAGAAGAAAGAAATTCCTCATCATCCATACCTGCATTAAACACACGAATAATTAAACTTAATATTGAATGAATAGAGTAGACAATGACGCAAAGACCATTAAATACAATGACGTAATGACGCATATAAATACAATGACGCAATGAATTGAGTGATAGAAGAGGCAAGTCGAAAACTCAGAATTTTCAATCAAAAGATGTGAGCGCGAGTAGAAAAGAGCGTTATACACCATGGAACGTAGTTAGAGAGCCAGAGCTTTTACAACACGGAGCAAAATTGTTCAAATACAATATTTGTGGCTTTAAGAGATCTCTCTCTCATCCTCGCATAACTCAGCATAACTTCCTATATCTATATAGAGCTCTCTGTTTAAACACATATCCTCTGTTTCATTTTGTAGCTCCTCTGCATGCACCCCATATAGAGTAGTAGCATCTTGATGCTCGTCTGACACCACCGCAGCGGCTTCTGATTGAGCATCTTCTCTGATCTCCTCCATTGATGGCGTTGTGATTGGCACATGGTAGCCTTCATACGTCCTTGCACTACGAGGGGCTACCTCTATGACATACCACCAGTTTGATGTAGACTTTGTAGGATGAAATATTACCTGCCAGAGCCACATAACTTACATGAGAGCTTTCAAGCACATAACTTGTAAAAGGCTCTCGTTAACTATTTACATACTTACTTGTTCACAATGCTCGGGTAGTACGAAAGTGTCTATTAGGTCAGTCCATTTCTTAGTAGAATCCACCTCAAGAAAACCAGACTCTCCTCTACGCACAGTAGCGTTGCGACCCTCCATGATTATCTTGAACCATTGCACGTCGAACAAGTCTACAAAAAATCCTCTGTAATCGATCCTCAAAATCTCTTGCAACGTGCCGAAGTAAGTGAGTTCCGCCACCACAGGATCTGCATCAGAGGAACGTCGTCGACTAGACTGTTCAAATTTTGCCATGATTCCACAATCTTGAGTAAAACGCTTTTTGTCCATTCGTTCCACCCTAAAATGTCGACGTTTACACCATGCTGCTGTGTATGACTTATACTACAACGAACAAAGATTATGAGTGGCCGTTCAAACGTTTAGAAATAAAGTCACTAGCTAGTCGTACATTGCAAACTTACCTTGGTCGGGCAACCCCGAGAGTACTCCCACTCTTCCTCAGTCACTTCGTCACCGCATTGTTGTGCGCTTTTCAATTGGTTGTGCAACCATCTTAAGCTCATGAAGGTTGGTAGGCTCTCCAGAACCGTCGGATAGTGCATCGGTGGTCGTCTTCCCCGTCTCCACTCAATTCGTGCCCTTTGTCGCTCTTGCTTTGCATCCTCATATTGTGAAATCCACTTTTGCATCAATGGATTGTGAAGCATGCAAAATAGGTTGATTTTAGCCTCTAGATCTTCCGTCATCTTCTTCTCAACACCGAGATTGCACATGACAATCCCAGATATGCGCTCATCATCTATGGTTCGCCATAGCGTGTCCCGGGCTTTATCAAATCCTTCTAGCCACTCTCCAATGTACACTAGGGACTCTGATACCAACCAACCTTCTGCCATGCTACCCTCCGGACGTGCCTTTTGACGAACATATCCCTTAAGCGTTTTCATGAAACGTTCTAAGAAGAACATCCATCTGGAACGAACTGTGCCAGCTATTTCCACCTCATCAACTATGTGAACAAGAAGATGCACCTGAATGGTTAGCATGGTAGTAGAAAAATGTTTCTCAAACATGCACACAAGCTCCGCAGCATTTAGTTTGGCGAATGGTATGGAGTCTACGTTGATCTCCTTTTGTGAGATCCATTGCACCAGCTTTGCAAGTTTGTAGATTGTGTTACGGATGTCGAGAGACAAACATCCCTCAATGGAAACCGGTAAAATAAACTGTAAAGTATGTGCAGCAATGATATTAAAGTCCACATTTTATGCAATGATATTAACACTAGGTTGGTAATGGGACACTTTTATGTCCTGTTAAGTGACCATTTTCCTTGAATTATGTCAAGAGTTTCAAAATGGATTTTGAGGTGCTATCTATCTAGAAAGTTGTCTCATGAGCTGAAAAAAACTCGACATTTTTTTGGAATATCAATTCCATCTTTAACCTTGTCCTTGCACAACATTTCACAACCTAAACTGTGTGAAAAAACGGGTCCTGTTTTTGGCTTTTTTCAACTTTTTGCAACTATACCACTCTAAAATTCATGTTTGTGAGGTCTATAATGCTGGAGAACTATCTTTAGTAGTCCTCAACATGTCCTGATGCTTCTAGGGAGAAACAAGTATTAAAGTTGTAAGTTATGACCAGATTACAAAAATTGTCAAATCCTGTTTTTTAGCCAATTTTAGCTCTTCTATGGTTTTTTTGGTGTCTTTCATGATATCCAAATGCAATTTTGATTTTCTATGTCGCATATTGTAACATAAAGCTAATATTCCTTGAGTTTTGGGGCACCTAATACGCTATTTTTCATAGTAGACAACGATGGTTGATTTTTCCAATTATAGAAGAAACGAAACATTCTAGTATATCAAGTATAGCTTTTTCAATATTGTTAGTTTCTTGTGACAACTACATGCATTTTGTAGGTAGTAACCATATCTAGTCATAAGGATCAAATTTGGCTAGATACTGAATACTTTCTATGGGATTCTACAACTCATAATGTTGAACCCAGTTTTTTCATGTTTGCTGTATTTAGCACATCATCTTTGTCCCCAAGATTCCCCTTGGTAAGAGATGTATTATTCTTTTGACATGCTCCATGGCTCCTTATGAACCTGAAGGACAATAGGGAACTAAGAAAACATGCATATATTATTTGTATTGAGCGTGGCTATAGAAACTTTGATGATAGGTCCGCAGAATGGTAAAAATTCAACTTTTTTGTACCCATTTCTTTTGGCAAAACAAAAAATAGTGAGTGAGAAGCAATCATATGTTCTGATCACCAACCCATTGAAGTTAACTAGGGAATTTATCTCAAGTCCTACAAAAATCCCTAATCTTATTTTTATGCAACAAAACGTAAGAAATGACTGTTTTGATGAAAATGTACTGGTCCATCAACTTTGGACGCTTGGTGTGACCAAAAGATGAGGAATTTTACAAGTTTTTTATTTTTTCCATGTGTAGTAGGCCTTGAACTATAACCTCATGAAAGGATTTTACAAAATGAGTGGATCTACTATGGTTTTGGAGGTTTTTTTCAAAACCCTGAAAGGACACTTTTATGTCCTGTTAGGTTACCAACCTAGTGTTAAAGTCCACTATGAACGTACCTGACACATTTTATGCCAATCGTGTGACTTCAAACCGGTAAGCTTTCCTTCTTTAGTAAAACACGTTCAGAGTGAGTGCATTACGCCAGTGGGGGTCTGCAAAGATCGAATGGTCTCTTTTACTTTGCGTTCTTGGGCTCCTGTGAAAATCCATGGTGATTTAGGGAGTTTTACCAATCCATCAAACGCTGTTTGCGGCCAATATTGCTCCATACGATCCACATTTCTAAGGTCAACTCTGGCTCCCAAAGTATCTTTCTTGCCGGTCAAATGGTCCCATAGTAGATTACCCACATTCTTGAATATGTGCATTGGATCGAGCAAGTGATTGATCATGAGTCGGGGACATATTCCCCACTTTATATCGCCCTGGCACAATCAAGCTTAGCCATAGGTGCCCCTTCTTCGTAGTCAACCACGGGGGAATGTTGTAGTTGACGATGACAACGGGCCATACACTGTAAGATGTTGATCTTTGACCAAATGGATTTACGCTATCCATAGCCAGGCCTAAGCGCAAATTTCGAGCTTCCCTGGAAAAATCCGACCATGTTCCATCTATATGTTTCCAGGCTGCGCAATCTGCAGGAATTCGTAGCACACCATCCGAAGATTTATTCTCCTCATGCCATGATGCTAGGGCGGCCATGGACTTACATTCGAAGAAATTCTTGATGCGAGGAAGCAGAGGAAAATGTCGCAAAACCTTTTGTGGAATTTTTGTCCTGTGGAGATCTACTCGATATCTTTCGGAATCACATTTCGGACACTTCTCCATGTCTATGTATTCCCCTCTGAAAAGAATACAGTCATTAGGACAAGCGTGGATAGTATTGTAATCCATCCCCAAGTTTCTCAAAATCTTTCTTGCTTCATCTCGGGAATCTGGCATCACATTGTCAGCTGGTAGTATGTGCTCTTTAAGCAATCTACACAACATAAAAATATGATACAGTCGTGTAAAAATCTATCAGATCATTATACATTTAGAGTTTTATTAAAGTAAACTAATTGTTGGCCAGCGTCAGATTTCGACGAGTTATAATTGGCAACAACTCGATCTATAATAGATGGATCGAACTCGCCAAATTTGCGAACGTGTTGCAAAGAAACGCATCTTGTCCGTCGCACAGCATGCTTGCATTGATTACAAGGACATAAGACCCTCGTTGAGAGATAGGTGTTTCGGTTAGACGGTCCCACATCCTCGTCACTACTCATAATGAGGATAAAAATCTTATAACCTGGACAACAAATTTAATATTCTATTGGCATTCTTCTTCTTATCTCTCTCTCTCTCTCTCTCTCTCTCTCTCTCTCTCTCTCTTTACCTCACATTCTCTAGTCATGTCCAATCCCCGCACACCTCGGTCTAGAGGTGCACGGAGATCAGAACCACCGGGTTATAATCTCGTCTTTATTGGTCAATACCTATATTTGTGGGTACAAGAAATCTACAGACCCACGTCTACATGATACTGCATGTAGTGGACAAAACCCCTTTGCCTCTTCTCTAGCTGTAGCACTTCACAGCATCTTAACATCTTTTCACAGTAGATCTTTTCACTGTCGTCTAACTCTAAACCCTAAACCGTAAGTAATTCTTGCGTGGACTTGATCTAACGTAAATAAGCGTAAATCTAAATAAACGTAAATCTAACTAAAAATAAACCTAAATCTAATTTAACGTAAGTCTACATCTAACCTAATCTTTAACGTCTTTTGGGATAGTTTCCTACGACGTTAAAACTCTCTTCTTCTTGTGTGTGTGTGTGTGTGTGGGTAAACCTAAATAAACCTAAATAAACCTAAATAAACCTAAGTCTAATCTAATATAACATAAATCTAAATCTAACGTAAATTATGTTATATTAAAAACAAAGAACTAAACTAGCAGGGATTATAAGAACCTTAAAACTGATTTAACACATAATTTTTCACATAACTTGGCAAGAGTTGGCATTCTCATCACTAAAGATGTGAGAGTTAACTTCCCGCGGTGACGCTGCCTCATCTCCATCCACATCTGACGACAGCAATTGTCCCTTTAGATCGTTCTTGCTCTTGTTACTAACTTTGAAGTTGCTGTTGAATGACTAGAGGTTGTCTAGATGGTGATTGTGTCGGGGATGTAGTGACTCTTGCCGCCCTGAAGATCCACCTTCTTCCCTATCTTCTGAAGACATTTCACCAGTACTTTTGGATCGACGAAGCCCACCATGAGTGAAGGCAGCAATACCCTATATTCCATTGAGGGCTTTCTTCACCCGCTTCATGCAGGCATCGCAATCTATGGAGACCTAAATCTAATCTAATATAACGTAAATCTAAATCTAGCGTAAATAAACATAAATCTAATTAAAAATAAACCTAAATCTAATCTAATTTAACTTAAATAAACCTAAATCTAATTTAACGTAAGTCTACATCTAACCTAATCTTTAACGTCTTTTAGGATAGTTTCCTACGACGTTATAACTCTCTTCTTCTTGTGTGTGTGCACGTGTGTGGATGTGTGTGCCAATAAAAAGAGATAAATGGTATAACCTTTCTATCACCCATGCCAAGTATGATAGATTGGTTATGCCATTTCCCTCTTGAATAATAGGTCTTGAGTTCAACTCCTCGTCGGCTAGATCTTTAGGTCTTTTAATTTTAATTAGTTTTCTACGACGTTAAATTAGTTTCTCTCTCTTTCTCTCTCAATGTGTGTGCGTTTTTTTGTTTATGCATGTTTTCTCTCTCTTTTCCTCTCTCAATGTGTGCGTTTTTTGTTTATGCATGTTCTCTCTCTCTTTTCCTCTTTCAATGTGTGCTTTTTTTGTTTATGCATGCTCTCTCTCTCTCTTTTCCTCTCTCAATGTGTGTGTGCATTCTTTGTTTATGTATGTGTGTGTGCGTTTTTGTTTATATTTGTACTCTTTCTCTCTCTCTCTCTCTCTCTCTCTCTCTCTCTCTCTCTCTCTCTCAAAAACACTATGTGTGTGTGTGTGTGTGTGAGAGAGAGAGAGAGAGAGAGAGGGAGAGAGAAAGAGGAGAAGGGAACATGAGAATGAGGAGAGGGAAGGAGCATACCTGGCTCTCCTTCCTCTCCTCGTGTGTGTGTGTGTGTGTGTGTGTGTGTTTGTGGAGAAGAAAGAGAGAGAGAGAGAGAGAGAGAGAGAGAGAGGGAGAGCGTTACCTGCTCTTGCTTGAGGGCGCCGAAAAACTCAGATCTGAGATCTGAGTTTTTGGGCGCTCTCTGTTATTTTTTTAGCCCAGCCGGCGTCGCTATGAGTGTCGCAAATTTACTCATAGCGACGCCGGGAATTTTTTTTTTTGAGCGTCGCTAATATGAATAGCCTCTTGTAGTGCATGTGAACACCCCCACATTCCTCGATCGTAGGGCGTGTAGTGGGCTCTTGCAGCACATCCGCACGTAATCTTGCTCTAGAGAATTGCTTGCGTTCTCGAGCTTTGTGTCGATTTTCTTCCGCATGGGCAATTGCTTCCACATCCCAAACTTTGTGGACGGGGTATTTGTGTTGTCTATCTTTCTTTTGAGGACTTCGTGATTGTGAACCCATGCTTATTTAGAAAAATGAATGTTAGAGTAGTTAGTGATTGAATTAAGAGAGCATAAATGCTCCAAACTCACAAACTCACTAACACTCAAACTCTCAAATGAAGTGCACTAAAAAAATGGGGTATACATTGTCTCCCTAATGTAATCTAAAAAGGTGTAAATTTGGATAAGATTACACCAATCACATTTTAGAAAAATAGTTTATATATAATTATAATTATCTTTTAAGTTAGTTGACTTATGTTAAGTGATTTTTTTTAAAAAATTATAATCCTTGAGTTTTCATCCAATAGTAATTTAAATAAATAAAAATATAATAATAATCATAATATTTAAAATAATAAAAATATATAAAAATTAAATTAATTTGCTTTAAGTTGTCTTCTTAATAATTATGATATATACTCTATATAATTTATTCATTTTTAAAAATTTATTAACGATATAAATAAATGATGTGGCTATGAGGTGGCCATGCATGGATGACATGCCAGTCTATGTGGCAATATGATGTGACGGTCAAATCGTCCTCAACTGCCATGTCATTATGTGACATGGCAAAATGGTGACATGGAATGTTTAGGTGGCAAAAAGGTGGATGTTGAATTGGAGAGTTGATGATGTGTCATGCTTAGTGGATTGTGAGGTGGCGGGTGATGTGGAAAGCCATACAAACACCACGGACAAGTGTCATGTGAGGTCGTGGATGACATGGTATCTAATGTGAGGTGGCATGCAAGGTGGCAGTTGAGGTTGGTAGATGAGGTTAGGATGATGTGGCACACCAAGTGTGAAGTCAAACTTTTGACTATGGTGATGTGGAAGGTGACATGGACTTTTGGTGATGTGGCAGCCTCCTTGTATGACATGGAATAGACAAGTAGGATTGGGAGAAAGAGACTAAACCATGAAATCTAGACAAGTGTCAAAATTTATAGGCTTGACGCTTTACCAAACCTAAGGAGCCACACCTTAAGTTAATTGTGGAAGTGAAAAAATTAAAACAGTAGAAAAGTACCTCTCTCCAGTTCAAATTGAATCAATTGTTTTTTCCATGAGTACTTTATGATGAAATCTATAAGATACATGTAAATCAAATTGAGTGGCAACATAAATTATTTATTATATCTTTTTAAAAAACTCCCTTAAGATCCTTTGAGCAGCCTTTACTATTTTTTGAGCTAGATCTAAACAAAATGAACCGTTAAAGATTCTACTTTTTTACATCATCACATTCTACAGGTTGTAAACAGTCAAATGAATGTTGGATCTTGGAAAATAGTTTATACATCATTAGAGATCTAGTGTAAAAAATTAAGGCTTTTTATCACAACGATTCTAACAAAAACAATAAACAATAATTACATAGAGACCCAAAAAATTATCAAAAAATCAAGTTAAATTGCTTGTCAAGTGAATTGTTGATGTGCAAAAGGACAAGTCAAGAGAATAAATTCATATAAAGATATAGACAATTGTTCATCAAGTTACAGAGTTGTGATAGGGCATGACAGACTGGACCAAAGTACTTCTTGTACACTAAAATTTCTATTTTTGTTTGAAAAATTGAAAATCGGAGCTTACCATGGTGTTTAATACTATGCATTTTGTGTGGTCACCAAATCTTACCGCTAAAAGTACATGCAAGCAAGTCAAATATACATAATAGTGTGGAAAAACAAACTATTTTTTGGTAAAACTGCTAAGGGCCACTACTGAAAGTGGGTACACCCTATCATGCATACACCCTACTGAGCCCCTTAGTTTATGCACAATATGCCTTTTCAAGTTTGAGAGAATCTTTGATCATTTGAAAATTGTATGTGACATGTTTCATTTGGCTCCATAGGTTATATATGATCTCTCCCTCTCTCTCTTTCTCTCTCTCTAAACTAAGTGCAGTAGATTCGTTCTCTCAACTTTCTTTTGAGTTACACATCTCGACTTGAGGACTTGTTTTTGATAGACATATAGGGTCTCTTGGATTGTTTTACGAAAGAGAAGAACTCTCTTCTCTCTTTGTCTCTCCCTCTTTTTGTGGCTTGGCCATGCAATAGAACTGTGAGTCTACTTGTGAAAACATTAGGATGCTGAACTGTGATTAAAAAATAAATCCAAGGCAAAAGGCTTAAGATTATTGAACAATGGAGTGTCATCATCCTTTGCCTTTATTTATTTATGGGTGGCTGTAATTTTTAGATCCTAAGAAGTGATCATCTCTACAATGATCTACTCTAGATTCTAGATTCTAGATTCTGTAGTAGAACATCAAGTTGAAGTTGAGGTATGAATATGGAATTTTTAATCTATGATAGTATTGTAAAATGCATGGTATTGTTGTTGTAGGTATAGTAAAATATCCTTTAGAAAGTTCCATGGGAGGTGTGAAGAGTTCAATACAAAAGGAGGTGTAGCACGAGAGTTTAAGAATGGTGTTTCCAACCCTTAATACATTGGTTCCACATATGCCTCCCAAAGCTTTTGGTGAACCAAAGCATCAACCTTCTTTGTATCTTGAATCTCTCTCTAGTGGTGTCCATGGACTTATATTTAGCATCTCCAAGGCTCTTTCTTCTTTGCTTCATTTTTGGTATTTGGTGTAATATCTAACTTTTGTGAGTAAAGTTTGTCCATGGTGTTATTATGCCGCTCCAACAGGCCTCACACTCTTTTCTTTTTTGGTGTTTTGGTGGGTATGGGCATCCTAGTTGGTTTCAATGACATTCTAGGAATGTGAATAAGGGTCTCTCAATAACATATCCCTAGATCTTTAGTGTGCCAGAGGAGACGTTGTCCAAGTGTGATGGGACAGAGGAGAGGTGTGAAGTATGTAAGCACCTTCAAAAATCAAGAAAAACCGTTAAAAATTGCTACAAATGGAAGGCATGGCATTCCTGCAACAAACCTAAAATAGCTTGATAGAACAATAAAACACCGCGATTATGCATACTTGACGAATCCTGTGAGCATATCATCCAATCATACACAAAAAGAGAGAGATAGAGAGCGTGAGAGAGAGAGATACCACGTGCGGATGCACCTCCTAGAGTGGAGTGCTACGTTGTCATGGCAAGAGAAGAGTGGAGAAGAGAGAAGAGTGTCCTCTAACACTTTGAAGATTTGGATTAAGTCACATGTGAAGCCAAAGGCATTCACTAAGGGTGATCGTATGGTACCACGTGAGTTTAAGGGAGAGGATGCTAAGTTGGAGGAAAGATGAATTCTACAAATAATAGATAGGGGTAAACTAGGGGCCTTTGGTGCATGCAGGAGACTGCTCCATAGTAATATAGGTGGTTCCCCCAAGATGGGGAGGCAATACAAGACTTGAACATCCCAACAATACAAAACCAGGTGAGAAGGCACAAAGGCTTTCACAGTTAAGGGGGGAATGAGATTTATGGAGAGTAAGTTAAAATGAGTTCTTATAGTCACATGGAATTTCTATTATGCTTTAAATAAAGTTATATTATCCAATGTCCTTCGGGTAAGAATTAAGTGGGTAGTCCAACTTATCACCATTGTTAACATTTATGCTCCATGTGATGCTAAGGGGAGAGCCAATGGATCACAGAGATTACCCACTGGAAGGTGACTAGTGCATCATGGGGGATTTCAATATGGTGGAGACTGGAAAGGACAAATCAGGTGTAGCTAGCATACTAGCAGGATATGGAAAGAAATGTGCAAAAAATGGGCATTGCTTGACTTATGGACTATTGGTCTATGGAACAGCTCTCTTGATTGGACACAGTATGCCAACATGGCCTCCCATATTGATAGGTGCTAAATCTCTCATCAGGCGGATTGGATTCCCACTTTTGTCATGTTAAATATCAATACCTCCAAGAGTATGCCGGATCACTTCCCCATTAAGCTTCACATAGCCAGGGCTAGTAATGATGCTTCGCTCCTTAGAGGGGAGAAAGAAGAAACTAGTATTTGGGGAACACCTATTTAAGGACCCTCTTTGCAGGTCCCTTACTAAGAAGACTCTCGACGAACTTGATGTGGGTGTAGTTGACCCTCGCGCCTGGTCTTCCCTGTTACATAGAATCCAATCAGTGACTAAACAAGCAAGGCCTTAAGTAAAAAAGGCTCAAGACGTAGCAAATAGGGAGTTGATTGAAGAAATTGAGGATCTCTCCAAAAGAAAGCAACAAGGAAGAGATTCAGAGGGGAGCACAAGAGATGGCTTGAGGCCAAAGTGCTACAGGCTAAGGTGCAAGCGAAGGAGATACAAAAGAGCCACCTATCAGCAAAAGAGCTTGCCCTCAAACTCTAACATGCCAATCGAAACCACTTCATTATATCTGTCAAGGTTAGAAGAAGGGATGCTATTACAACAATCACCAACAAGAAGGCAAAGGTGGTTAAGAACCAAAATGCTATGGCCAAACTCATGATTGACCATCTCATTCAAATTATTGGCCAGCCAAAAGAGCACGTATAGGCGATTGAGGAGGCAAAATCCCATATGCTCGGTACTATTAAGTGTGGAGTAGCGCTTAAGGTCCTTTGGGGAACAATGCCTACTGGGATCAAGGTTCATGCTAGAGGGACTGGGATTGACACTTGCTCTAGTTGCAAATCAGCTTTGGAGGACCCCCTACATTCGTTTATTAGCAAGTGCCCTCCCTCGTGAGGATTAGTCATTAAAGTCTACAAATGGATACAAAATACATGGAAAATTATTTTTTTTACAAATGAGCTGCTCATAGAAGGGTGTAGGATCCTAAGTCAGGACGTTCTTGTGTGCACCCAAATCACCAAATTTTCTTACCCGAATCACGTTTGGAAGTCTAGGACTATTTGGGTATTTGAGGCTAAACTGGTTGTAGTGTTTGAGCACTGAGTTCATTCATGTTGTAGGAGCTAAAAGAGGGTCTACATTTAGCAATAAAGAGTGGCATCATGCTCTGAGGTGCCTAGACCACTCGAGAGGTTATTCGTAGAAATCCTATTTTGGTGTAGGTTGTGGTTGTGCCCAAGCCCCTTATCACCTTAAGGCACATGTACTTGAGGGAAAATGTATTCTTTCTATGTTAATATAAATTCTCTCCATCACTATTGTGAGTATTGAAAAAAAGGTGAAAGGTGCACCCTACACATTATCATTTAAGAAAAAGAAAATTACATTATACATACAAAGACTACGTTTGTGTTGGTGGCAGAAACCTCGTACTCTTTCTTCCACCTCTCCCTTTGTTCACAAGGGATGGATGCAGCTCTATAAAATTTATTTTGCAAGATTTTGACGTCCAATGAGCTATAGTGTTGTTGAGCAAGTAGCCAATAGATTCAGTTCAATCACGTCGATCCATGTTTCGTGCTGAAAAGTCCGTGGAAGTACAACTTGTCTTCAGGGAGGGGGGACTTGGTAATTTTTATGTGGATTTGAAGGAGTGCAATTTCCTTTTTAGCCAATGGAAAACCTCCACGATGGAGGCATTCTCCTTTTTGAATGTCTTCACCCGCTCATGTGATCCCGATCAGATTCACGAATGGTTTATATATTAGAAAAGGTTCTGCACGTAAATAATATGGTCAAAGGTGCACATTGCACATTATCATTTGAAAACAAAATAAAATGGAAAGAAAATAAAGTAAAACCAATAAACAATATAGCACATTAAAAAAACTAAAACAAAAGAATATTTCAATGTCTTTATAAAAAAAAGATTTAAAGCATAGATAAAGAATAATAAAACAATTTAAAAATTTACTAAAATGAATCTTTGTGAAGTTCTAAAATGAAAGGACTCTTTACAAATCAAAATATTAACAAGGTAAAGTTTTTGCGGTGGCCTCAAGAGGGCAATATTTTTAGTTGCAATAAATTGTGTATGTGTGTGTGTGTGTGTGTGTGTGTGTTCGTTAGTGTTTGAGAAAAATCATTTTCAAAAACATAAAAAATTTCCTTTGGGGTAGATTCAAAGAAGGAATTTAACAAAATAATCGGCTTTTTTTATAATTTTACTCTATTTTTATGAATTTTCCAAGCGAGTTTTCTCCTTCTCCCTCTTCTTTCAAGCGGCTAATTGGATTTTCAATTGGCTCAAGGCTAAGGTGAGGCACACTCTTTTCAAACACTGATGTGTGTGTGTGTGTGTGTGTGTGTGTGTGTGTGAGAGAGAGAGAGAGAGAGGGAGGGAGGGAGGGAGGTGTGTTAGAAAAAAACCGAGGTCCAATTTATTCTAACCAGCTAAAATTGTAAAATCCTAGTTAGATTTTGAGTTTGCTTTCAAGAAAACCGAGAAATTTACACAAGTCTTAGTGTTGTTACTGGCAAAAGCCTCCAATTTTGACCTTACAATCTGTTAAATTTGGAGCCTGATTTACCCGTTGTAATTTTTTGTATTTAAAACGCACATTTGTAAGGCCCCTATTATGAGGAGAAGCCATCGTGCGTGAAGAAAAATCACTTGTAGTCGGAAACCAAAAGTTTTGCTGGAATATTCCTTTTTGTTGGAATATTATGACGATGATTGAAAAGTGGTCAAAGAAACGGTCAGTCGTTTGGCTGGTTGGTCAGTGGCTGGCCGGTAGTCAATGGCCGGTAATATCATCACACGTAATGTATTTTGGCAATGATGATACGTTATTACTAAAAATACATTACCAGCCAATGATGATACGTAATTACCACAAATTTTGTGTGATCACAAGGGCTTATTGACACATTAAAATGATTACACTTAGCATGATCACAAAGAATCTGGTTTAGGGCGACACAAAAATCCAATAAAATCCCACCACAGTTTTATATTTTTCTTGCAAGCCCGCTGGACTATTTAGTTTTCTCTACAGCCTCGCCAGGGAAACTAGAAAGCCCGATGGGACCACAAAATTATATATATAGGGCCCCAATCGGGCTCTCTGGGCGTTATTCTTTGAGTCATCTTCACAGAGAGAGAGAGAGAGAGAGAGAGAGAGAGAGAGAGAGAGAGAGAGAGAGAGAGAGAGAGAGAGAGAGAGAGAGAGAGAGACAAGCGCCTTTGCACATACGTCGAGAGGAGAGAGGAGAGAGGGAGAGAAAGGAGCATGTGGGAGCGTGCTCTGCAGCGCACTGCACGGCAGTAGCGGTGTAACTGACCACACGACCCGGGTATGTGTTGTGTGTGTATGCGTTGTGTGGTAGCGTGTCTTTTGTCATATTGCACGGCACTCATAAGGTACCTTACCATACAATGGGAGTATGTACATAAGCTATTCTATGGAATAGTGCTTTATCACGGGGGCATTACCTCGTGACACGGAGAAGATGGTGTCCTTGTGGTAAGTATTGGCTTATTTTCTAGGTACTGCATCGGTAACGTGGCGAATCTAGTATCCTTATGGTAAATCAACTTGCCTTCCCCTTTTCCAAAAGCATATGGGCATCGATTGGTAACACGTCTATATGATGCTTGTATGCAAGCCATTATTTCTCCTTAGATTCGGGCGGCACTCGATCGGTAATGCGGCTAATTGAGTGTCGTTTGTTAGAAGCATCTGTTTTTGCATAAATATGGTGTTCAGGTCGTTAACTCGGCCGTACAAACATCATATAATTTGTATGTGCATGTGTAGTTAATTTTTTAAGTATTAAGTATATGAAATACTTGGTCGGTAACGCGGCCTTGAAGAGTATTTCATATACAAATGTTTGAATTGTTTGATTTTGTTGTTTTTAAATGTTCTTATGAAACTAGATACTAGCTAATCATATTCAAAAGAATTTTTTATTTATCAATCATCGCTATTTTAAATGCTACATTTACCTAAATTATATGCAAAAATATATTTGCACACAATTTGCATGTCAAATATTCATTTTTATCTTTTTAAAGGACCTCAATCTCATCGCTATTTTTAATGCTACATTTACATAAATTCTTTGCAAAAAATAATTTGCAAACAATTTGCATGTTAAATATTCTTTTGTATCTTTTTAAAGAGCATCAATCATGATCGCTATTTTAAATACTACATTTATATATATTCTATGTAAAAAAGTGTGTGAACACAATTTGCATATTAAATATTTATTTCTATTTTTTTAAAGAGCAAGACATTCTTTGCAATTGACAATATATACATCACGATGCAGGTATCTTCTAAGAGGCTTTGAATTATTTTAGATTTTAACATGTCTGGATAATTTTATTAGGAATGATATATTTATTGTATTTTACATGAGCAAACATACCATTTAAAGTCAAAATGATTATCAACCTAAATAAATATAATCTTGCTGAATTTTATGAAGTTTTTAAGTCGTTGTATGCTTTGCTTAAACTAGTGTGTGCGCACGATGAATATTATAAGTTAAAAATTCACTATATGCTGAAATGTTCTAGATTGTTAACATGCATTGTTTTATCTGGATGAAGTTTTTATAAACCACTTAATTGCTCTGCATTTTACACGTGTAAAAGATTGCTTTTCAAAGTGAAGATTGTTTTATATTTTTATCAATATTTCCATGCACATTTCTTAAAGTCTTCAAGTCATGGTTGAGGGTTTGCCTGAAATAATGTGAGAGTGTTAGTGCAATATGAAACCATGAATTTGTATTTGATATGTTGTTTTTTATTGTCTAGTACAAAAATGATTCCAGATCAAAAGAAAAGTATTATGTGTACCATTCAAAAAAAAATATTTTGTCAATATCATCATGTGCAGATGGTCGTATACAACAGATTAGTGAAAGAGACGTCTTCATCAAAGACCTCACTAGTGCTATATGGGAGAACACAGAGCACAGGCTGCGAGGTGAAGGCCAATACAAGTTGGTGATTCCAGTAGGGATTCAAGAATTTGACCCCCACCACAAGGTTAGAACAATGTTGGAAAATATTAAAATATGTTGCTGAGACTTAAAGGAAGATATCCCTCCTGTCTGCGACCTGTCAAAATTAGAGCTCTAGGAAAAATTATAGGAGGAACAAAAGGTAAAGATGAAGCATGTGAAAGCGCAGGACCAAGCAGCCTTACCCAAGAGATTGAAGATGGCCCAAGATGTGCAAGCAACTTTGGAAGGTCGATCAAATGCCAGCGGCACTGACACAATCATGTGTACGGCTTTGCATGCCAAGTGTGCTCATCTTGTTGGCATCCCTCATGAGGCCTTGGTAGAAGGTAAGAGAATTGGAGCAGGCTCCTTTGGCATGTGCACATTGTACACCATCAAAGGCATATCTTTCTTTCCAAACCATATTACATATGTGGGGTGAGGCAAAATTTGACAGCTTTTAGACAGAGCAAGGAATGCAAACACTTCACCCCTCCATTGTAATGTGCATTGGATTTACCACCGAAGCTCCTTGGATCACAATATTCCCATACTACAATGGGGGTACCGTGAGGGACATGATGTGCCACTTACCATTTGCCCACGGATTTTTTAAACAACACATGCACAGGCTACAATACGGATGGAGGTCATTGCCTGTAGCAAATCTTCATGTACAAGAGATAGACACGGCGCGGATCAAGGTAGTGATCGAGTAGTGGCAGTCATTTGTCACACCTTAATCAATCGCATTGCGGCTGCCCACTTGGTTGGGATAGTGCAAAATGACCTATACCCTTTCAACATAATGTTGGAGTTTACTCGTGAAAATAAACCTCGTGTCGGCATCATTGATTGGGAAATGATGCTCAAAACGCCAGCTAAATGCACGTCAATTAATTATCTGCATCCATGCGCACAGTCGGACTCTGTAATTTTGGAGGCACAGAGAGCAGAGGCCGCAGAGATGGCTAAGAGACTATGGATTGCTCCATAACTATACGATCCACGGTGCACAGATGCATACACAAAATTGAAGGACATTTATGTATTGGGTTATCTATGCGACATGCTAATAGATTTTTGGAGTGCAGCCAGAAAAGTTTATTTTCTAGAAGATTTTTTTTACCACCCAGACCAAGATGTTATGAGGGCCATTCAAATTAAAGTAGATTGTTGGATGAAGTTAAAAGAGAAAGAACAAAGAAGAAATGCATCCGACGTTTTGATATTTTTCAAAGAACTTATAAAGATAGACCCTAACTTGTCCTATGTCCCCTTGTTGAACTTGCACCATCTTTTTATCCGATCTAAACATTTTTATGATATTCATCTATCTTATCCAGGGTATTCTATTTTTATTGAAATATATTATCTGGTTTGGAATGGTTCACCTCCTTGAGTTAATTATCCTTGGTCATTTCAAATTTGTCATGTTATACGGGGTATTTCAAATTTGTCTTGTGGTTCAATTGGGTCTGACAATTGTGATTTTGTTTAGTTGCATCAGTTGTGGTTTGATTTAGTCAGCTATGACGTATTATGTAGTGGATGATAAGTTGCTACCTTGTGCATCTGTGAGACTATTGAATTGTGAGAATATATATTTGCCAATGATATTGAATATTTGTCCATTGCAGCTCCAAGAGAAAATGGCCGATAAAGAACAAGTTTGTGGCACCCAATTAGTGCATGATGATCAACAACAAGCAACTGTTAATGCATTTTAGTGCATGAAGTCTCTAGCACACGGTATGTGGGCACAACAAGCAACGTGCACTGCTCGACGACTCTCAAAATGGGCAAATCCAAACCACATGCAATGGAAAGAGATCAATAAAGAAGTGACGGACATGATCAAAACAATATGGCCATGTGAGGATATAGAGATTAAGAAAGGAAGGTGGAAGGTATCGAAGTGCCTCCATGATGCGATCAAAGAAAACACTGAGAGGATCTACTTGGAAGTTTATGGTCATACACTGTACAACGCAGATTGTGTGTTATATTTTGTAACAATGTTATATGTTCACTTTGTGCAACAGCAACCAATAGACCTATTGTCAAAGGAGACAAATGTTGCGACTCATGATATCAGGGAGAATTGTGTCACTTTCACCTGAGATGAGTTGGCGTTGATAGTGGAAGGTGCCGAACTACATTTAAAGAGAGAGAGAAGGATATTTACATGACACACTTGGCAAGAAAGATGCAAAAATAACACAGCTTTCTATAGCCACTCGACATCCCAACCATCACATGTCCGAATGGAGAAAAGCATTCACCACTTAAGCCAGCACGTTCAAAATTTGACACAGCGAGTGAATCCTCCACCTATACAAGGGACACACATAAGCCACTTTAGACTGCATCCAGATTTGGTCCCTCATCTACTTCAGATGCATCCTCATCTTTCCAATGTCCAGTTTGCTACAAGAATTTTGATGGATTGAGTGGATATTATACATTGACATGTGGTAATTATTATCACTTCATCTGTTTTATTTGTTTAATGAAAAATAGTAGCTGATAACTTGTACATACTCCATTTTCTCTCTGAACTTGAGTTTGCTGCACATTGTGCCAGTACTTTCATTGCAAGGGGACTTAAGGTAGAGTAATGCTCTCCACCGTTCATCATCCACCATTTCCATGCAGGTTGATCTTTTGCCATTACCTGTACAAAATCAATCACAAAAGGATCTTATTTTAGTCTAAATGCACTCATTTTTTTTATGCAATCAATTTGGTCCTGAACGTTGAAGTAGAACGTGTTGACCACGTGATAGAAATTGCTGATCACCTCTGTATTGGACATCAGATCTAAATTCCAATACTCTGGATCGAGCATGTAAGCAACACTATGGAGTGGACTATAAACGCTCTTCCACCTGGCATAAAAATACTTGGCCAAAATTCTTTGCTGTTGTTAGAGAATGGTAGTCGCCACTCCTTCTCTACTACAGACTCTTCCAGCTCTTCGGGATTTTCAAGACTCTGTTGGACTAACCACCATGTCATCCACGCTTTGCCCAAATTTGGTGTCCTTTGATCAAGGTTGTGAATTGTAAACATAACGTGCATCATTACATGGTATGCATCCATTACACTCCTCCACCAACCAAGCTTGTTCACATTGCTACGTAGACATGTAATTTTATCTTTCACTTTTTCTTTCTGCTCAAGCTGCCATTCATCAAAGGCCGTGTAATTGAATGTGTCAATCATAGCACACTTATCGCAAAGAAGTGATTACAATGTATAATAGTGCGTACAAAACCGAGTTTTGGCAGGAAGTTTCAACATCATTGAGATGCGTATTCTATACAAATCGAGCACTTTTTGTCGTTTCAAGATAAATTTCACAACCTGATGCGCTGTGTCAATTATTTCGGCGAACCATGTGGTTTCTTCGCTAGTGTACCAATCCTTCGGTACCAAGTTTAAGTTGTGAGTATTACAACCATTGGCAAAAATATGTAGAAAGCACTTCTTTATTAATTTACTTGTATTTTTACAATTCTTTGCGTTGTCCATGACTACTTGAACGACATGTTCAACACCAATTTCTTTAATTACATTAATGAAGACCTCAAAAATGTAGTTGCCACTTTTAATTGCACCAGAACTATCAATCGCCTTTATAAATGTTTCTCCCCTTGGACAAATCAGCATTACATTGATCAACAGCTTTCTTTGAACATTTGACTAGCCATCACTCACAATTCTGCATCCTAAAAGCAAAATATTCCCACGTATTATTTTGCCAACACGCTCTTTAACTTCGATGTTGTGCGCTCCTTGCCGCACTGTCAAAGAAAGGGACTTGCCTAACACTGTGTGCGAGCCATAGACGGCTCCAAGCACACAACTAGCTTAACTAGTAAGCTCAAAAGAGGGCAATGGTGTTTCACTCACCGCTCTATGCTCCTGTCGCGGAGGATTCCTCGCCGCAAAGAAGAAGGAGACGCCGCTACATCGCGCTCAACCGCTTCACCGCCGTCGTGCCGCCGCAATGCTCGATCACACACACTCTCTCTCTCTCTCTCTCTCTCTCTCTCTCTCTCTCTCTCTCTCTCAAGTACACACACGCACTAGTACACAAGGAGATGGAGCAAGAGCACTCTTCTTGCATTGCACAAATGAGAGAATAAGTGAATTTTAGGTTTAGTTGGCTTTTATATGAGCTCACCCCATTCACACTTGGGCGCCCATGCTTAGCCAACTAATCCCTTGAATGTCCCAGTTAGAGTGCGCCTCTCATCGGCAATCACTCTTACCCTTTTCCTATTGGACCGACAAGCCCGGTACCTGACTCTACCAAATAAATAATACAATGTCCACCGTACGTTAAAACGTCCGTCTCGTAGGTGATAGGGTGTCCGTGAGCCGTGAGGGTTAACATGCCCCCCTTCCTGATGTAGATTTCGTCCTCGGCAGCTATTGAGTTGAAGCTCGTTGGTCGAGGTGGAAGAGCATTTGAGATGAATGTCCTTAGTCTTCTTCAGTCACTGCAAAATCAAACAACATTGCACAGTAATTGCATTCTCATAAGCGATTAAAAAGCATATGCAATTTTAGGCAGACAATTGATTGGTAACATAATTTTAAACAATTTGTCAGCAATAAGCATTAAATTGCAATGTAATCAAATGCATAAACAGATGTAAAGATAAAAAATTAAACAAGTCTGGGGTCGCTAATTTAACGGTCGAAAGGCACTAGAGATCGACTATTAATACCATGGGTAAGCTTCTTAATTTTCTCTGGTTAATTAAGTTGTTTAATCGCGAGAGCCAAGTATTTCATGTTCGAGGGCTGACTAGAGGCTATACCTAGAGGACCTTGTAGTTAAGCTACGATAAAAGGAATTTCTCATGAAATCATCGCCTGACTGATTACCTTTGCTTTGACCCCCGAAAGTCTTTTCACAGTGATTCAATTTTGATGTGTGTGCTTATTTTGTATGCCTTGGGTTTTTTGCTTTCCAAGGAAAAGCGCCCACACTGGGAACCTCTAGGGCTCTAGTACCATAGGCGATACATGTGAGTGGAGTACCAATTTAAGCAGGGATTTCTCTTCCAGCTTAAAATTTTACATTATGGCACTTTGATATTTTTTTGTGTTGTTTGTTTTCATCATTTTAATTTTGTAGCTTTGGGGGGTCATATAACTCTGATACACCTCCCGAGGCTCATCACACCAGTAAACTCCCTTTATAATACTTAAGCTAAAGGTCAATAGGGTCAAGCCCACTAGAAAGCCCTAGTACATTTCACACAATGCTGCCTAAATCGGATTAAGAACCTAAGTAACCATTGCTTATTAGGAAGGCATTCCCCATGGTATTAAGAGAAGATTTCTAACACCTAGCTTGGTCAAACTAGCTTAGTCGGACTGCTTGATTTTTAAACCTAGACAAGTGATTATGAAAAAAAATTACATTGAATTAAATGTTTGATACTAAGCAAATGCGGTGAATATTAGGCTACCAATCACAATTAAGGCAGACAAACATGGATGCAAAATATATAGGGGCAATGCTAATGGACAAAAAACACATGTTTGTGTTGATGGTCGCTTTTGATCTGAAGTGTGAACGAGAGAAAGGTTCCATGAAGGTCCAAATCCTATCAATAGCAACACACTCCTGTACACACTAGGAAACTAAAGGAATACCTCCAGGAGGCACATTAGTGGAAAAAGGTACCAACACTTATTGAACACAACAAAAAACATAAGGAACCCTAACCTAATTATTTGCACTCCCCCTAGAGAGTCAAGGGAATAGGATATTGTAGAGGTTGGGGGAAACCCTAAGGCTAAACCCCTATCCTCGTCGTCGAGATAAACAAAGTCATCATCCATGACACCATATGTGCCATCCGTGTAGTCATGGAAATTTTCTTCTTCATCATAGGTGCCCATGTTTACTAAGAAGGTCACTAGACGCCTATAGTCATCTTGGTCAAAAGGGTAGGCTTGTGCAATGGGAGAAACGCTCTCTACTAAGTATGGATCAGATGTGGTCAAGAGACGTATCAGCCATTCTAACTCCTCAAAATTCCTCTCACATGCTAGCGTACCTATCAAATCCCATTCACATGCAAGCACTGGAAAGACCATGTGAAATATTTGTGAAAAGTAACGAGGGTACCTCTCACCCAAGGCAGGAGTGGATGACTCTAGCATACTAGCCATATCTGTACACGCAAATAGATGATGGTTAGAGTGCAAATATTACAAGGGTCGTGTTCTTGTGCATAATTTGTTTTTATGATTTTGTGTTATGGCTCTTGCTCTTTTACTTTTTTATCTTATTTTTGTGAGTATAAGGCTTTATATATACATTCCCTAAGATTGGAGATTAAGAGGTCACGGAGAAAGGTTGGGAGGGAAGCAAGTGAATAATGGATGTCCACAAACACTCCCCCCTTCCTGGGGTAGATCATACCGTTTGAAATGATGTCGTCACCCTTTGAAACCAGTTGTTCCAAGTTGTTATAGGTGAAGATTTTTGCCAGTAGTTTTCTATTACCTTAGGTGCCTCGTCGAGTTGCAAGGGTGGTAAGGTACTCTCCCAGGATCGAACTTGAAGTGGTTCATCAGGTGATTCTTGAACACTGGAAGGTGTGGATTCCTTTGTAGCTTCATGGAGGTCCACTATTGTAGGTGGAGGCTGTGTAGAAGCTTTTACCTCTATGGATGTATTACATGAGGAGCTAGAAGCTTCATGTAACTCCCCCCTTCCTGAGCTAGGTGGAATAAATTGGTTTTGCCTTGGAGCCCAAACTAGCTCTGGACTAGGTGTGTAGCATTCTGTGATCTTTCCCTTCCCACGGTCTGCCATTGGCTTTAGCGTTACACTGTTTGAATCATATGGGTTTGTTGTTGATAGGGAAGGACACATTTTACGTTTAGGTACCCAAATTTGCTCGTTTCCATCATAGTATCCTTGGGCTTCTAATAGTCGTTTTGGAATCCATCGTGATTTGGTCTTGACTCTCCTAGAGCGCGCTCTTGGTTTTCCAGGGAAATTTTTTCTTGGAATGGATGGGAGGGTTGAGGTAGTTGGAAGTAAGGCCTTGGGGACCCATTGATATGTACTCTTAGGTCGTGCAGGTTCAGTACTTGCAATATTACTGCTTGCTGCAACTACAAGTGTTGAAGTGCTAGGTTCATGGGTAGCCGGCAAAGACGAGCTAACCACCTTGGCTTGTGAATGTTGGCTATCCTTCAACTTTGCTAGAGTTTGCAACGTAGGTGACTTTGCTTGAATGATAGGGGAAAGAGTCGGTGGTCGCGTCGTGACACTACCAGTATCCCAATCAATAGTGCATTTGGTTGCCAACATCCACGTGCATCCCAGGTTTACGTTGCCTTCCATAGCTCCCGCGGGCATGACTAGAAACCTCTGTACTATGCTTCCATTTTCATAGACAACAGGGGTCTAAAGGACTCCAAGAATAGCAGGTTTCTTTTTATTAATGCCCTTGACTTGCATCGTACTCAGAGATAGGGTCGGTTTCCCTAATTGACACCAAACTCCATAGGATAACAAATTGTGTTTAGCTCCCTTATCTAATAAGGCATTGTATAGTACTTTCCCATAGGGGCTATTTAGCTCAATTGGGTATCGTAGGGGTGGCTCAGACTCTAATGAGGTTTCATCTGTGTCCTCAAAAAATGCTTGCGTGATTCCCAGATTAGCCTCTCGCTGGCGTCTAAGACGTTGTTGTCGTTCTTGAGCCTCAACTCTTGCTTGGATTTTTCTAAGCTCTGCTTGTTCCTTGGCAGCCTTCTTTTGATGGATGGCTTGCAACTCTTCCTGGCTTAGAGGATCATAATATCTTTTGAATTTACTCCCATTAAGGAATCCAATGGTTTCAACTCCATCTAGAGTCTCCACACGAATGCTACCTTGCGGGGTAATTTCACACACTCGATATGGTCCCTTACCAGCGTATTTCAATTTCTTCTTTTCATTACGTACCCCGTACATAAGAACTTTATCACCAACCTTGATTTCTTTATCCTTTAAATGGCTATCAAACCACTTCTTTCTCCTATCCTTCTCCACTAGAGCATTTCGCATAGCTAATTGCCTCTCTTCATCTAGCCTTTCCAGGATATATAATCGCTCCACTAAGGGGTTACCATCCCAACCTTCTTGAGAAGCTACTCGAAGACTAGGAATGACAAACTCCCATGGCATAACTGCTTCTTGGCCATACACCATCTTAAATGGTATGCAATTAATAGCAACTTTATACGCAGTACGATAAGTCCCAATCAGTGCAATGAGCCTCAACTGTCTTTGTCAAAATGGAGATGAGAGTTTTGTTGGTACTCTCAACTTGGCCATTTGCTTGGGGATAATAGGGTGTAGACTTGTGGTGAGATATCATGAAGTTTGATGTGAGTTCTTTTATTACTTCATTTATAAAATGAGTTCCATTGTCACTCACAAGTTCAAAGGGGCATCCAAAACATGTGATAATGTTCTCAAAGAGGAACTTAGCTGTTGTTTTTGCATCCTCCTTTCGTGTTGCTTTTGCTTCAGCCCATTTGGTTACATAGTCAGTAGCCACAATGATATATCATGATTGCGTGTTACGTGCAGCCGGACTAATCGGTCCTACAAAGTCTAAGCCCCACTTTTCAAATGGTTGGGTTACCTTGATGGGATGTAGAGGCATCCTATCCCTTATTTGTGGCTTCTTGAAGCGTTGGCATTCATCACATCCCTTTGCAAAAAGTGATGCATCCTTAAACAGAGTGGGCCACCAATAGCCTGACTGTAAGATCTTTCGGGCAGTCAACTTTCCTGAAAAGTGACCACCAGCTACGCCCATGTGTGCCTCTTGTAGAATATATAAATACTCATCCTCCCGGGCACAGCGTCTAAGAACACCATATTTTCCTCTCTTATAGAGAGTTCCAGCCAGTAAGCAATAGGGTTCGCATTCCTTGATTAATTTTCGAGCTATATCTTTTCGTAGCTCTTTGGGTGGAAAACCATTAACTAAGAAGTTAACAATCTTTTCACTCCATTCAGGAATTGTCTCAACAATGAACAAAGGAGTATCAAGCAATTCATCATCAACCCCCGTAGGAGCTTCGCCATTAGGGATACGAGATAAATGATCCGCCATGACATGTTTCCTCCCAGGCCTCACAACAACGGTGACGTCAAACTCAAGAAGAATTAACAACCATTGTGTAATTCGACCTGTGGAACACGGCTTGTTTACCAAATATAGCAATGCTTGATGATCAACATAAAACACAAACTTGGTAGCAAGAAGTTAATAGGGAAATTTCTTTACTGCGTAAATCATAGCTAGACCTTCGCGCTCTGTAGTAGTGTAGTTCATCTCGGCATCATTTAATTGGCGACTTGCAAAGCTAATAGGATAGTCCAATTTATGTTCTCCTGGTTGAGTTAGAACACACCCAATAGCAAAGTTTGATGCATCAATATGCACATGAAAAGGTACATTCCAATCAGGTGTTCGCAAGATTGGAGCACTTGTTAGGGCCTTCCTTAATAACTCATAAGATTGATGACATTCTTCCGTCCAGTGAAACTCGATAAGAAGCTTGTACAATGGACACGCTATCTCGGCAAAGTTTAAAATAAACCTTCGATAATAACCAACATGGCCCATAAATCTTTGAACTCCTTTATAGTTCGTAGGTGGTGGAAAATCGGCAATGGCTTTAATCTTACTCTCATCTGTGGATATCCCGTTCTTGGACACTATATGCCCTAGAATGACTCCATGCTTAAACCAAAATTGGCATTTGAAAGGGTTCAATGAGATGCGATAAAATCTGCACCTTTCAAATATTTTTCGTAGATATAACAAATGCTTCTCCCAAGAAGAATAAACACAAAGGTCTTCTAGGAAAGCTTCACAAAACTCCCTTAGAAATTCTTTAAACGCAGTGTTTATTAATCGTTGGAATGTAGCAAGGGCATTTGTTAAGCCAAAAGCCATAACACGAAATGCAAACACTCCAAACTCTGTGATAAAAGCAGTTTTAGCTTGGTCCTCTAATGCAATTGTGATTTGATTGTAACCAGAGTACCCATCTAAAAAGCTATAAGCTTCCTTGCCCGCAACTCTTTCAAGCACATGTTCTGAATATGGCAAGGGATAATGATCTCTCCTAGTAGCTGCATTAACTTTCTTGAGGTCTACGCACACTCTTAGTTTCCCATTCTTTTTTGGCACAATGACTATTGGAGAAACCCATTCTGAGTGCTCAATAGGGTATATGAATCCACATTGGATAAGTTTTTCAATCTCCTCTTGTACAATTTTGGCGTACTTAGGATTCATTGGATAGGGTTGTTGCTGGACGGGTTTAGCAATGTTGATCATGGGAATTGTATGTTGCACCACAGAAGGTGGAACGCCCTTCATGTCATGATATGTCCAAGCAAAGATATCCTTGTATTCCTTGAGGAGCTCCTTAAGTACAGCCTCTTCAGTTTCGGTAAGGTCTTGAGCAATAAAGACTGGTTTAGACTTCTCACCTGGTTCTGCTAATTCTATCTCTTTAACTACCGCTGGACCATCATAGACTCCACTGCTTCCATTGGTAGGTATTCGTTGGGCTTTGGCATACACAACCTTTCGCTCCCCCGTGGTATAAGATTTAAAATATTCAGGAGCCATATGTAAGTCACCAGGCTCTTGTCCTGACAGAGACCTTTCTTTTAGTTCTGCCTCCTTTTGTTGTTGTGCTAACTCTCGGTTTTGACGTCTGCTTATAGTTCGACTCAATTTCGGCTCTGTAACCTCCAATTGAGCGAGGTCAATGGGTCGCGGGCTGCACCACATGACACTCTAGAGATGTTCACCCCAATTGTCTACTAGCTTTCGATGAGCATCACATGTCCCTAGATAGCTAAGCCATTCTGCAGTAGATCTTTCCTTGTTTATCCTAGCTCTCACATTTGCTCGATATTGTTGTCTCTTATATGACCTTTGTTTCTTGTTAAGGTTTTGATTTTGGTAAATGTTTGAACTCGACTCGCCTGATAGGTCTTCGCTTGTATCTTCTTCACTCTCATATAAATTACCATAGATGGTCGTACTAGGCCTTGAGTGTTTAGTTTCTATACTTGGTTCACTCGATGTTTCCTCAGGTTCTGAATCCATTTCTCCCTGAGATTCCGTTTCTGATGTGTATTGGCCTGAAGCCTTTGAGGAATCATCAGTTTCACTCTCAGGTAGGTGTGCCTCTTTCTTATCATCGGATGTTACATGCGCTACACCTAACATGTTTACTGGTGCAATGTGTGGTATCTCTTCCCCATCTGGTGTTACGTAGGTTGTTCCTCTAGCTCCCCATGTATCTATAGTTTCCGCTAGGTGTACCCAATCAACATTGTCTGACTCAGCCATTCCGGGTAGGATATCCATATAAGGAGAGTTCTCCCCAATATCCGTGTCTTCGTTACACGTGTAACAATACTGTAATGGAGCTGAGTGAATTGTTGTGTCTGATCGATTATCAATGATGAATTTATTTCGTAGAGGATGCGTTCGACCACTTAAAAGATCAACTCGAATGACAGAGTCTTGGAACTGTAAGTAGACGTGGTTTTTGGACCAGTCATGCACCATTTTTTCTTCCCTCATGAATGGATGCCCTAAGATCATCTCAAATGACATAGGATGCTTGAAAAAATCCATAACAATGAAAGTCTGACTTACCTTGTGTCCCAAGACCTTGATCCTGAGATCCTTTAGCATTCCAATAGGCGTAACAATAGATCCATTAGCCATTTTTACCACTACGCTTGTGGCTTCAAGGTGAGGTCTCCCCATAAACTCCCAACAACTCTTTGTCACCATGCTGACTCCCGCACCACCGTCAAGGACCCCCTTTACAGTTAATCCTTTAGTAGTGATTGGTAGAGTAGCATTAGATTCATCACCTTCAAAGTATTGCCCCAACTTGTTAACAGGTATTTCTATAACAAGGTTCTCATCTAGGTTGGGTTGTGGATCTATGTGTTCCTCCTCTATTGGCATCTCTGCAGCTCCATCCATCTGTGCAAGTTGTGGTAGCCCAAAATTTAGTTCTCCATTGAGGAAGGCTCGAAGAGCTGAGACTAGCTCAGGGTCTTTATATAGTTTGGACATGATGGTGGTTCTAACTTCTAAAGACATGAAATCCATCAATTTCGCAATGTTTAACGGCACCTTTTGGACTTTATTCCCTTGACGTGGGGAAGATGGGATCTCCATTTCTTCGATAGGATTAGGTAGTCCCTCTGTAAACATTCTTTCCATCAAGAAGTGAGTATGCCCACTTTCCCATGACTTTAAGTCACTTTCTTCTTGGATGACACTAGGTATGTCAAAGGGTCTATGGACTTGGTGAGGTTGTTGTTGCATAGGGAACTCCTTGCCACACTGTCGAAGCAAGGGACTTGCCTAACACTGTGTGCGAGCCACAAACGGCTCCAAGCACACAACTAGATTAACTAGTAAGCTCAAAAGAGGGCAATGGTGTGTCACTCACCGCTCTATGCTTCTGCCGTGGAGGATTCCTCGCCGCGAAGAAGAAGGAGACGCCGCTACGTCATGCTCAACTGCTTCACCACCGTCGTGTCGCCACAATGCTTGATCACACACACACACACTCTCTCTCTCAAGTACACACACACACACTAGTACACAAGGAGATGGAGAAGGAGATGGAGCAAGAGAACTCTTCTTGCATTGCACAAATGAGAGAATAAGTGAATTTTAGGTTTAGTTGGCTTTTATATGAGCTCACCCCATTCACACTTGGGCGCCCATGCTTAGCCAACTAATCCCTTGAATGTCCCAGTTAGAGTGCGCCTCTCATCGGCGATCACTCTTACCCTTTTTCTATTGGACCGATAAGCCCGGTACCTGACTCTACCAAATAAATAATACAATGTCCACCGTAGGTTACAACGTCCGTCTCGTAGGTGATAGGGTGTCCGTGAGCCGTGAGGGTTAACAAATGTAACATTTGTCCAAGAAAACATTTTGTATCGTGTGATAAGGAAATCTTGGGCCAAACTCACCGATTATCTTTCAAGCAACCTTCCAATGATTGCTATCTACCATGACCAAAGCACTTCCAGTAAAGAATATTGCTTTGACGAGTGCAGTTTGTGCTTCTTCAGAGACTGCACTTGAAGCTTTGATGTAATGATTTTTTACGCATTTGACCAAGTCCACCTTCATTGTGATGCTTAAAAGGAACACTGCTTGAAATTTTCCTTCCCCTGTGCAGGCTGTTCTTCAAGTTTAGTTGGCGTCACCACATGATCTACGGAGTTAATATTTGGCTCTGACAACTCTTGACTTGCAGTCACAGCTATATAACTGTTGTCTCTTGCCACCCTTTTTGGCGAGATCTTCTCTCAAACACTTTGTAATTGCAGGTGCATGAGGATGTTCACATTTCTTATAACTCTTTTTAATGCTATCCAAAAAATGGTCCCTAATTCGTGGTGCACCGCCTGATTTTGTTGTGAGAAAAAATTTACATTGCCACTCCATATATCGGCTGCATATGTTGTGAGCATAATCCCACTCTTTGCCAAGAGCTTTTTTATTCTTTGGCTTATTTGTACCACTTGTGCCCATACTTTTCTCCATTGCTTTAAAAATAAAATTGAAGACAAAAGAGTCAGATGTTCAGTTTCTAAACATTTTTCTTATTTTCAATACATATTATAAAACCATTCACTATGACAGTAATAACCAAAATGCACAATATGAGATTTTCAATGCATGCTAGTCAATCCACATATCGATCACCTATATTGTGAGCAAACATACACATTGCAATACACTCTATGCATGGCATAATAACTACAACAATGCTATGAATTTTTCAATGCAATTACTATTATAATATATGATGATTATTTAGATGTCCACTTTGCTTTGCAAACAATAAGACACATCTAATTTCAAATGCTACAAAGAATAATCAACTTCTACATTGAACGATGTCAGTTGTTTGCAAAAAACAAACGAAAGCAATAAAACACATGATTGGTCATTTCATGCAATAATAATCTATCATAGTACATTATGCACTCTTTGTATAAAACAATGCATGAACATCTAGCATAAATAATTCTTCAATATAATCACACAATTGAGGACTACTTGTACCAAGTGAAGGATTGTAGCCCCCTTATGCAACCAATTCAATATATAAAAGCTATTTTCACCTAATTAAGCATTATAGCTCTTATATTGTGGAGTGACAGTGTATATCAAATCAAAGCTATGATGGTGAAAAATGTAAGACTTCAAGGATCTTTATATGCCCAATACACTAGTACAGGACATCCAAACCTTGACTATCAACTCGTCATTTACATATGCTCATCTTCTAAAACCAATTACAACCCTCATTTGGACCAATGGCTTTGTCGCAAATCAACATGACTCCAAATTTTCAATTGTTTTGGTTTTGTACCTTTATGTCGATAAAAGAATTAAAATTTTATAGAAGTGGTTACCAAATTAAGAATCACGTTCCGCCTACAAAAAGGACCTGTGACTCTGTAACCTTAGGTCAATTCACAAGGAGATGACTATACCTGACACTCGGATACACTCCCCAAGGATTTTCCTAGCTAAAGGACCACGATAAGCACAATGTTTACTATATATAATGACTCTCGCCGGGCTTTTTCATTTCCCCGACGGGCCCGCCGAGGAAATGAAAAGGCCCGTGGCGGGGTGCGCAGGAAAAAATCAAAACTTCGGCGAACTAACCGGCTCTATGGATTTTTGCAGGTCATAATCAAAGTCACATTAACAATTAACGTGATCACGTGATTTTCTTGTGTAAATTAGAGTTATTAACGTAATCACACGATCGTGATTACATCAATGAAATCCCTGTCAAAGGCGGACTTGTCTGCACAAGGGCGGCTACACACGATCTATAAGAACTAGGGAAGCTAGACTAGAGATCCTCCTCCCAACCCCCCATTATATAGGCGGGCTCCTAGCCCCTTTCCCTAGACGGATCCCCTGTCCACACTGTCTAGCCCGGCCCTTGGCCGAAGTCCACGACCATCCTAGTCCTTAGGTTTGGGCCTTGCCCCTACAGAACCCTTGTCCTAACATTACTCCCCCCTTAAGAAGAGTTTTCATCATTGAAAACAAAAGTGGGAAACTTATTCTTAAGAACACTAATGTTTTCCCAAGTGACACCTTCTTCAGGTTGATCTTTCCACTTGATTAAGTCTTGTTGTCATACGTGATGACCTGTACACAACTCATAATAATCCAAAACACGTTCAAGTTCATGTGGTAAGGTAGGAGGTTCAATGTAATCAACCAAAACTTGTTGGTCAATGACATTGTCACCCCCATGTAACCGCTTTCGTAGACGGATTACATGAAACACCGGATGAATGCAAGAATGTGAAGGTAGTGATAGTTTGTAGGCACAATCACCGACTCGATTGAGTATTTTGAAAGGCCCACAATATCAGGGAGATAGTTTAGGTGTCGCTCCAGTTTTCAAACTTTTTGAATGTTATGGCACATGTAAAAATACTTCCTCCCCTTCTTCGAAGGTAACTTGCTGACGTTTCTCATCAATGTATTTCTTATACCGATCATGTGCTTGCCGGACATTCTGATGAGCAAGTTTCAGCATATCCCTGTGGTCTTGGAGAAAATCCTTAACCTGTTGGAGTTTTTCGGTTGCCAACCCCACCGTAACTGGTGACCTAGGTTGAAACCCGTACATGAGCATGAAAGTACTAAAACATGTTGTGACATGCTTAGCACTGTTGTAGGCAAACTCAAGAATAGGTAAGTATTCTTCCGAGTCTGACTGTTTTTTGCTGACGTATGCTCTTAGCATATCCTCTAGCACCTGGTTAACTCATTATGTTTGACTATCCCTTTCTGGATGATCAGCTGTACTGAGGTTTAGTTGTGTACCCAATCGTTTAAATACAGCTCTCCAAAAGTGGCTGTTAAACTTGGGATCACGGTCACTAACAACGTTACTTGGCAAACCATACAATTTGTATACATTGTCCACAAATAACTTGGCTAGTTCCGGTGTCTTAACCGTTGATTTGGTTGGAATAAACTTACATAGTTTAGTCAACCTGTTGATGGCCGATTTTGGAAAATCAAAGAAAAAAAAAAGAAAAAAACTTATTTTTCCTCTGCTGGAGCCTTGGCAACACTATTGGAAGGCTCGGCAACTCCTGATCAACCTCACGACACCTCTGCGGGCATGGCACACACCCCCCCCCTTCGATTGGCCGGCCTTATCACCCTCAGGTCCTTGCTTGTCTATACCCCTGCCTAGCCAGCCGCCCTCGGTTTCAGATACCCCTTCTCTCTCTCCCTGTAGTTATTTCCCCGGCAGGCATTGAATGAAATATTCCCCCCTCTCTCTCTCTCATTTTCCCTACATACCTCTCTCTAATATCCTCTCTCTCTCTCTCCCACACCCCCCCCTTACTAGCCACCCTCGGACAGGCGCAAGCCTCGAGCACTCACCCCGATCCCTCTCTCGCTTTCCCTCTCGCGTTCCCTCTGTGTCGAGCCGCATGTGAACTCCCACTTTCTGGTATTCTCATCCTCACACCCTCCCCTCTCACACTCTTCCCCTCACCCTCCATCGCCCCCCCCCCCCCCCCTCTTCCCCACCCGCTCGCCTCACCCTCCCCTCGGCCTCACTCACCCTCCCCTTAGCTCGCTATCCCCACCCTCTTTCTCCCCCCCCCCACACCATTGACTTCTCCCCCCTCCTCTCATCCTTGAGACACCATGCAAGATAGAGAATAGGACAGCCCCCCCCCCCCCCCCTCCATGGTGGACACTCGCCATAGAAACCTCCCTCTCTCCTATCCACGCCACATCATCCCCTTCTCTCCCTCTCATTCTTCTCAGCGCGAAGACGTAGTGAAAGAAGCCGGACCCCACCTCACTCACCCTCATCCTCTCCCTCCCTCACCACCTCCAATCCCGTCTCCCTCTCTCGCGCTCTGTTTCGGTTCTAGCACCGCCTGCAAATCTCTCTCTCTCTCTCTCTCTCTCTCTCTCTCTCTCTCTCTCCCCCTCTTGTCCTGTACGGATGCAACACAGAGCTTCTCTCTCTCTCTCTCTCTCTCTCTCTCTCTCTCTCTCTCTCTCTCTCTCTCTATACACACACCACACAGACATACATACACACACCACACATACACACACACACACACACACACATCACACATACACACACATACCCCATACATACACGATCCCCCCCCCCACCCCTTATCTTCGTGTATCTGCCGCTAGAGGCCAACACAGAAAATTAAAAAAATATAATAAAAACATATTATATATATATTATATAGATAAGCCCCGTTCCCACCGCACGCTTGCGCACACATACAAATACACACACACACACGCACTCACGCATGCGCACCCACATATATATATATACACACACACACATCCATCCACATCCACATACACACACACACACACACACACACACACGCATATACGCACATAAATACAAGAAAAACGAAGGAGTCCACGACTACGACGACCATGAAAAAGAAGGAGGACCCAAAGCACGCGCCGCCAACAACAAAAAGAGAAAATGTACCGAAGGCATGCCTCGGCCGACCCCGAAAAGAAGTACGCTCGACACCGACGCACCGGCAACACACCATTTGCGGGCCACACGCAACCACGATGTCAATTTCAGTAATTTATAGGTTATTTTCATCATTTCTTCAGTTTTCACCAGGCCGTTGTAAAATTCCCACTTTGTAAATTTCCTCTCTTTAGGTGATAGTCACAAAGGCCCACCTAGAGATTCTTATCTTTTAATAACCTCCCAAAACAAAGCAAGGGTCAACCACACCGCGCCCACCACTTGCTTTGTCTCCCTAATTAAGCTACCCTAATCACACCGGGATTACCATAATCCAAGCAGCCAACACCTATAAATTGGCACTGAGAGGTCACTATCGAGGGGGGGGGGGGGGGGGACAGTTCATGAGAAGCAGCACTTGGTAGAGTGTAGTGCGAAGAGTTGACACTATCACCATCACGGGGAGGGGGCTTGTGTGTTGGGTTCGCCTTGGGATTGCACCATGCGAAGGGAGCCACGTCCATCTATCGACTCCAATGGTCGATGCACACACGTTGGAAAGGGGGAAATGAGAAAACCACTAGCACATAAACTATTTTCCTCTATATAGCTCAGTGATCGCACATCACCCCTATCCCCTAGCAAACACATATCCAGATACAAAATCTGCAAACAGCTATTGTCCGAGCCCGCATCCAACCAACCCTGGCTGTACATAACCGGCTATAATCGACTGCCAAGCATACGACTATGATTCTTGACTATGACTCCTCAAAGCACCAAACACCATAGAAAGTCAATTAAAACCTTGCAAGATCTCCAACATGCATAAGTTTTCTCACATATAATTGATACCCTCTTGGCATACAAACTTTCCCTCTTAATACACCCATACCTCTGGTATATGTCGAAAGCACATATAAATAGCATACAACCACTCAACACAAAGAAAGAAACTTTCAGAACGCACTATGTATAACCTCATGTAGACAATTTCAAAGCCTGGCAATCATACTCTGCACATAAAATGATAGTAACAAGTGGCTTTAGCACTCAATAATCAGTGTTGCTCTTCAACTTCTTAGCTGCGGCACCTCGAAGGCGCCCCTTGACCACCTATGGAGAGTTCCACCATACCATATCTAGCCCTTGCTCGGATGCAACCTCCGGTTCCTCCTTGATCACGACCCCTCCTCTCATGCAGTCGGTGCCATCTTTCCAATCCCCGCCTCCCTTCAATGCTCACGCCATACTCCTCCTATTGCCACCCGTGGCGACTCTCCTCAAGCCCTCTCCTTCAGTGCAGCCCCATGGCGGCCCCTTACCTTCCTTCCTCTGCAATGGTCCTCCTTCTTGCTTAGTATGGCCACTAAATGGCACTAGTTCTGCTCATCACCTCTACTCCTCAACCGCTCTCTTCTCCATATAGCAACTGGAGGCTCTGCAGAGATACCTATAACCATCCTCAGCCTCTTGGTCATCCTGATTTCATGAGAGGCCGGCCTCTCCCTTTGCTCACCCCGTCACCTACTGCCCCATGGGCCCCTGGCAGCCTTCCCCCAGCAGCGCCATCCTCCCCTCCTCAGCTTCTGTTACGCTGCCCTGCAGCACCTCCTTCTCATGCCCTCGTTGGCGGCCAACCACTCTGTTCAACATGTACCACCTCGTGGCCTAGACACCTTGCCCGCCACCACTGCAGCCGCCAATAGCGACCTCGCTATTGGTCGCTTCACCTATAAATTGGCCTCCCCACCGTTCCTATATGGTCCCCCTGTCATCCAACCGGCGCTTCTCCCTTATGCATGGCCCAAGTGGCCCTTCCTTCGTGTCGCGCTGTTCGTTCACTGTAGCAGGTCGCTTTTTTTTAAAATAGCTTTAAAAAGATTTTGGGCTTGGCCCCCATGCACACGTCAACAACCATCGACTTCGATTGTCGATCAAGAAAACCTCCATGGGGACATCCCTTTGCATAGCCTTGACTTCTTAGGTCCCATTGTCTCATAAAACACCTTAATGTGGGTCACCACTGCGGGAAGCACATAGCCGTTATGAGGACCAACGAACTGTGCCGCAATCCGATAGAACTCTTTCCGGACAACGTATCCCGGATGAAAAGCATCACACCGAGAATGGCCTGGCTACCATGGCCGTTGACAAACTAGAGTGGAGCTACTAGCCCTCAACTTTCAAGAATTCAAAGAGGTTCAAAACCGTCGGAATGGTGCCCTCATTTTGCAACACTATAGCATGAACTGATAGAGGTACCCATCAATCTTTTCAATACCTTTGAGCCTCCCGATCAATGGTGTCGAAATCCATTCAAGCCTTACCATATGCCATATCTGACATACACATCCTGGCCAGTAGTGTGTCCTACAGACATCCCGCACAAAATCCCATATCACAAACTTTATGGCACCTGTATCTAGCACCCCTTGCCTAGTTCCCAACCTTGTGATATAAGCATATGCACCTGCCACCTGTGATAGCAAAAAAACACTTGAAGTTTTGACTAGTGAGTGCTCCAACTTGGTGTACCTGGCTCCTGGCTCCATCAAATATGTGCTCAAGGTCTTTGCCATTTGCCTGCAAACTGCCATGCCTCGACTGCCTGCACTTCCATAGATCGACACAGTTTGGTTATATCATCATTGACCACCCCCTCATTGAGCATTCATGCTCAACCACATTATTATTTAGCTAAAATAAGTCTGCATAGAGAGAATGAGATAACATAGAGCTATACACTGCATTAAAAAAATGAGAGTGGCTATATAGATAGGATAGGTATAGAGAGAAAAGAATCTGCTATTGCATCACCCGCCAGGGTCAAATGGAAAGCTCACAGCCCCCCCAAGCATGACATAGAGTCCACCTGGATCAAAAATATGGCTTTGATCATCGTCATCTGTTTGTAAAACATAGGCAAGTATTCCTTTCTTTGCACCTGTAACTTTGTCAGCCAACCAGTCTTGTAGACCTTCATAGCACCACCCTTCAAAAAATTGTATACATGTACCATTTCCACACCCAATTATACAAACCTTCACACCCTGCGTATCTTCTGCATCTTATGTCTCCCAGCCATCGGTTAGCAAGCTCTCCATAGCTTCATCGTCTTTGAAAAACACAACCTGTAGCAAGCGGCAATATAATGGTGCTTGCATAACAACCTTCATCAACAAATCCATCAGTAGCATGGCACCAACTTGCGGCATCCAATCATCCAAAGCAAACACTGGCAAAACTTCACCTGTAGGCTCTTCAGGCGGTATTGGAGCAGGCATACAACCTCGCATATCCTGTATCCTTGCCATAGCTTTAGAAACCAAAACCTGCAACTCGTCATCTACATCGACCACCGGCTCATCGAATCCCCAACCATCTTCAACAAGACATTCCTCTTCAGTCAGCATGGCCTGACCATCACAAGGCACGAGAGAGGGTTGCCCAACCCCCTGGTCTTTGCAAACTGGCTCTTCACTTGCAACCTGCTGTTCTTTGACCAAATTATCGACATACATAACATCATAGGTATCATACCTTGAGAAAGCAGATTCCGTTTCCCATTTGTTGTCCGTATCCAAGGCACTGCTATAGCTCGAACACAGCTCGGCTTTCTCCACAAAGCTCACTGACTTTGGCACTTCAGCTATGATCTTCTCCCCTGCTTCTTTTTCGGAAGGCAATTGGTCAAGCACATCAGGCAGTACTCAGTAGACTCCTCTCTGCAATTGTTGAGCCCTGGTTGACACTTCTTCTACCTCTTCTACACTGGCATTAGCTTCGTGTGCTTTGATCACATTCATATCGACACAAGGAGCTTTTATCTCATGATGCTCTTCAATCCGTTTGGGCCTAGGTCCACTGGCTACCGTGATTGCCGATTGTAGCAATCCTGCTTCCATCTTCTTCTTCATCTTACGGCTCTTTGCTCTGGAAACTTTGACGGCTTCATCATAAGTACTTGGATCTTCATAATCGACTCTCTCACGAACATAGGGATGCAAGCAGGATAGAAACCTTTTGAGCTTCAAATATCCCGCATTGGTTGCTTGGGTAGCAGCCGCCAAATCTCCCCAATAAGCTTCAAATTTATCAACAAAAGCATCAAAAATGGCACTTACGTCCTGTTGCAAACCTTTGATCTTCGCATCTGCCTCCGAAGCCGACACCACCTTTGTAGAAATTGCTCTCAAAATCCGATTCAATTCTGCTTGTGCACATCTTCTAAGCCATTGAACCAAGATTTTTCTTTACCTCGCAGCACCAAAGGTAAAGTTTGGAGCTTCGCTTCATCACCTGGCATCCGCAGTACTGTCATCATAAATAACTCAAAATCGGCTATCCAATCATCTGCATCTTCTTCTCCTTTGAAGACCAGCCCAAATGTCTGCTTCATTTTGACTCACGAGCACCTTATTAGGAAGCAATCAGTGGGTCCTCAGTGGGGGCACCACAAGATGGAAAAGGGGAAATGGAAAAACCACCAGCACATAAACTATTTGCCTCTATATAGCTCAGTGATCGCACATCACCCCTATCCCCTAGCAAACACATATCCAGATACACAATCTGCAAACAGCTATTGTCCGAGCCCGCATCCAACCAACCCTGGCTGTACATAACCGGCTATAATCGACTGCCAAGCATACGACTATGATTCTTGACTATGACTCCTCAAAGCACCAAACACCATAGAAAGTCAATTAAAACCTTGCAAGATCTCCAACATGCATATGTTTTCTCACATATAATTGATACCCTCTTGGCATACAAAATTTCCCTCTTGATACACCCATACGTGTGGTATATGTCGAAAGCACATATAAATAGCATACAACCACTCAACACAAAGAAAAGCAACTTTAAGAACCCACGATGTATAACCTCATGTAGACAATTTCAAAGCCTGGCAATCATACTCTCCACATAAAATGATAGTAACAAGTGGCTTCAGCACTCAATAATCAGTGTTGCTCTTCAACTTCTTAGCTGCGGCACCTCGAAGGCGCCCCTTGACCACCTATGGCGAGTTCCACCATACCATCTGTAGCCCTTGCTCGGATGCAACCTCCAGCTCCTCCTTGATCACGACCCCTCCTCTCATGCAGTCGGTGCCATCTTTCCAATCCCCGCCTCCCTTCAATGCTCATGCCATACTCCTCCTATTGCCACCCGTGGCGACTCTCCTCAAGCCCTCTCCTTCAATGCAGCCCCATGGCGGCCCCTTACCTTCCTTCCTCTGCAATGGTCCTCCTTCTTGCTTAGTATGGCCACCAAATGGCACTAGTTCTTCTCATCACCTCTGCTCCTCAGTCTCTCTCTTCTCCATATAGCAACTGGCGGCTCTGCAGAGACCCCTATAACCATCCTCAGCCTCTTGGTCCTCTTGATTTCATGAGAGGCCGGCCTCTCCCTTTTCTCACCCCGTCACCTACTGCCCAATGGGCCCCTGGCGGCCTTCCCCTAGCAGCGCCATCCTCCCCTCCTCAGCTTCTGTTGCGCTGCCCTGCAGCACCTCCTTCTCACGCCCTCGTTGGCGGCCAACCCCTCTGTTCAACATGTGCCACCTCGTGGCCTAGATACTTTGCCCGCCAGCACTGCAGCCGCCAATAGCGACCTCGCTATTGGTCGCTTCACCTATAAATTGGCCTCCCCACCGTTCCTATATGGTCCCCCTGTCATCTAGCTGGCGCTTCTCCCTCATGCATGGCCCAAGTGGCCCTTCCTTCCTGTCGTGCTGTTCGTTCACTGCATAGCTCGCTTTTTTCTTTTAATAGCTTTAAAAAGATGTTGGGCTTGGCCCCCATGCACACGTCAACAACCATCGACTTCGATTGTCGATCAAGAAAACCTCCATCGGGACATCCCTTTGCATAGCCTTGACTTCTTAGGTCCCATTGTTTCATAAAACACGTTAATGTGGCTCACCGCTCCGGGAAGCACACAGTCGTTATGAGGACCAACGAACTGTGCCGCAATTCGATAGAACTCTTTCCGGACAACATATCCCGGATGAAGAGCATCACATCGAGAATGGCCTGGCTACCATGGCCGCTGACAAACAGGAGCCGAGTTACTAGCCCTCGACTTTCAAGAATTCAAAGAGGTTCGAAACCGTGGGAATGGTGCCCTCATTTTGCAACACTATAGCACGAACTAATAGAGGTACCCATCAATCTTCTCAATACCTTTGAGCCTCCCGATCAATGGTGTCGAAAGCCATTCGAGCCCTACCATCTGCCATATCTGACATACACATCCTGGCCAGTAGTGTGTCTTGCAAACATCCCGCACAAAATCCCATATCACAAACTTCATGGGACCTGCATCCAACACCCCTTGCCTCGTTCCCAACCTCGTGATATAAGCATATGCTCCTGCCACCTGTGATAGCAAAACAACACTTGCATTTTTGACTAGCGAGTGCTCCACTTCGGTGTACCTGGCTCCATCAAATATGTGCTCAAGGTCTTTGCCATTTGCCTGCAAACTGCCATGCCTCAACTTCCTGCACTTCCATAGATCGACACAATTTGGCTGTACCAACGTATACACGCTCTTGGTAGGAAGCTTCACAATCATTGAGCCGTCAAGTTAGAGAGCGCACTAAGTAGTTTGGACCATCTTTTCTCCCTACCTCTCTACCACCACGGCATGCCATTTGTAAATACTGCAGAAATAATTCTCCCTCACACCCCCGAGGGTTTTCATCATTTGCAAATCTCTCTCTCTCTCTCTCTCTCTCTCTCTCTCTCTCGCTCTCTCGGTGTGTAAATTTGCGGTGTTCATATCATCATGGTTTGCGTCCTAGCCACTTAAATCTAGGTGGTGCCCCCTGTTCGCTTTACCATGTGACAAGCTCGAGGCGCGCCATTTGGCCCCGGTGTTTTAGAGGCCGTCGGGGTTCGGGGTTTGCTTTGATCCCGTCATTTGGTGCCCCCACGAAGGACGAGCTTTCTAAGACCCTTCGGTTTACAATGCTGAAAGTGACGCCCACTATCAATTATGGATGAATCGCTGAAGGAATTTTCTAACTAGAGGACGGAAGAAGAGGAGACGAAGGAGGCACTAGCCGCCTTCATTGAAGTGCTATTGCCAGGCTGCAGTGCCGTCAGTATTCAAGAGGTAAATTCTCCATCTCGTGTTGCTCATTCTAACCATAGATTGAGAGCATCAGGTGGGAGGCCGGTGAAGTGCCATCACTGTTGTCAACCAAGACACACTGTCAATGAGTGCCAGCAACAAAGGCAGCAGAAGGGCTGAAATCGTCTACATCGACATTCATCGTGAAGAAGTCATTGACATCAAGGAAGGGAAGAAAACGGTGAGGCCTCTTTTCCCTAAAGAAACTGCAGTCAAAGTTATAACTCCAAAGTGGCCTAAAGGGGCTGTGCGAGCCAACCGTAAGGAGAAGTTAAGCTAGTCTGGAAACACATGACCCCGAAGGGAGAAGCATCTGGCCAAGCAAGTGCTTCAAGCTCAGAAAGCCGGGTTGTACCTAGCTTGCCAAAGAGGAAGTCATCCGAAGCTAAGCGGCGGAAGGTCGCCTACCGATTTGCACGACGCATGTGAGTGCTACCAATCCACTTCGACAATCATGAAGAAGAAGTGGTAAGAAGATTCCCATGTCCTAGGGAAGAGTGGTTCGGTTACTGCTCTCACTGTTTTGGAAAGTGAGTGGGGAATCTTCCTCCTCTCCCTATACAACTTATCATGAAGAAGCTCTCTACCACGGGTGAAACCCAGTGGGCTCGGGACGAGTTGCAACTGAATGGAGTAGAATTCATGCAACACGATGACTGCAGAAATTACCTTCAATTGCTATTAGCCAAGAGGCTGGGAGTGGTCAGACGCGTCACCATCACCCCGTACGTGCTGAGCAACGAAGGAAAGGTAGAGCCCATGAAAGGCGACGACCTCTTGTGGATGTGCGGACTCATCAACAATGGCACGGTAAGAGTAAAAGTAAGTATTCCACCCTCTGTGCATGATGGAAAACAGGCCGGAGGCATTCCCGTTTAGATAGGAAAGTCTTCTACCAACAACAGAAGATCGTATACCTATTCGGTGCGGCGGTACTAGGAGAAATTCAATTCCCCAAACCCTATCAGTCTCCCCATATTGGATTACCATAATTTCTTAATTTAATGTTTCTATCTTTATCCTATTTTAACCTATCTACCCACCCCTGTAAAAAGCCTCTATGAGCCACTACTATTATTAATGTTAAAAAAAAAAAGGGTTTGTAATTTTCTGAGTCACTACCATGGCAAATGTTTCTTTTCCCACGTTCAGTGGAAAGAAGGGAGAGGATCTCACCACCGACTTTTTGGATGATTTCAACATTGCTTGTGTCATCTCCAACAAAGATGACGACGCTTCACGACTTAGAATTTTTCCTCTACTGATGAAAGTAGAGGCCAAGTCTTGGTATAATGCATTGCCTCAGGCTACCAAGAATGCATGGATGTGTTAAGGGCTGCTTTTGTAAAGAGGTTTGGTGGAGGCACAACCTCGGAAAAGCTATGGCAGCTATTGATAGAATTAAAGCAGGGAGGTCTGCTGGAGTATGCCACCTATGAGTCCAAATTTGTGTACTTATGGGAGAGATGGGTTGCCTCACTGGAGGAAGGCAAAGGAGCGCCTAATTTCCTAAAGAAGGACTGTTTCATTGTTGGTCTATGGTCACCGCTTAGAGAGAAGGTGAAGGGAAGGTTTCCTGCAACATATGAGTTGGCAGTCAAAGTAGCCCGCCTTAAAGAAAAGAAGCTATGCATGCAAGCAAGAGTAAACGAGTCAGAGGAAACAAGCTCGGCTCGACCAACCCCAGTGACTGCAACAGCCAATCATAGAGCCCAACTGCAAGAGTCATCAAAAGAGTAGCAAGACTTGCTCAGTCGCATCACCAGTACCCAACTAGAGAGTTTATCTGTGCATTTGGTGCAGTAAGGGCATGCACCTGGCAGGAATCCATAACAAGGAAGAGGATAACAAAGGCAGAACCAAGAGTACCATTGTTACAACTGCGGGGAAGACGGCCATGGAATGTACTAGTGCCCACACCCAAGGAGGCAGAATTTCAATAGAGGGGGGAGACAAAACCAGATCTCTGCGCCAAGAGCAAGACCACCACCACCTAGGCAACCAGGACCAATCCCACCGGTCCAAATCCTTCGACCACCTGAACAATAGCAGCCACCACCCCAACCTCTCATTCCACCACTAGCCCCACCACCTGCTGTGAACCAAGCGGTGAGTGTTATTAGCTTGGAGGCTAAAGGGAAGGCAAAGGTAGAAGAATCAGTTCAAGAGAAGCACAAAGGGAAAGCGAAGGTAGAAGAAGTGGATGCTATGGGAGTGAAGCGTGCCAGGCACGAAGAAGCATCTCAAAGAGAAGAGAAGATGAAAGGGAAGGCCGCGTCTAGCAAGCAATTAGCTAAACCGCGACGGAAGATAGACATCGTGGACTTCTCACTATGTGAGTATGCAAAACCCTATGACTTAGTTCAGGATGTGTTAATGCAGGGCCCGAAGATAACTTGGCCCCAGTTACTCCACCTTGCACCAAGGATGAGGAGGCAATGGACAAAAATGGTAAGTACCAGGAAATCAAGGCCCAGGATAGCTGGGGCTATCTCTGGAAGGGATCTCGACGACATCCTACCAACCATGGATGCTCACATCAAGGGGCAACGAATCTCAAATGTCTACATAGATGGTGGTGCACAAATATGCATCATGAGTCAAAAGATGATGCACCATCTAGGTTTAGAGGTAAGTAGGCTGGCACCCTGCCGAGCCAAGATGGCAAACAATGTAAGAGTGAAATGCGTGGGCATTGTAAATGTGGTCAAAGTAAAAGCATTCAATATAGAAGTGGAGGTAGACATCTTCGTCATGCCACACAAAGGGGAGGGCTACCCCATCATTCTTGGGAGGCCTTGGCTTATGGCTATGGAAGCTAAACAAGATTGGAGCACCGGGATGATTCAGATGAAGGACGTTTAAGGGAAGTCCATATTCTATGACATGAGGACTAGAAAGCAGCACAACATGATCTTGGAGGCTTCAGAAGACGAGTCCACCAGCGACTATTCGTCTACCTCAGGAGAAGAGACGACCACCACCAACGGAAGTGACAGTAGCATCGAAGTGATAGGGGTCATTCTTAAAGACCCAAACAAATTGACACAATCTGAAACACCCTTGACAAACCAAGAGGGATCATTAGGTATGCAGTCCTTGGAGAATGCAGATAAGTTACAGAAAATTCTCTCAAATGAGTTAACCAATGAAGAAAGGAAGGAGTATGTCTCCATGCTAGGTAATTTCACTACTTTGTTCATTGATGGCTATGATAAGATCACATGAATTACAGTAGTGAAACACCACATAAAGCTCAAGGAAGGCAGTAAACCCGTAGTACAAAAGCTCAGAAGACTTGGAGTGATCCAACAAGAGGCACTGCTTAAAGAAGTGAGAAGTTTGCTACAAGCAGGTTTCATCTACCCTGTCAAAGACTCCGAATGGGTCTCCCCAGTAGTAGTCACACCAAAAAAAAAAATGGTAAGTGGAGAGTCTGTGTGGATTATAAACCTCTCAATGCAGCCACGAAGAGGGATCACTTTCCCCTCCCATTCCAGGATGAAATACTCAATGAAGTGGCAGGTCACGAGCGATACACAGTGTGCGATGGCTACTCAGGATACTTCCAGATTAGCATTGTGGAGGAAGATCAAAGAAGACAACTTTCATCACACCTTGGGGATGCTTTGCTTACAGGGTGATGCTATTCGGCCTCACTAACGCCCCGGCCATATTTCAACGCTATGTGACTTTTGTTTTCCAACCCTACTTTGGAACATCAATACGGGTTTTCATTGATGACTTTTGCATCTATAGTTCACGAGCCCTTCATTTAAGCAAAGTCTATGATGGCTTAACCAGGCTACAAACCTTGGGTGGCCAGCTCAACGTGGATAAGTGTCACATTGGTGAAAGCAAAGTCACTCTCCTTGGTCATGTAATTTCAGCAAAAGGGATCGAGGTTGACCCTAGCAAGGTCCAAGCCCTGGTATCTTTGTCGTCACCCACCACCGCTAAACAACTGGTTTCTTTCCTTCAGAAAGTAAGATACTTAAGCAGGTTCATTCACTTGCTATCTCAAGTGGTCCTTCCCCTACAACAACTCACCCAGAGGGATGTCTTCTCATGGAGTGAAGAGAATGAGCAGCAGTTTACTGAGGTAAAGAAAATCCTAGCTAAGATTCCCACTATTTCAACTCCTAAGTGGGACCAGCCATTTTATGTGAACCCTAGTGTGGGAAGTGATACACTCAAAGCCGTACTAATGCAAAAGGACCCCCAAACTTCTTTCATGCGTTATATTTACTTCTCTGGTCGTGTCATGACCCCGTAAGAAAAGGGATTTTCTGAAGTAGAACACATGGTTCTGGCACTAATGTTTGCTACCACAAAGTTCCGCTCCTATCTCCTGCCTATACCCTTTGTAATCCTGACAATGGAAGAAGTTTTCCCATATGTAATGCGACACATGGATGTCTCATCTAGGATCTCAAAGTGGTTGATTATATTACAAGAGTTTGACTACACCATGCAAGTAGAAAACTCCACCAGGGCTCGTTTAGCGGGAATTATCACTCATCGCCATTATGAGAAGAATCTAAAGGTCAACACGGAAGCAAAGGAAGAAACACCAATGGTAGAAAGTCCTAGGCTAGAAAGAGCTCACTCTCTTTTCTTTGACGGAGCATACAAGAGAACAATGGATCAGTCTCTGCAGAAGCAGGCATAGTCATTTTCAATGAACAGCAAGAAAGAATGTTCTCCATTGGGCAGTTATTACACTCCCACTCCAATAATGAAGCAGAATATGCAGCCCTAATTCTGGGGTTGGAACAATGTATTTCACAAGGAATTCAGTGCCTAAATGTGTTTGGCGATGCTTTGCTTTTGATAAGGCAGATAAATGGCATCTGGGTTTGTAAGAATCAAGTTTTACTTGGTCAACTACGCCAAGTTAAGGACCTTCTAAATAAGTTTGAAGCAATGAAACTATTTCATGTCCCTAGAACAGAAAACTAGGAGGTAGATGCTCTAGCCAAAGAGAGAATACAAGACGTTTCCGTAAGAGCAATCAAACTGAAGCTACCCCTCTTTCAAGGTAGTGATGCTATGCCTGATGTCATCAGTTTTTTAGATACGAGAGAATGTCCAGAAGGATACACCAAAGGCCAGAAACAGTGGCTGGTAAGGAAGGCTACTAGGTACCGCCTTGTAAAACAACCACTTGTATTGTAAGGGCAAGGATCAAATTCTCAGGCGGGTGCCAACCTCCAATGAAATCACAGAGGTAATTTCAAGTTGCCATGATGGCATCTGTGGCGGTCATTTTGTTATAGATATCACCAGTAGGAAGATTCTACAAGCGGGATACTCTTGGCCTAGCTTGAACAGGGATGTACACCATTGGTGTAAAACATGTAAAGCATGTCAAGTGGCCAGTGATCGCACCTTAACCTACGAGCCACAAACTCCTATCATATCATATGGTCCATTTGAGAAATGGGGAATAGATGCAATCGGTCCTTTACCAAGGGCCCAATCAGGTAAACTGTACATCATAGTGGGTAAACTCGATGGGTAGAAGCAACAACCACCACCCGCATTACTGTCCAAGAGGTGGCAAAGTTCATTTTTGAGCATATCTGTTGTCGTTTTGGCACTCCTCTTGAGATAATATCAGATGGAAGACCAGGATTCAGAGGTGATTTGGTGGGAGAACTAATGAAGAAGTTAGGCATCACACGCCGACATTCCACACCATACTATCCACAATGCAATTGTCTGGTAGAGAAGGTAAACGGAATGATTTGCAAAATCATCAAAAAGTAGGTCATTAGGAAAAATTTGGACTCACAAAGGGGCCCTTTAAGGAGTTTGACTTTACCTCTCTCTACCAAAACGGGCGCATGGATAAATTCTTGCAAACAAACTCCAAAGTTGGTGGAGGTTTGACAGTTAGAATGTCCTCTTCAAGCTCTATCTACTGATATATAGCGCACCATGAGATTCCTCATATTTTAGAAAATTCTTTTTTTGATTCAGCTATGATGTGACAACTCTCTCAGAATCTAAGTGAATTAAAAAAAGAATCTTCTTAAATATGAGGAATCTCATGGTGTGCTATATATCAGTAGTTAGAGCTTGAAGAGGACATTCTAAATGTCAAACTTCCGCCAACTTTGGAGTTTGTTAGCAATTTCCATCTAGTTTATGGGAAGGAGGCAATTCTACCCATCCAGGTACAGATAGCTAGCTTACAAGTGTTGGCTAGCCAGATGCATCGTCCAATTGTAAATCTCCAAAACCACATCTTGGATTTGGAGAGACTCCAACTAGATAGGGAAGAAGCAATCAATCACTATGCAACACAGACAGAACGACGCCGGCTCACCTTCAATCAAGGGCTTAAAGAAAAGGGTCTGGAAAAAGGTATGCTAGTGCTGAGATATGACAACAGATTCGACACCAAGAAGGACAAGAAATTTCAACCCAGATGGGAAGGGCCATTCATCATCAAGAAACGCTATGACAACTGCAGCTATAAGTTGATGGAAGCAGATGGGAGAATTCACAAGACTAGGGTCAATGGATGGAGACTGAAAAGGTATTTTCTTAGGTTTGATCCAGAATTCATGCTAGACATTCCAGAAGAGGGAGAACCCTTTAACTCCACAGCTGAAGAAGCAGAGGAGGCGCTAGAAGCATCAATGCCTCTAGCCAAAGGGAGAGGGCTAATGATGGCTGATTTTTGAAAATCAAAGAAAAAAAAAAGAAAAAAAACTTATTTTTCCTCTGTTGGAGCCTTGGAGACACTGTTGGAAGGCTCGGCAACGCCTGGTCAACCTCACGACACCTCTACGGGCATGGCACACCCCCCCCCCCCCCCCCCTTCGATTGGCCGGCCTTATCACCCTCATGCCCCCGCTTGTCTATACCCCAGCCTAGCCGGCTGCCCTCAGTTTCAGATACCCCTTCTCTCTCTCCCTGTAGTTATTTCCCCGGCGGGCATTGAATGAAATATCCCCTCCTCCCTCTCTCTCATTTTCCCTACATACCTCTCTCTCTCTCTCTCGCACCCACACCTCCCCTTACTAGCCACCCTCGGACAGGCGCAAGCCTCGAGCACTCAACCCGACCCCTCTCTCGCTTTCCCTCTCGCACTCCCTCTGTGTCGAGCCGCATGTGAACTCCCGCTCTCCCGTATTCTTATCCTCACACCCGCCCCCTCTCACACTCTTCCCCTCACCCTCCATTCCCCCCCCCCCCCCCTCCTTCACCACCCGCTCGCCTCACCCTCCCTCGGCCTCACTCACCCTCCCCTTGGCCCGCTATCTCCACCCTCTTTCTCCCCCCCCCCCCCCCCCCCCCCCCCCCCACTCACACACTCTCTCCCCCCCACGGTGGGCACCCACCATAGAACCCTCCCTCTCTCCTATCCACGCCACCTCATCCCCTTCTCTCCCTCTCATTCTTCTCAGCCCGAAGCCGCAGCGCAAGAAGCCGGACCCCATGCTCTCCCACCCACACACTCACTCCCCCTCATCCTCTCCCTCCCTCACCACCTCCAATACCCTCTCCCTCTCTCGCGCTCAGTTTCGGTTCCAGCACCGCCCGCAAATCTCTCTCTCTCCCCCTCTCGGCCTGTACAGGCGCAGCGCAGAGCTTCTCTCTCTCTCTCTCTATACACACACCACACATACATACATACACACACCACACATACACACACACACACACCCCACGCATACACACACACACACCATCCCCCCCGCACCCTTCATCTTCGCGTAGCTGCCGTTGACCGCCAACACAGAAAATAAAAAATATATAATTAAATAATATAAAATATATACATTATATAGATAAGCCCCGTTCCCACCGCACGCTTGCGCACACATACAAATACACACACACACGAACTCACGCATACACATCCACCCACATGCACATACATACACACACACACACACACGCATATACGTACATAAATACAAGAAAAATGAAGGAGTCCACGACTACGACGACCACGAAAAAGAAGGAGGACCCAAAGCACGTGCCGCCAACTACAAAAAGAGGAAATGCGCCGAGGGCATGCCCCGGCCGACCCAGAAAAGAAGTACGCTCAACACCGACGCACCGGCAACACACCATTTGCTGGCAACACGCAACCACGATGCCAATTTCAGTAATTTATAGGTTATTTTCATCATTTCTTTAATTTTCACCAAGCTGTTGTAAAATTCCCACTTTGTAAATTTCCTCTCTCTAGGTGATGGTCACAAAGGCCCACCTAGAGATTCTCATCGTTTAATAACCTCCCAAAACAAAGCAAGGGTCAACCACACCGGGCCCACCACTTGCTTTTTCTCCCCGATTAAGCTTACCCTAATCACACCGAGATTACCATAATCCAAGCAGCCAACACCTATATATTGGCACTCAGAGGTCACTATCAGGGGGGGGGGGGGGGGGGGGGGGGGGGGCAATTCATGAGAAGTCAGCACTTGGTAGAGTGTAGTGGGAAGAGTTGACACTATCATCATCACGGGGAGGGGGCTTGTGTGTTGGGTTCGCCTTGGGAATTGCACCATGGGAAGGGAGCCACGTCCATCTCTCGACTCTAATGGTCGATGCAGACACGTATACACGCTCTTGGTAGGAAGCTTCACAATCATTGAGCCGTCTTAGAGAGCGCACCAAGTAGTTTGCACCATCTTTTCCCCCTACCTCTCTACCACCACAGCGTGCCATTTGTAAATACTGCAGAAATAATTCTCCCTCACACCCCCGAGGGTTTTCATCATTTGAAAATCTCTGTCTCTCTCTCTCTCTCTCTCTCTCTCTCTTCTCTCTCTCTCTCTCTCTCTCTCTCTCTCTCTCTCTCTCTCTCTCTCTCTCTCTCTCTCTCTCTCTCTCTCTCTCGGTGTGTAATTTTTTGGTACTCATATCATCGTGGTTTGCGTCCTAGCCACTTAAAGCTAGGTGGTGCCCCCTGTTCGCTTTACCGTGACAGCTCGAGATGCGCCATTCAACCCCCGGTGTTTTAGAGGCCGTCGGGGTTCGGGCTTCGGGGTTCGCTTTGCTCCCGTCACTGTTTACGACCACCCATACTCAGTCATGACCTCGTATAGAGGTTGGTAAACCTACAATAAAATCCATAGAGATACTTTCCCATTTTGCATTGGGAATCTCCAAAGGATGTAAGAGTCCTCTTGCTTTCAGGCGCTCTGCCTTGTTAACTTGACATTTTTGGCAATGCAAGACATAAGCTTGAACAAAGCCATGTAGACCTGGCCAGTAAAACTATCATCGTACGAGAGAATAAGTTTTTCTAATCCTCGGGTGCTCTGCACTTGGACTATCATGACATTCATAAATAATTTGGCACCGAATGTTTGTGTCTATCGGTACACAAACTCTCCCCTTGAGGAGTAGGTACCCATTGTCGATGGTAAAATGCTTCCATCGCTATAGTTCATCACTTGATAAAGGAGAACTAGGTGTGGAGGTTAACTGTGCACTACCTTCATTGGAGTGAGAAGGATCCCTATTTTGAACATGGCTCCACACTTTGAAATATTCTTCATCTTGCTCATATTTTCCCTTGAGAGAATCTAAAAATTCACTACGAAGTTCCGTGAACAAGAGCAAATTGATCTCTGGCATTCGACTTAGAGCGTCTGCCACTACATTGTATTGGCCTTTGCGATACCTTAATTTGGCATCATATTCCTGAAGGATCTCGGCCCACTTGGATTTTCGACCCTTTAAATCTGTTTGTTGTGTAAACCATTTGATGCTTTCATGGTCAAAACACAATCTCGAATTGAGCACCATACAGATAATGCCACCATGTCTTTAAGGCAGACACTATTGCATAGAGTTCGCGTTCGTAAGCAGAATAGTTTGTTGAGCCGCATTAAGCTTCGTACTTTCAAATGCAATCGGTCATCCATCAGCTTGTAAACAGGACTGCTCCAATAGCACGATCACTAGCATCCGTTTCCAAAACGAATGGTTTCAAAGGATCTACAATAGTCAGTATAGGAGCTGTAGCTAATGCATCCTTGAGCGTATTGACACTGTGTTGTTGAGCGGATCCCCACTAAAAAGCTCTACTTTTGCCTTTTAGTTGATCCGTCATAGGAATAGCAATTTGAGCATAGTTTTTAACAAACCTTCGGTAAAAACCTGCAAATCCTAAAAATATATGTAATTCTTCCAGATTTTTAGGAGGGGCCATTTCCTGATGGTATCCACTTCGGATTGATCCATGTATAGACCGTTAGCTAAAATAACATGCCCTACATAAGGAATTTCATCTTTGAGAAAATCACATTTAGATTCCTTGGCATATAACTTATTTGTGCATAGCAACTCAAATACCTGCGTCAGATGTTGTAAGTGTTCTTCTTCAGAAGCACTATAAACTAGAATTTCATTGAGGAAAACAATTACAAATTTGCCTAAATATGGCTTCAAGACACTATCCATAAGTGTCATGAATGTTGCGGGCGCATTGGTTAACCCAAAGGGCATCACCAAAAACTCGTAGTCTCCAAACCATGTTCGGAATGCAGTCTTAGGTATATCCGCAAGCCGAATACGGACTTGGTGATATCCTGACCGCAAGTCGATTTTCGTAAAAATGCGATCATGAGTTAGCTTATCAAATAACTCATCTACTCTTGGCAATGGGTATTTGTTCTTAACTATAATCGCATTTAAGCCCCGGTAGTCTACGTCACACATGCGCATATTGCCATCCTTTTTCTTCACTAAAAGGATAGGCGAAGCCCATGGTGAAGAACTGGGTTGTATAAACCCTCTGCTAAGGTAGTCAACAAGCGGACGTTCCACCTCAGCAACTTCTGACTAACTCATACCGTAAGGTGGTTTACTAACAGGTTTACAGCATGCAGCCACGTCAATGCTATGTTGTACTGAGCGTGTCGATGGTAATCCCGATGGAAAATCATTAGGAAATACATCTTGAAATTCCTTTAATAATTTTTGTAATTGACTAGCAACATTTGCTTGTGTAGAATTAGCAATTGGTGGAATAGAGGAGAGAGAAGCATGTGGAGTTGAGGAATGTTCAACAGACTCAATGTTAGAAAGAAAATGAGACAATGAGTAACACAAGAAAAGCTGCTCTATTTCATTATCAGAAACGAGCTGCATAAGATTAGCAACACAAATCAATGGTGATGAAGGTATACCTTTTCTCCTAACAACAACACATGTGTGCCATGGGATTCCAACATCAAGCTGTTGTGCTCATAGCTACGCTTCAATGACGGTCCTATGCTATGCAACAACTCCCTACCAAGAACCACATCAGCCCTTTCCATGTTCATAACCTGAAAATCCAAACAAGTAGAGTATCCTTGTACTTCCAATGGAACAGCTCGGCATTGAGTATCCCATATTTCAGTATCATGTCCATTCATCTTTGCTACCTTGTAGCGGTGGGTACTCGGAGTCTGAGGCAGTTTGAGTTTTTTCACCAATCCATAATTGATGAAATTGTGAGTAGCACTGTCATCTACCAAGATGCGCACCTTGTGCCCTTGCAGATATCCATGCATACCTACTAACTCATGTGGTCCAAAGGTTTGTTGCCACATGGAAGCTGTGAGACAGCATTCATGCACCACCTTAGTGTGTGTTACTTCCACTGTGGAGAATTTTGAGGAAGACTCAAGAGGCAGTAGTTGCACCATGTGCACTGCTTTCTCCTTCCCTTGAGCAACAAATTTCCCCTTGGGACAATCCTTTTTGCCATGGCCTCTTCCTAAACATTGAAAACATAACTTCTCTTTCTTGGCTTTATCAAAATCCTTAGGGGAGAGAGGACCCTGGACCCCTTAGATGTTTTAGATGAATATGAATTAGCAACTAGAAATTTTCTTTTATTATGCCCATACTGAGTGCGTGTATTACCATGTATACTAGCAGGCACGTTACTATTATGTGTTTTCTTCTCATCAGGGTCATCATGAATATGTGCTTTTATTATGGCTTCCTCAAGTGTTTTAGGGTCTTGGGTCTTGACATACTTCTTAAGTTCCGGTGGAAGACCTCGTATGAACCCTCGTACTTGTTGAAAGGTATCCAAGCCTTCCAACTTGAGGATAACGTCTTGATAGTGAGAGATATATTCAAGCAGTGATGGGTATTGGCACATGGAACATGTGTCCCAAGCCGTCCAATTCCGATCAGCCTCGTTTGTAGGCAAAAATTCCTTGCTAAACATTGCTTCAAAGGCTGCCCAACTCTGTGGTATGATGTTCTTCTCCTTGAGAGACATCCACCATTTCTAGGCCTTGCCTTCCAGAGTTAAGTTTGTTTGCAGAGCTCTGAATCCATTTGGAGTACGCTGTAAGGCGTGAATTCCATCCCATTTGTTGAGAAAGATGTTCACTGCATCCTTATTGCGGTCTCGGTCTTCGCCCTTAAAAACTGGTGGTTTAAAGTTCTTTAACAAGTCATCCACCTCTTTGGCAATGAGAGTATGCAATGTATCATTAATTGGGCCTTGCCCCTGTGTTCCAACGTGCTCATGAATGTGGGTGTCAGCAGGACTCTTAGACTGCTGATGCATTAATTAAATTACTAATCTGGAATGTTTAGTAACATTTTCATTTAAAGCTCTAAAATTTTCATCCATGACTGTCATGCGTGTCGAAAGTGCACGAAATTCTTGAATATCAAGAAATTCGTAAGTATCTTCTCCTGTCGTAGCGTCGCGGATACTATCCTTGAGAGGATCCGGCCGTGGGCCGTCATTGGTAGGATCAGGAGTACTTTGCTCAAAATCGAATGTCATATTGATATCCGAATCCATGGCTACACAGTGCGGTGAAAGAAGTACTCAGAAAAAATACCTGATATTGAGAGCACGCGCCAAGTATAGGAGCTTTGCTAACTCCACTTGTGTGTCGTAGCACCTAACCATTGAAGAAGAAACAACTTGCACAATCGGCGTAGAAAGCGAACTCCAAAAAATCGTCGTTGGCTTACAAGACGATTGAAATCTTGTAGTGGAGATGGTTGAATCGTCACTGCTTTGAAGAAGCTTGATAGTTGAAAGCTTCCGTGATTGGCGAATGATTATGTTGAATAAATGCCAATCAAAACCATCACAAGTGTAAAAATTCAAAAATCTAGAAATTTTGCAAGGACTCGGCGGAATCGTGAGCCGTCAAGCTCGAGGGAAAGCCGACATGGCTTGATGCTTGCACCGATCAAGGAGGTTTTTGCTTGTGACTTGCCGTTCTTGTGGGAAAGACCACCAAGAAGGGCAAAGGATCAAAAAATAAAAATCTTTGGCCCTGCCAGGTGAAAAAGAAACCAAATTTTGACGATTTTCCGTGTAGGCAACGTGAGTAGAAAATGTGGAAGGATGGGGAGGTGTGTGCGCCTTGCAGAGCAGCAATTAGGCCAAGCTCTCTTGGAATCCAAGCATTGAAACCATGGCATTCCTCCCAAGCCCAAGCTTGCGCAGTTTCGTGCACCACACAACGACGTCCCAAACGAGATATGATACCTGAAATACTACTATTTTGGGAAAAGATCTAAAAAGAGCATGGTTCACACCTTAAAGCCCTCCTTTTAGGAGCCAAAAGTGAGAACGCCTAGAGAGAGAGTGGAAGGGAAACCTCCTAGGCCACCTAAGCTCTGATACCAGTGTAAGAACTAGGGAAGCTAGACTAGAGATCCTCCTCCCAACCCCCCATTATATAGGCGGGCTCCTAGCCCCTTGCCCTAGACGGATCCCTTGTCCACACTGTCTAGCCCAGCCCTTGGCCGAAGTCCATCACCATCCTAGTCCTTAGGTTTGGGCGTGGCCCCTACAGAACCCTTGTCCTGACACGATTGCCTCTCATGAGAGAGGGCAACCCTTTTGGCCTATAAAAGGAGGCCGTTTCTGCGCACATTTTAGAGTATGAAGTTCATGCAACAAGGTGGTGAGAGTGAAGCAAGACGGGAGCTCTATCAAGGGTATAATCCCTTTGTAACCTACTTCTTGTTTGAAGTACTAAAGCCATTGAGTGGCTGCTTTCCCGTGGATGTAGCCCACATTGGGTGAGTCACGTATATCTTGTGCTCTCTCTCTCTCTCTCTCTCTCTCTCTCTCTCTCTCTCTCTCTATAGATGGCGGAGACAGTTTCACTACCCATTACATTGTAATTGGGTTTGCTGTACTTTTGGGTTGTTTATCTTTTGACTTCCTACTCTTAGTGTGTGGTTGTAGTCCTGAAGTTGTTCCTAAGCTACATTATTCCCACTTATACTCTATTTACTCTGTAATTCCTAATACAGTAGTCGAGTATACTTCAGCCAAATATGCTTTGTATCCATTCCTTCTGAATCTGAATCTGAATCTGGTTGTAGTCCTGAAGCTATTCCTAAGCTACATTATTCCCTCTTGTACTCTATTTACTCTGTAACTCCTAATAACAGTAGTCGAGTATACTTCAACCAGATATGCTTTGTATCCATTCCTTCTGAATCTGAATCTGAACTAAGTTTGAACACTAATTCCAATCATTCATCTTGTCTATCTCTCAGGAGATGTATTCTAGTTCATATAGCTATTCTAGCTGCTCTCAAGAGATGTATTCCAGTTCATATAGCTGTTCTAGCTAAGTTTTTATCTTTTCCTCCAGTTCTACTAATTGAACTAATGAATCACCAGTAGCTCTAAACTCTAACACTGGAATAAGCTATCTAAAGAGATCAACTCCAATTCCATTTCGACGATCACGGTGGCTAGAGCTGTTGCTCGTTGACCAGCAGACTCCTCTCCCAACTTGAGTTTTCAGTTGCTGCAGTAATGACACCCAAATCTAGTCATGGCCGAAAACCATCCGGGGAAAGACCACTTTCATTATGGAGTGGGGAGCATTTATGTATCTGGTAATGCCATTTGTCCTTTGCAATGCACCGGCCACTTTTCAAAGATGTATGATGGAAATCTTCAGTGAATTTCTTCATCAATTACTCGCCATATTCATGGATGACTTCACTGTATATTCCACAGAGAAAAAGAATTTACTATTTCTAAAGATGGTTTTTAAGCACTGTCTGGAAAAGCGGATTTGTCTAAATCCATTCAAAGCTGTTTTCTTAGTCTAGAAAGGACAGCTACTGGGACATGTGGTGTCCAGAAATAGAATAGAAATGGAGAATGACAAGATCCAGTGCGTCCAGCAGGCCAAGGCGCCTAGGAATGCATTAAAATTAAGTTCTTTTTTGGGATATATTAATTTTTACAGAAGGTTTGTGCACAAGTTTGCTTCTCAAGCATTACCATTGTATGAGCTTACAAAGAAAACCAGCAAGTTCAGTTGGACTGCTGAATGTGAAGAAAGTTTTCAGAAATTAAAGAATTCCATCGTGAGTAAACCAGTTCTTTGACAACCGGATTGGTATTTCATTTTCCATGTACATGTGGATGCTTCGAGATTGGCAATTGGAGAAATTCTAGCTCAGCCAGAAGGAAGAACTGACTATCCAGTATACTTTGCCCATCGCAGGTTCAGTCAAGCTAAACAAGGATATACAACTACTGAAAGAGAAGCCTTAGGGATGGTTTTTAGTGCCACCAAATTCAGACATTATGTGTTGGGCAAGTTGTTTCATATCTATGTGGATCATCAAGCCTTATTATTTTTGATTAAGAAGTCATTATTCAAGGCAGGCTGATAGAGTGGATGATGTTCCTCATGGAATTTGAATTTTGTATTTCCATAAACCTGGCAAAAACCATTGTGGTGTTGATTTCCTATCCAAGAGTACAGAAGGCTACTCTAAGGAGTCTTTAAGAGACGAACCGGTAGATGCAGAACTTTTTCAGCTCGAAGCATCAAAGTCAAATGATCCAAAATTGTATGAAGTATATCAGTTCTTGTCTAAGGGAGGGTTCCCAGATGATTGGACTCAGAATCAGAAGAAGGCTCTGGTTATTAAAAGCCTTAAGCTCACTATCATTGGCGGCTCACTCTACAGATTGGGTGTCGATGGGATTCTTCGTCGATGTGTGCCTATGGAGGGTAGAAGGCAAGTTATTGTAGAGGCACATAATGGAGAATCTAGTGGACATTTTTCTACAGGTACTTCTTTCAAGAAGATTAATCTGCAGGATGGGTTATGGTGGCAGACTTTAATATCTGATGTCAGAAGCTTTTACAAAACTTGTGATATATGCCAAAGAATGGGCAGACCCACAGCAACAGACATGAATCCTTTAACACCAGTCCAACCACCACTGGGTGTTTTCATCAAATGGGGTTTGGATTTTATGGGGCCATTCAAAAAGATTACTCCCAGAAACAATAGATATATATTAATGGCTACTTGTTATGTGACTAAGTGGGTTGAGGCTAAGGATCTTCTCGACAACACAACAAAGTCCACGGCTAGGTTCCTATTTAAGAATATTGTCTGCCGATACGGATGTCCTGTGGAGATTGTGTCAGACCAAGGTACACAATTTATAAATGACACTATGGATATTATCATGGATCTGCTTTCAGTCAAGCATCGGAAATCAACACCTTATTATCCTAGATGCAATGGACAAGAGAAAAGCAGTAACAAGACTGTCAAGACTATCCTTACCAAGATCGTGCAGAAAAAGCTAGAGCAGTGGGACTTGAAACTTCAAACTGCTTTATGGGCATATAACACAGCTTATAAGGTCACTACCAGGTTAACACCATTTTGAATGGTGTATGGAAGTGAAGCTGTTTTACCAATGGAATTTGTCATACCCAGTCTTAGAATGGTCGTCGTGATGGCCTAGATTTTAATCACAATCTAAAAAAGAGACTGGAAGAGCTAACCGAGCTAGCTGAGCTGAGACATAGGGCTATGCTGGAACAAGAAATTGTTCAGCAAAGAAGGAAACACTTGCATGACAAACAAATTAAGGTTTGAGAGTTTCAGAAAGGCGATCTGGTTCTCTTATATCAGTCAAAATTAGGCCCTAAGAGACCAAACTTAAAGATAGCCTGGGCAGGACCATTTGAAGTTGATTGGGTGTTCTCAAATGGCACGGTAAGGCTGAAAGATCTGTCTGGATTATTGTTGCCAGGGGTATATAATGGAGCTAAAATCAAGCTCTATTATTCAAAAGCCAGGGAAAGGGGTATTGATGGTCTGGGAGCTGAAGACCAGGAAAATCCAGAATAAGCTATTTTAGGTATTTTCCATGTACAACCAGTTCTAGAACCAGTCAAAACGCTAGAAGAGTACCAGTGCAATTAAACCCTGTTCAGACCAAAACCAAAAAAGTATGGGCACCAACATCAGTTCTTGGGGAAACAACGGTCGGAAGGACTATCAGTGTTAATCATTTCAAAGACAAGAGAAAGTCTTGTCCAATGCATGTCTGCCACGTCACTTGCGGTGCACAGAACTCTAGGAACGGTAAGTGGTGGAGCTTTTATGGCATGAATGCATATAACAGTAAGGCGAGTAAGCGTTTTTCCTCGCAAGTCTCAGGTGCGCGACGCCTGTGCAGACTGTTGTTCATTCGCCATCGCCAAGCTGTGAAGTTTCTTCGCTACATCCGCAAACCTCTTCATCCAAGCAGACTATAGATTTCAGTTTATCTTTGCCAACCACACCAAGATATGGGTTTGACGAATCAAGTAAGTCATCTTCTTCTTTGTATACTGATTCATCGTCTTCACAGTGTATGGGTAGGAAGAAAATGCCGGAGAGGATGCAGGAAACCATAGATGAAACCCAAGCCCTTATTGCTGCTGCAAAAGTGACTCTTCCGCTTATTCCTCACAGAAAAATACAGAGATATGTGTTTACTGAGCAAGCACAGGACTTACTGAGACTGTGGGATTTGCATGTGGTTGTGCAAGCAACAAGGATAGAGTTTGACACAACAATTATAAGGCAAGTTTTGGATTCCTTCAATGACAAAGATGGAAGCGCTATGGTCTATGGTAGAAAAGTGTCAATCACTCCAGAGAACGTTGCTTTTGCCTTTCAAATGCCAAATGAGCCAAAGCCATCTGTGGCAACTGCAGAGCAAAACAATGCAACTTTGAAAGAAGATGATGCTACCAAAAAGAAACAAAAAGCCACTGCACAAGGACTGCCAATAGTAGGTCTAGACATTCCTGCTGCCTACCGCTTTGTGGCTGAAGCTGTGAATCTTAAAAAGAATCCTACTTATGTGTCAGAAGAGCTATTTGCTATGCTCTTAGCAAAACTATTGGACTCTACAGTTTCTATCAATCTCTGTTAGATATTATCACACAATGTGCTTCAACAGACTGCCAAGTTGAATTCCCAAAATGTCTTCAAAGCTTGGTATGTCTGGCAGTTTCTTTACTGGGCATCTGCTCCTGACACCCATGCCCAGGTAAGATTGTCTTGAATCTAGAAGCCATTTCTAGTGCCTAGCAATGTTGAAGTATCTTTAGATGAAGAGTCCCCAGAAAACCAGTTAGTTATCACTGGACAAAAGAGAAAGGCTACACAAGAGGAGGCTGGCAATTATTTAAAAGACTAAGGATGACTTTGACTAAAAGCACTGCTCTTCTTAAGCAGTTAGAAAGCCAGATTCAAACAATGTCCACTGAAAAGACTCTGGCCAGTCAGACTAAACAACCTCTCAATCAGACCACTGGTGGAGTTACCCAGTCAACAGGGTAGATTTCAGCAACTACCAGTATGGGACAGGACCAGTCAGATAAGGCCAGTGCTGAGAAGCTACAACAGATCATAGTGACAAGGAAAAAGGGCGAGCACCTTCAAGTCAACTAGGAAAGGTTTCCATTCCTTATAGTTAAGCGGCCCTATGATTAACAAATAAAGATAAGTTGCAACAGCTGCAAACTCATCCTCTCACAGGACGTCTAATTCTGCAGAAGTTTGATTATTCTACACTACCACATATGGCTCCTATCATGGTTTATGAGCCAACTGCCTGTGACCCCCGGCCACAGTGCAGGATGGCTGTTCTGTGCTAATCCAGTCATCTTGGAACACTATTGTGAATGCTAGAGGACAAATGTTGATACTTCAGTATTAGATGATGAATTAACCAAGGCAAAAAATGAGCTAAAGGAAGCTGAGCAGTAGATTGAAAAGATGGAGCAAGAGAGGGCCGCCCAGACCGTGTGCCACAATATCATTGAAGCTCAGTCGGCTAGGACCATTCAACAATTAGAAAATAGGTTATCCAAGGTGGAGTCTGAGGTACTGACTCTGAGGGAAGAAAATGTAGAAGCTGAGAGGGCTGCGGACAGATTCAAAAATCTACTGAGAATGAAGCGAATTGATTTCAACTCCTTGATGAATATCGACACTACTCTGAAAGCCACCTTAATAGAAAGATACGTCTATAATAATCTTGCCGAGATATTAAATCTTGAAGGAAATGCTGTTTTCAATATAGATAATTTGAGGACTCTCATGGAGACAATGCAGAGTGACTTGCAAGAAAAACTCTCAGAATATAATAGTGCTCTAGAAAATCAAGCTATCCTTGATTATATTGAGCAACAGATTAACCTTGAGGAAGAGGATGATAAGGCCGAAGCTGATGAAGAAGAGAAGGGGGAGGAATCCGAAGAAGGGCATGGTGATGATGGGCATGGTAATGATGACTCTCCTCCATCTCCACCTTCAGGACCTGGTCATGGTGGAGCGAAGGCTACAAGAGGAAGTTAGTCCAAGGTAGACCAACCAAATCAGCCTGAAGGACAGCAGTCGGGTGACCAGCAAGGGTGATAGCAAGGGAGAGATCAACAAACCAGCAACGCTGGAAATTCACCAGCACACCAGTCACAACACGGTACAGATGATAAAGGGAAAGGCAAAGCTATGGCTAAGATTCCAACAAGTGATGAGAAACATTCATTACAGCTCATCACGTTGAACAAGAGATTACGACATCAGCAGGCTTCTGTAACCAGGATGTATCTGGAGGATGATGATCTTATCACTGATTTGGAGTGGTTTCAGCGACTATATGTCAGCTCTAGGGAAATGGTTCAATATTAGAAATCAACTGCTTTCCATGATCAAGAGGTGTGCCAATTGCCTAAGCATCCTAGTACAATACAACTACTAGACAGAGTGCCTGAATGCATATTAACTGCTGATGATAAAGTGGTCAATCCACATTGGCAAAGGCATTCTACTGTAGATACTACCACAATTGGAGACACCCAATCTGTGTGTTCAATTTCATAAATGAATTCGGATTCCTTTAGCTTTTCTATCTCTTCTTTGATCTTTCTGGCACTTGTTTCATTATATGTGTATGGCCTTTGTCTACTTGGTTTTGCATCATCTCTCATGGGTATGGTATGTTGACAGCTTTATGAATCAACACCCTCGAGATCCTTATAAGACCAAGAAAAGATATCTCGGTATTGTTTCAGTAAGCTTAACAGAAGCTCTTCTTCTTCTTCCTCCATGTCATTTGCAATGTAGGTAGGTCTAGGCTCTTCTCCTAGTTCAGCCAGATCTATCTTTTTTGCATTTCAGGTCCTTCATAGGTCTCGCCCTATTTTCATAGTTCCTTGACAGGTTGTTCGACTATGATTTTTTGATCCTGGAGAGTATATTTCTTATAATGGGATGGAACACTCATTATATCTTTACCATCCTCCTTAGTGGTTTCCATTTCAGTCGTATATATCTCCTTTAGAGATTTTTTCAACTCTTGATATTTCTCTCTTCGTTCAACTCGCGTCATGGCTAAATTGTTGTCCTGGTATTTAGGTTTTGCTTGGTTTTTTCTTCTCGTTTTTCTCAATGTTTTTGACGTCTCTGTTTTTCGCCTAAAGGATAACTACCAGTGATTTTTTCTTTGACACAATCATGAGCATCTATCTGCATCAGAAACTGTGTTCTCCTGGAGACTGATGGCATAGGTCTAGCTTTCAGGTTTCTCGTGTCTCTTTTTCTTCTATACCATTTCTGTCTTCTTGGTCTCTTGTTTAGAAAGTCAAAAAACTTTTCCTCCCCTCCTTTCGTGAGTAGTTTAGCTCTCACGTGTTCTTTTTCTGACCCCGAATCATCTCAGGTAGCTAAATGTTCTTCTAACTCATCTATTGCATCATAGTAGAGGTCTGAAAAGACTTGTTGAGCTTTCATCAAGTCCTTGGATTCTTGCATTTTTTCTTCAATGTGAAGGGTTGAGATCATTTGTATGGGAATTATTTCATAGAATCCTCGTTGCAAAATTAAGTAGGCATAGACGTATTTACACATACATCCATTGTTGCTAAAATATGAGTCGACTCAAATGGCCCAAAAAAATTCTCTAGAAAGGGTTCAAGTACATAGGCTTCATCTATGCAGTCCCTTTCTAAGAACATTCTTCTCGTTTTAGGCTCCCAATTTTTGAGGCTCCGCACATCCAAATAGGTGTGTCTTTGTTCAACCAAGATGGAATCTTAGTTTTAGCAGAAGAGACCGAGTCAAATTCTTATATGAGCGTTTTCATCACATCTCTATAAGTGTGATCTTTTAGATTAACCATTGTTATTGATCCCACTTGTTTAGAGTACAGATAATTGTTTTCCCAGTCCTGGATGAGTTGTACTTGTCGCATGAAAGGTCTTCCCAAGATAATTTCGTAATTGATTTTCTTTCTAAAGTCCACTATGGCAAAAGTGTGTTGATATTCAATCCCACATTGAATTAACTATCACCTTTTCAAGCAGTCGTAAGGGTCTTTCGATGTGTCCATCAGCCAATTGCAATTTCATTCGAGTTTGTCTATAATTGGCTGCTTGTCCCCAGGATTCCCATACTGCTTTCATTGGCTATGGCTATGCCTGCCCCACTATCCAATATTTCCATGGTTTCTATATCATTATATCTCACTGAAAGGGTTGTGTTTCCTTCTTCCCCTTTGTAGTATTCTCCGACTTTGTTCATTGGAACGGATCTAATGTCTTTACATGTTTCAATTTTTCCAAATTCTTTGCGATCAATCCTGTTATCCCCACCTTCTCTAGATTTTTCTGTAGATCATTCCATAAATATGGTCTAATTTTTAACAGTCCTCGTAAAGTAAGAGTGCATTGAATGGGTGTAGACAGGATTGAATCGATGTTGTCTATCTCTAGGGTTTGTTCCGCTCTTTTTACCCGAGTGGTTTTACACACTATGGATTCATCTTCGTTATCTTCCAAGTAAGAGGGTAGTATTTTCAAAGTCAATGGTTTAGACATTCATAAAGCTTCAGAGCCGCAATCCCCATACACAGATTGTACATCTATGTCCATATTAGAAGGTAGGTTGTGTAACCAAAGTTCCTTTATAGGAGTTGATTTCAAAGTTAGGCTCCCATCATTAATCTCTCTAACCTTTTTCCACAAGTGTCATGTCCAGTCTTCTTCTACGAATGGAATTCCGTCTAAGGCATCTTCGTTGTCCTGCACTATAAGTTATGGCTCTTTTGTTTCAAGGTGGGGTTCTACCACCACTTCGGATTTTTCTTTACTGGTTCCTACCACAAGCTCTTCAGGTTTTGCCATACTCTCGAGCTTGGGTTTTTGTTTTTCCAGTATCTCTTGAGTAATTCTGACCAAATTTTGATAAGCTTCAAGCTTAGATGATTCCATGTTTGGAGAAGGATAGTTTTTCCATTTGTTTTTTATGTTTTGGCTTGCTTTAACTCCCGCTTGGTAAGCTTCCAAGGCTGCATTAATTGGCTCAAAAAAATTGACTACCAAAATTGATCCTCCAGATTTCAAGGTGGTTTCCTTGATTTCACTTCCAATTTCTTTTACCTTTTCCTGGAATAGTTTCTTTACTTTCTCCTCGATTTCAGCCGTTGTTTCTATTTACTCATCTTTTGTTTCTGCTTCTCTTGGTCTTTTGAGAGGAAATTTTTGTATTCTTAGAATCGTCAAAGGAGTTATGTTTCTTTTTTTTATCCTGGGCTCTGGTGATTACCTTTATTGGAAGAATTGGTTCACCTTCGAATGAGCTACTAGGTATCACTTGGACTACATTCAAGACTGTTTTACCCTTGTTTAAAGGATTTTTGGACAATCTTCAGGGAAGTGTCCTTTCTTTTTGCAACATTGTATGCAATAAGCTTCAACTGGCTTGAGGTTCTTGTCAAGATCTCGGCATTCATTTTTCCAATGATCATATGCACCACAGTTATGAAAGTTTCTAGTCCTTGGCTTAATCATGGATCTTACCATAGGAGGTCTAATACCTTGATTAGCTACATAGTACATCGGTGCAAGCTTTGGTGTAGTATAAGTCATAGGTTCTTCCATTGGTGGTGGATGTGAATTCTACCAATCTCCTTCTACCATTACTGTAGATGGACTAGGCTCAGCATAGGGTGTAAGAGGCACTAGTGCTTGTTCATCTATGACTCCCTCTGGATGCATGTACCTTACAGGCACTACATTATGTCCAGGATATGGAGGTTGTTGATCCAACACGGGTTGAGGTCTTTCCATACCCATCGATGGTCTTTGATCTGAGGCCATATTAGGTTGGTATTTGTACATGGGTTGTCCTTGTGGCCTCATAGGTACGTATTGAATATTCACACCATACTTTGGTCGGTAATAGCACTCATTGGTCTCATGGTTGGTCCATTTACCGTTGATTTCACACCATTTTTGCGGCCTAATTGGTTATCCCTATTGAGGAATCCCTAACTGTGGTCCCCTCATAGGTGCTTCTTGCATGTTATTCATCATGTCATTCATCCTTTTGAGCATGTCTTCTATGGCTGAATTCGGTGTTGCAGTAGCCATTCCCACTTAAGCTGGTTGGGTGGATGCTATTTTCTCGCTTTGGTTATCCTTGGGGACATATTCTTCATTGAAAATATCACAATTTTCTCCTAAGTCAATAGCATCTGACACACACTCTTCTAGGGTCGTATGCTTCTTGCTATAAAGCATAGCATGAAGTTCTTTGTTTAGCAGTCCCTCTAGAAACAATGATACTAGTCTTTCCTCTATAGGTATCTCAAGCTTTGGGCATCCTGAAATGTATTGTTTCATTCTAGTTGCACAATTCCTAACCAACTCACCTCACCGTGTTTCTATTTGAAGCTATAAATTTGAGCTACCGTATTGTGTTTGATCCCCGTTTTGGAACATGCAGCTACAAATCCTTGAGCCAATGTATTTAAGTCCATGATTGACTTTTGGTGAAATATTTTGAAACCTTGTCAATGCGTTTCCTTCTAATATCATTCCAAATCCCTCGAATTGAGTATGGAAGTCAAATATGCATTCTTCTCTTAGCACTTGCTTAAAGCTTGCTAAGTGGTTACATGGATCCCCAGATCCACTGTATTTTTTGGACCATTTCTAAAACTTAGCTGGTTTGACACGTCTATTTGGTTCAACTCCCGGTCTCCTGGCAATTGGTCTTGTTCCGAGTCCTTCTAACCAGTCTGTTGGAAATAGTGACTCGTGTAGCCCTGGACTAGCTTTAGTGTCACTCGATTTTCTTCGTGATGAGGTGATTTCTGGCTCCTTAACATTACTCTCAAAAGATCTCTCGCGAAGTTCTTCTTGTGGAATAGTTTCTGGTCCTTGGCCCAATATCCAATCCCTTATGGAGTACCCTTGATATTTGGTTTGTTCCACCTCTTCAAGAGTCATCATAACAAAGTTATTGTTATAACAATCCCTAAACAGGTAAGTCGGTAGATCTGCTGAACCCTTGTCTTTAATTTTGAAGATATAAATGATCTTCATGGGCGTTAGCTGTCTTGATTTGGCATGAGAAGTCCATAGGAGATCCTTGACGTTTCTATCCTCCCAACAATAGACTCTGATCCTAGGATTATCCGTACTAAGCCGTTTCAAAGGCTTCAAATCAACTTGATCATATCCCTCAAATTCTAAGGTCGGTGGTACTTCTTTTGCTACTATATCTGAAATTATGGTATTTACTTCTAACCCCTATTTATCTATCACGTCAAGGTTTGTGACTTGTAAATACTGAGTTCCGTTTTTATCCATGTAAATTTTTTCTTGGTTGTTTGCCCTGATGTCCTCTTCAAACTCTATGTCATGGTCATCAATGCGAATGGCATACTCTTCATTAGGATCCAAGTAAACCTGAGCTCCATGGCGATTAGTATTATAAAAAGAGACTATATGCTTATAACGCATTGTCGTTCCGGTTTGTGAATGAGTCGAATAGAAAGAAATTTCATATATTGATTCTGAAAAAGTGTCTAAAACTTCTTCAAAGATAGTGTCCAAGTGCTTGCCTTGATTAACACTCTCTTCAATGGATACTCTACTAGCGGTCTCTCCAAATATGCCGATTTTCTAGTATACGCCAGATCTAAGGTTCATATAGACTTGTGAAGCCCTGGATAGAGTACTTATCATCGGATTGACTTGTTGTTAACTTTTTCCACTTGACTTGATCGCACTTCTGTCAAGCTTTCAATTCCTTGTCGGCAACCTGATTCCTGTATCAATTTCAATCAAGTTAACTATTCTTTCACAAAGACTGTACAATTCTTGGTAAGTATTGTGACTGGTCTATGTGTATCACTTCAAATCGAGCTAAGTGAGTCGGCAGTTGAGACTTTCAGTTTCCACTTTTGCAAAAATCCAAAGGACTAATCTGCAACCGGAAAACTAAGTAAACATGTACTAATTTTGAATCCAAAATTTCCCGATGGCTTTGTATTATGTTGCTCTAACACTGTATAAGTTCAAAAGTCAAAAATGGTGTCTCTATGTAGCAGTAGTAAATAATCGTGATTATTTACTTTTCTCAGTTTTTTGTACTTTTTGGCTTGATTTGCCAACTATGCAGCTTGTTAAGGTCTTTGGACAAGTTTCACTAAGTTTAGACAAAATTTGTTCAAGTTATCAACTGTTTCGTGTCCGTAGACTCAGTTTTCAAGAGCCTGGCTTAAGTCTCACTTTTGTGATCCAAATTTCACCAAAATTGATTTGTGTGGTCTACTTGATATGCTTGCCCTTGTGGTATACTCAAATGTGCAAGAATATCAATTTTTGAGGCAGATGTAAATAATCGTGATTACTTACTCTACCTATTTTTTGCAAATTTTTGTCCCAATCTTGACACAAATATGTTAAGAAAATTACCTTGAGCTTCCTAGCCAAGTTTCTTTAAGTTTGGACAATTTCTGTTCAAATGGTCAATAGTTTTGTGTCTACAGACTGACTGACTTTGCAATTTTGGCCACAATTTTCAATCCAATGTTCCAAATCTTAGCAAATTTTATTTGCGGGCTTAATACAACATGCTAAAGCTAGTGGTATGCTGACTTGGTCAAAAAAGTTGAAAATGGGACAGTAGTAAATAATCACGATTATTTGGTTCTGGTAAATTTTTGCATTTTTTTTGGTCAAATGAGCATGTAAACTTATTTATCACATCAATATAAGCCTATGAATCAAGTTTCGTTGAGTGTAAACAAAATTTTCTCAATTTACACTCAAGTTCTTGAAAGTCAGTACATAATTTAGTTTTTTCCTAGTTTTTGTTAATTTGGTGATCCAAATTCTATGGGCCTTTACAAAAATTGTTTGTACACATGCATAGAGTCTCTGGTATTAACCTTGGCCACTTTTTAGCTGAAAGTAAATAATTACGATTATTTATTTTAAGCCTAAAATGAACACTTTTTTGAACTTTTTCCTTGGACAATCTTTTCATGAGCTATTATAAGCCTCTCAGTCAAGTCAAAAGTTAATTTGGCCTAAAATGTCAAGGAAAAGTAAATAATCTGAGTTTTTGTAAACTCTTAAAATTTTTATCTCAATGCATCCTTGAGCTTACCCAATGGTTCATACAACTTCTAAAGCATACTCTCCAGTCGGATTGAGCGGTTGACAGTCTTTTGGTGCTATTTCTAGCCGTAGACCTGAAATTATGCAACTTCACATAACAACTCACAAATGATACTTTTAGAGAGAGCAATGTTCTGAGATTCCACCTCGGATTCTACTCAACCTACTCCTAGGTTCTACTGCAATGGGATTGTGAAAGTATCCACAGACACTCGTTTTCTTGTTTTTTATGGTTTTTTGAGCCTTGATATTAAGACTTGTTTCGTCCATCAATCATTCTCAAAATCCTAATCTAATCTTACAATCCTACAGTCCTAAAGGTATTTAACAAGTATGACTTACTTCCAAGCTACCTCTACACAGCAAAGGACGACAATCTTAAGCTATGCAGTTTTAAAAAGAAATTTTTGACTCTAGGAGATCTTAGAGGAAGTGAAAGGATAACTTCACAAGACGCTCGTGTTTTTTCCTAGTTTAGGTCTCTTTGATCCCTGATAGCGGTGCCAAATGTGGGACGAGTGTCTAATATCACTCCTATCTTATTGCAAACATAGTGAGAACCACGAATATAATTGTCAATCCATGGGACGAAGCTGACTCGACTAGTGCAAAGAGGCTACAAGAGGTTTTCAATCATTTGGAAAACAACAAACAACTCGCATCTAACTCAGGCTACACTCAAACGACAGAAATCACCAAAAGCTAATCGCTCATCGGCAAACAAATCACATCCGTTATAGCATCAAACGACATCCAAACGTCACGAAACTTCTAGGACATGTTTATAAGAGCTAAGCACATATGCTTATGGTCTCAAATCTCACTTTAGGTCAAGTGAAAAAATCGCAATTATTAACAGCAGTGAGTGTTTAACCTAGTCGTTTTTGACCCAAAATGCATCTGAATGCTTAGCAATGATGCCCCAATATCCCGCTTATACTTAGTTTTTTATTTTGAAGCTTAAATTCCTACTTATGATGAGATTATACCGCGGATCGGTGACGCTAAAAGCTATGAAATACAATGAAATGCTTACGTCAATGCGTAGATCTCTTACCTACGATTGCAACGCAATAGACGCTGTGAGCGGGATGAAAACACACACAGCGCCTCTATAACGACCCGACACACACTCTTGGGAAGATACACACACACACTATGGGGCACCACTCGGCTTACACAACACACCTGGCCGAGACAGGGAACACACCTCTGGAGTGAGAGGAGAGAGACTATCCACTTGCCCACTCCACACAAACACACACACACACACACACCCAAAAACTCAGCTCAAAAGAGGAGAATTTCTGATGTTTAGATACAAATGAGCTTGGGCCAACACCAATGGGGCAAACAGCTCACACAATATGGGTAAAATAAGCCAGATACAATCACAAACTGGAGCAGAAACTTCGCTCATAGGAGAAACTTACACAGAAAAACAGCAGGAAAAGAGTGAGGAATTTGGCAAAATGGACAGCGCCATCGCGTCCGGAACGGCCCAAAACCCCAGTCTACAATGTCAAAGTGCTCAAATCCGACCTCGGATGAGCAGTTTACGGCCAAAACAGGCTCCAAAATGAGCAAAAACACACCTGCGGCTGTTCCTCCTCTCTTCTCCACGTTTTTTCTGGTCTTCTCTCTGTTTTTTCAGTTCCCACACTTAGCTTTTTTAGTTGGGCACCCTTGGCCTTTTAGATGACCTCAAACGGACCCCGAACAGGCCAAAAACTGACCTCGCAGTGCATAGTTGTCACCTTTTTGCATCATTCGCACACCTGGCACTCAGCTTTTTTTCCAATAATGCATCTCGCCACCACGTGAAGTGGCCCCAAAAAAAGGTCCTCATGATGACCTTTCTGCATAATTCTCACAAGCAAACACCCACGTTGTGTCCGTCCTCATCTGCGTGCAAATATTGACCTCGTTCGCCCTCCTGACGCCACTAGATGCCATCTGACGCACCTGCTGACCTCACGTCGTCGGCCCGCGGATAGCTTCCTCGAGAAGTTTTACGCGCTACCAACTCCTCCTTATTGTAGAAAAACACAATGGTACTAGTAACGATGAAAATCGATGCACTATGTACATGGTGTCCTACCTGTACACATGTGGGCCCCACGTAACCACCTGGCTCTGGAAAATGGGCAATACTTTATTTGATGCACCATGCATGGGTATGTACATATGCGCAATCCCTTGCTCCAAAAAACTCCTGACATAATTTGCCCATCCCCTAGCCTGCTAGATCATTCATGATCAGCAGCAGCAAAGAGAGATATGAGACTCGCCGCATCACAAGTCTCCTCATCCTTTACCAACATTTCTTGCTCCACCGACAACTCATCTTGTTCCACCATTATCAATCTAGCATGATACAATTTAAGACGCAATCCATTTACCCTTGACTTATGTAGAACACCATCCAGGTTAGCCAGCTGATATGTGCCATTTGGAAAACACTCTACTACCTTGAAAGGGCCTTCCCACTTAATTTGAAACTTCTTTTGGAAGGTGTTGTCCAGCTTACTGTTGTAGCGCAAAACCAAGTCATGTTGCTTGATACCCTTACTTTTGACCTTTTCATTTAGCTTTGTCAAAGCCTTATCCTGCCTCTGCCCATAATGCTCCAAAGCGCTCATCCTATCCAACTGGACCTCTTGTAACTGCAAGAGCCTCTCTTTGAATGCATCACTAGGCGGCCCAAGCAACTTCTCTAACATCTTGACCGCAGGCAACTCTACCTCCACAGGCAATAGTGCTTCCTTTCCATACACCAAATGAAATGGAGTAAACCCTGTACCTGTCTTCACCGAAGTACGGTAAGCCCATAATGCACTAGGCAATTCCAAATCCCAATTCTTTCCTTGGTGCTCTGTCACTTTCGAAAGAATCTGTACCAACTCACCATTGAATCTTTCATTCAAGCCATTACACTGCGGGTAATAAGGAGTGGTATGCTGGTGCCTAATCTTCATCTTTGCACATAAAAAATCTAGCAGTTTAGCTCTAAAGCCAGGCCCCTTATCTGAAAGTAACTCCAGTGGCACCCCAAACTTGCAACATATTTCCTCATACACAAATTTTGCCACATCCTTTGCAGTGATCTGTTTTACTGCTATAGCCTCTGCCCATCTAGAGAGATAGTCCACTGCCGTCAAGATATAGCTTTTGCCCCTGCTTGTGATAGGTAACGGGCCTATTGCATCAATCCCCCACTTTTCAAACACATCAAACGCCATAATGGTTTTTCGTTGCTCTGGCTTCAACACTCTCTTCCCAAATGCTTGACACCTATTGCAAGACCTACACCAATGGTGAACATCCTTGTGCAAACTAGGCCATACATACCCCTCTTGCAAAATCTTATGCAAGGTGATCTTTAGAGCAAAATGGCCACCACATGCGCCTTCGTGATTCTCTTCCAACACTCTGTAAAGCTCCTCCCGCCAAGGTACACGTCTCAACACGAGATCAGCCCCTTTCATGTATAAGACATCACCAATCAATTTGTACCTGTATGCTCTACGCACAAAGCCATACTTCTTAGACTTCTGAATCTCCTTTGGAATGATTCCTGTTAGCAAAAACTCCTCTTCTTGAGCCAAACTTTCCCGGCCATGATAAAGAGGTAAAGTGGTCCTCAACACAAATAGCTCCCCAATCATGCCTTGAGCTACTTCATGTGCCTCTCCATTTAGAGCACGTTCAATGTGTCTGATACTCCATGCTTCAAACTTTTTTAACAGGCCTTTAATTCTGAAGCACATTTCCTTCAATGAGGTGTTCTTGCTCTTCCACACACCCAACACTTGCTTCACCACTAACAAGGCATCACCTTTTATGCTCAACCTTCGAACCCCATGCTTCAAACAAATGTGTAATCCGGCTTCCAATGTAGCATATTCAGCCTCATTGTTACTATGAGCATCCAATTTGAACCCTCTCTTGCATACTAGCTTCCCCTCTGGATCATAAAGTGCTATACCCCCTGAAGCTGCATCATGGCTCTTTCTGTATGAACCATCAAAGAACAACACATGTGCATTGCTGATCTGTGGCACTTCTTCAACTACCTTTCTCACCACCTCTTCCTTAACAATAAGGGGATTCTCCTTGTAGGTCAACAAATCAGCTAGGGTAGCCCTTATACTATCTTCCACTAGAAAAGAGAACTCAAACTCTTGCAGCTCAATTACCCATTTCTTCACCACATTTGACATGTTAATACCATTAATTAACTGTGGCAAAAAGGCATAACTCGTCAAGAAAACAAAAGGCCGTGGTAGCAAGTAATGACGAAATCGTCGACAAGCAAATATTACACTGGCCATCACTAGCTCTACTTCCGATAACTTTCTCTCCGCTACCAACTTCACTCGGCTTGCACAATACACTGGCCTCATATAATGGCTGCCCTTCCCCTTTTGCAATAGCATGGCTCCAATGGCATCATCCCCTACTGATGGATTTACATAAAAAACTTTCTCCCAATCAGGAGCCTGCATGGCTGACAACCCCCCTAACACCTCTTTCACCTCTTGAAACACTTCTTCACACTTGTCATCCCATTGCAATGGATCATGCTTTGCCACTTGCTGTAATGGATAAAGAAGCTGCGAAGACAATGGAATAAACCGTGCCATGTACTTCACTTTGTGTATAAAGGTTGCCAATTGCTTCGTACTCATAGGTGATGGAAGAAGAATAATAGACTTAACCTTATCTGGATCAGCCTCAATGCCATTTTCTGACACCATATGGCCCAATAACTTCACCCTTGGCTGTGCTAGATGACATTTCTTTGGATTTAGTTGTCCTCCACATTCATCATATCGAGCCAATACCATCTGCAACTTCTCATGATGCTCAGCCCTACTGCTATAGACACAGAAGTCGTCCATAAAAGCCTTAACACAACTACCAATGAATGGTTCCAACACCCAATTTGCTCTTTCTTGATAGAAAGATGGTCCATTTGACAACCCAAATGGCAATACTGTGTAGCAATAGCAGCCCCATGGCGTAATAAAAGTTGTCTTTGTGCGGTCTTTAAGAGCAATCTTCAATTGAAAATAGCCTGAAAAACCATCACACACACTGTACCTCTCATAACCTGCCACTGAATCCAAGATCTGATCGATGAATGGAAGAGGATATGGGTTCTTCTTAGTGGCTGCGTTTAAGGGTTTAAAATCCACACAAATTCTCCACTTCCCATCCTTCTTTGGACTGACTACAACTGGACTCACCCATTCTGTGGTCTCCACTAGAACTATGAACCCTGCCTTCAATAACTTGTCCACCTCTACCCGCAAGGCTTCCATTTGCTCTTGACCCATCCTTCTTAGCCTTTGCCGCACTGGCTTAGCACCTTCTTTCAGCTCTATATGCATCTCTTCACCCTTGAACCCTCTGATCTCTTCATATGAAGTAATGAACAAATCAGGAAAACTAGCCAGCATATGCAAATATATATCCTTCTCCATAGCTGAGAGGTCTCCACTGATCATTTGTGTCATCAATTCCTGCTTCTTTGACAACTCAACCTTGGTTTGCATCAGCCCTTCAATCACTTCATAAGGCCCTTCACTTTCATCTTCAACTTCCTTCGCAAATGCGACTAAACCAATCTCCTGGATTTCTTTGTCCATCAAAAGAAATGCAACATCAGCATCCTCATCACTGCTAGTAGTGCTATCACTATCCTCATCTGTCACCGTTGAAGAGTCTTCATCACTAGACTCATCCTCATCTTCATAAAGCTCCTCTAATCGTTTCCTTGTGTCCATATTATAAAGCTTCTTGGTACCTGTCTTTCCATAGAGGCTAATTGTACCATGTCGCCAATCTTGAACAGCTCCCACTGCACGTAACCATGGTCTGCCCAGTATAATAGGATATGCTCCCAACCCTGCTGGCATCACATGAAAATCAACCACTGCCTTTGCATCATATGCCTCCACTTCTAAGCTCTTTACAACACCCAAGCATTTTACTTTTTGATGGTTTGCCAATCTGATCCGAAAACCTGACACCCCAGCCACTGTGAGACCCATCTTCTCAACGCATGAGTGTGTTATGACGCATATTTGGGCTCCGCCATCCACATAACCTTGTCCCAAATTTTTCCTTTTATGCCACACATCTACTATTGGACAAATGTCTGGTAGCTCGTCCATTGCCAACACCTTCACTGAACCTCTCTCTGGCTCTTTCTCCATTGGGTTAACCATCCTCTTCCACTGTCGCTTTAGCTTAGGCACCATCTCTATAAGCTGCCCAAAAGTAACATCTGCCTTCCTGCTCGTCAGATCCTCCTTCAAGTCATAGCTTAATTGCCCATCCCCTAGTGGAAAATCTGAAACATGAAACTTTCGACGAGCTCTCCTTTTCCTCTTGGCCTTGACATCCTCGCCTTCATGGCTCTTTCCTTTCTTCTTACTAGGACCTGAGGCACTTCTTCCTTCCTTATCCTCTGTGGTCCTCTTCCCAATAGGCATCACTAATGTATCCTCTAGCTTTGATGCCTTCTCCAAGGTGACTACACTTATCACTTTTGTCTTCCCTTTTTCCTCCTGGGTCAGTCCACTGGTTCCTTCGTCTCCCTTAATTTCGATGCCATAATCATTTGACCTAGTTAGCACCTGTCTTGGCAATGGATACATGTCTCCCCCCATCCTTGGTGGCTTATCACATTGCGGGCTGATGTGACCCAACTCTCCACAATTATAACATGTGGGCGTCTGCCTCCAAAACCTACTATTACTTTGTCCAGCACCATTCCTAGGTCTTTCTTCACCTCCTGGCTGATTTGCAAACCGCCCTCGACCTCGATTATTTCCCACTTGACCTAGCATGTTTAGGCTGAGATTCTTCATCAGATCAACCACTTGCCTCATGTCTTGCCTTAGGCCATCATCTTGCACTGCTGTAGTGACCACTGCTGGCATAACCTGAGTAGTAACAGGAACCACTGGTTCATGATGAACCCCTGACATGCGCCCTTGTAAAGACTCTATAGGCTGAAATTCAGACCTCATTGGCAAAGACTCCACCCCTAACTGGCTCATTTTCCTCAGCTTCCACTCTTTGTTCCTTGCTACCTCTAGTGCATCTTCATATGTCCTAGGCTTCTTTAGCTCTACTCTCCAACGTATATTCTCCCAAAGACCAGCCAAGAACCTGTCCTTCTTCATCATGTCAGGCGGGGGTACCTGTGGTGCTAAAGCCTTGCACATTCGCTCCCATGCCAATGAAAACTTACGTATGTACGCATCTACTGGCTCACCTTCCTTTTGCACCAAAGCCTGTACTTCTTGCCACACTTTGTCAGGGTCTTCTATCTTCACAAACTCCACTTCCAATCCATGCCTTAAATTGTCCCAACTCAATCTTATAGGTGGATCAGCCATACGCAACTCCTCTTCAAATGCTTTGGACCAAGCTCGTGCATCACTCTTCAAACAAATTTGGAGAAGGCGTAACATTTGCGTAGGGTCATGAATCTGGTTGCTAATGCAGGCAACCTCCATCTTTTCCAAAAATTCTTCCACATCTTCATCACTTCTTCCATGAAACTCGGGATAAGAGAAAGCCATGGCTACCCAAATTATGATGCTTTGAGAACCCCTTCGAACACACGTGCAAGAACCCAAAACTTTTCACTACCCAATCCCCAGAAACTTCAATGGAGCTCAGCTTTAGATGAGAACAAACACATGCACATCAAATGAGTTTTCATAGTTGATCATCGGAATGACAACAGGCAAAGGACATTCCAGGATCTCTCTCAATCTTCTTGGCCCAAACATAAAGACTATGCGCTGCTGGAAAAAGATCTTCCTGGACACATGAACATTAATCTGAATTCTTTGAGTTAAATGAAAAGGAGTGAACTGAGGGCCATTTTGATCATCCATTAAAGCCAACCATGAAGCTCCCAAGAAGGCACACCTGACTCAACCTCTGATTTTGCCAAAATTTCAGCAGCATAACAGCATAAATGGCTCAAAATACCAAAAAACCAGCCATCATAACTTGGGAAAATTTCGACAGAGTTTCCCCAGAAGTAGAGCAGTAGGAACCCAAAATATAGACTGTCTATGTATGCATAAACTGTCAACAATAGAACCCGAGCATCAAGTAGGACTCACTAGTACATAGCCTATGGCGAGGTCACGAAAAGGGTGCTCCAGCTACCTGTATCACCGAAAGGATCTCCACATTTGAGAATCCCCCAGCTCAATAAAAACCTCACGCTATCGACCCTCACACGAAGGCTAATGCAAATCGCGTATAGTCAAGTCTCAGAAATGACTATCTTCCAGACCAAGTCTCAGAAATGGCTGGGACTGCCAAATAAAACCATATATGGCTCCACAAAGGCGTACAATGGCAGTTTCCACAAGTAACGTACAATCCAACAGACAATGCGCTCAAATAGGCGCCAAGTGATGCATTCCCACAACAACTGCAAGTGACATCACTGTACTCCAGCTACCTGTACCTGTGTGAATCACCTGTACCTGTCCCTGTCCCTGTTCCTGTAACCTGTAACCTGTAATCTGCAACCTGCAACCTGCAATCCCGAAGCTCGAAGCTCGAAGCAGAAGGTACTCGAAGAAGATCCTCCGTGGGGGCGCCAAAAGAATGTGAGCGGGATGAAAACACACACAGCGCCTCTATAACGACCCGACACACACTCTTGGGAAGATACACACACACACTATGGGGCACCACTCGGCTTACACAACACACCTGGCCGAGACAGGGAACACACCTCTGGAGTGAGAGGAGAGAGACTATCCACTTGCCCACTCCACACAAACACACACACACACACACACCCAAAAACTCAGCTCAAAAGAGGAGAATTTCTGATGTTTAGATACAAATGAGCTTGGGCCAACACCAATGGGGCAAACAGCTCACACAATATGGGTAAAATAAGCCAGATACAATCACAAACTGGAGCAGAAACTTCGCTCATAGGAGAAACTTACACAGAAAAACAGCAGGAAAAGAGTGAGGAATTTGGCAAAATGGACAGCGCCATCGCGTCCGGAACGGCCCAAAACCCCAGTCTACAATGTCAAAGTGCTCAAATCCGACCTCGGATGAGCAGTTTACGGCCAAAACAGGCTCCAAAATGAGCAAAAACACACCTGCGGCTGTTCCTCCTCTCTTCTCCACGTTTTTTCTGGTCTTCTCTCTGTTTTTTCAGTTCCCACACTTAGCTTTTTTAGTTGGGCACCCTTGGCCTTTTAGATGACCTCAAACGGACCCCGAACAGGCCAAAAACTGACCTCGCAGTGCATAGTTGTCACCTTTTTGCATCATTCGCACACCTGGCACTCAGCTTTTTTTCCAATAATGCATCTCGCCACCACGTGAAGTGGCCCCAAAAAAAGGTCCTCATGATGACCTTTCTGCATAATTCTCACAAGCAAACACCCACGTTGTGTCCGTCCTCATCTGCGTGCAAATATTGACCTCGTTCGCCCTCCTGACGCCACTAGATGCCATCTGACGCACCTGCTGACCTCACGTCGTCGGCCCGCGGATAGCTTCCTCGAGAAGTTTTACGCGCTACCAATTCCTCCTTATTGTAGAAAAACACAATGGTACTAGTAACGATGAAAATCGATGCACTATGTACATGGTGTCCTACCTGTACACATGTGGGCCCCACGTAACCACCTGGCTCTGGAAAATGGGCAATACTTTATTTGATGCACCATGCATGGGTATGTACATATGCGCAATCCCTTGCTCCAAAAAACTCCTGACAACGCGAATGCAATGTGACAACCGGGGAGAGGGTAGGAAGTGCGAGAAGGAGAGAAGTGAGCGCCGTTAGCTCACGCTGTGTTTCTATTATCCAAAACTTATAAAAAACTTACAAAAATTGACTTTTATACCTTAGCCAAGGTTTTTGGTGGTCAAAACTAATAATCTGGGAGCTCTAACTAAAGATAGTTTGATACAATCTGAAAGCTTGTAGCACAGCTCATCAATTACCTAGTTTATCTGGAAAATAGGAGTAACAATATTCCCAATTCATCAAAATAATAAAAGTTTTTACAATGAAAGCTCCGAAAAATGTGATCCGAGCTAGTTTGCTGCTAACAGTTTTGCTCATGATGCATGAAAGCTTTTCATCTTCATTGCATCACCTAGGTCACAAGGAACACAAAGATTGTATTGTACCAAGTCTCTCTCCATGGAAGAATATATAATACAAAAGCCTATTGGACTAACGGAGGACCGGCTCCACATAAATCTGGTCCTCAACTGTTTTCAAGCTCTCTAAACTCTCTCTCTCTTGAAAAAGTATTGTTCATGCCAAGTTAATTAAGTGGTTATGTTGCTACCGCTAATTAAGTTCACGCTCTATGTTCTCCAAGTAGTCTCACAAAAATGCTCACTCTAATTCTGTTAATTCCACTATTATCAAAGTTCATAGGCCATTTACATTATATTAGTATCAGAGCTATTGATTTCTCTTTTCTTGCTGAAGAAGAGAGGTCCTTGAGTTGTCCATGAAAGGTTGGACCTATTCATTGCAATAGGATAAGTGGGCTAGGGATCTATTATCTTGGTTGAAAAGGACTTATTTCGAGGTACATCGTTGGGAACTATAGTCTTAATAATGAAGTTTCTTGGGTCTTGCCTTTGGTTTAACCGTTATTGAGCTACAAGAAAGCTCGATAGGAACCATAATCAAGTGAGAAATGTTAGACTCTCTCCACTAGTCTTTGCAATCAATAGACTCTGAACCACGGGTGTGACTACTTGAGGACTAATTTTTAAAGGTGAAGAAGAGTAGTGATGAAGAGGACTAATTTTTAAAGGTGAAGAAGAGTAGTGACGAAGGTTTTTGAGGGTACCAAAGCACAAAGTAATCTATAGATAAGTTTAATTAGCATGGCTGACAATAACCAAGAGAGTAGAATGAACATTAATTGATAACTTTGATTTTGCACATGAAGGTGCTAATCATGATACCCCAATGTTTGTTAATTATCTTGCTACTAGGTTGCATCAAGCTATGGGCAACCCTGCTTTGTAAGTCGAAGTTACCCAACAACTTCGTGCTTATGGGATTTTGCTTCCTCTCCAAGAGGAGAGAGATCTTAGGAGGTCTCTTAATTGAGACTCTCAAAAGAAGACTCTCTCCCATACGAGAGGAGAAATCCAAAGAACGAGAAATTAATGAATTCCTAAGTTCCTCTGAAGATGTGGCTCCACGAAGACGATGGTCTAAACGGACGCCAACTCCTCCCAAGAGGAAACGGTTAACCCATAGTCCTTCTTCTCATTACTCCAAAAGGGAAAAGAGGAAACAAAGGAAGAAAAATGCAAGAAAGTGGTCACCCTCTTCTCCTTCTTCTTCATCTTCCTTCTCTTCCAACAAAAGCAACAGTTATTCTCCTAGAGAATACAAGAGTAGAGGACATCTCAGAACTTACCATGTATGGCAAAGGTCCCAAAAGCTCAACAAATTCAAAGAGGGAGGAAAGAGTATCTCTTTTCTCACCTATGATGGCACCTTTGGTGCTACCGATAAAGTATTGGCCTTCACACAACAATTTGATGTGGCCGTTGGAGACGAGGGCTTCATAGAGTCCTCTAAGCTATGTCATGTAGCTATGCACTTCCCGAAGTCTGCTCGTCAATGCATTAGGGAATGAAAAAGAGGCTGTGTAAGAATCTAAAAAGGGGCAACCTAAAAAAGACCATGAAGATCTTACCAAAACTATTCAACATGGATACTAAATTTAGAGTTCGTATGCAAAAGTTATGGCTAAAATAGTGTAAAATATTCCAAACACGTGTACAAAAGTGCCATTTTTCTAGAAATGTGCTCCTCCTTTACCTTTAGATCAAGAATAGAGAAACCCTAAACAACCCTTATTTAATCCAAATTGGCCCTAATAGGTGGGCTAGCCTTTGTGGCATCAGCGAGGCCCCAAAGACATGGAAAACTCTACGAGTTTCCATCATGAAGCAATTCCTTGCAAGCGATGTAAAGGACAAAGTTCTTACTAAATGGCCGAGCTTCAAGCTGCTCTCCAACAAGTCTATCCACAAATATGTAGACAAGTTTTGGATTTACATCTCAAAGATACAATCTTTCAAATGATAGACTTTTCCAAACAAAAGAAACAATTTTATGCGAGATTACCTGAAGAAATGATCGAATATGTCAACTCACAACGGCCTAGCGCTGTCATTACCTGAAGAAATGATCGAATATGTCAACTCACAACGGCCTAGCACTGTCACCGAAGTCATCCACCACACTATGGTTGCTTCAAGGATCAGTTTTCAACAAGGGGCGAGAAGAAATTTCAAGCCCATGGAAAACAAGGATCCAAATGAAGCTAAAGAAAAGAGCAATGCTCGAAAATCTTCCCAAGGCAACACCAACACCAACAACAACAAGGCTAAGGAGAAAGGAGCTTACAAAGGTAAAAACAAGCTCTCTCCCGAAGAATTAGAGGCCTTTCGTGAAGACCATAAATGCTTTAAGTGTGGGGAGCAAGGACATGGTTATCGTTCTTGTCCCAAAAGAAATGTACACAATGATACTCCTAGAGCTTCCATGGTTGAAGCTCCAAAAGAGGATGCTTATTGCAAAGGCGCATCCCTTTCCTATGCTTGGGGAAAGGTGAGGGAGCATGATTCCCTTATTCTCTTTGACCCTGGATCTACTCACAACTTTATATCAAAGGATTTGGCCACCAAGCTGGGCATTCAAGCTTTCGAGATGGGAGATACTGTAACTGTCGATGGAGCTTTCAAGGGACAGCAAGCCTCCGTTACTCCCTTGATTGGGAATTTGAGGCTTCATGTCCAAAGATACGTCGACAAAGAAGAATTTTTCATCTCTCCTCTTCAACATGAGGATATTATCCTAGGGGCACCATGGTTCAACCGCATGGCTACCAACATGAAGTTCCCTGAAAGGATAATCTATTTCACCAACTACAGGGAAAAGAGCATATATATAGATGCTAGTGAATCTGGTCATACTATACCACCTGTAAATTCTCCTGCTTTTGATAAGTCAATGAAAAGCTCGGTTTTTGCGTACATGATTTTTGTCAAAGCATCCACTAATGACTCTTATGGTGCTTGGGCAAACACCACCCAGGCACAATCCTCACTCTCTATCCTGTAGCTCAAATGTACACACTCGTTGGCTTTTTGAGAAGAAACCCCTCAAGAAAAAAACACTCTCTTGATTGCAAACAGATGGGACTCTCTCTCTCTCTCTCTCTCTCTCTCTCTCTCTCCACACACGCACCCAGTCCGGAGCCACAAGCTACGGATGTCTCACACGAGATGAAAAGGAAAAAAAACTGAACTGGAACAATCAAGATACCACTATGGATATTGGCTACATAAAAAAAACCATGGGTACAATGATGGCGGTGGTAAGCATGCCACGTCCTTCTCTTACGAGAAGTTCTCGTTCTCGTAAAGCATTGATATTGGCACTTGCTGGTGACCCGCCTCGAAATTGATTGCTCCTTGATCCTCTTTTCATGTACTATAGCACTATTTAAAGTCAATTGCCCTCCCTTTGCTTCCCTTGGTGGCCTCCCCTCTGTTAGGATTTGGATTGTGCTAGCTAAGGTGGATGAAAGAGAAACATGGTGCGTGTGTGAGTGTGTGTAAGCAAGCTTATCACCCAAGTGAATTAGGCTCCAAGATAGATTAGCTTGAACTCATAAACACAATCTTGAGTATTGACTTAGCTTAGCACAAGCTCACCATAGACAAGCATGTAGTGCAAAATGAGTTGTTGTTTATTGATTCAAGAGATGAGCTTTAAGTAGCTCTACAGCCTTGCTCCACAGTATGTGGGATAGATCCACTCTCCTCTCCTTGACTCACACCTTAGGACAAAGCTCACACTTTACAATCCTTCCCTTGAGGTTTGGACTAAGACAAGATACTGAAGATGCACGATCCACACAGGCTAACAAAATCCACGTAGGATGGTGATATCCACACAGGAAAGTAAAGACCACAAAGGATGGTGATATCCACACAGGATGGTAAAATCCACACAAGAACAATCCACAAAGGATGGTGATGTCCACACAAGATGATAAGCTGGTATCCACACAGGAAAAAGTCCTCCCCTACAAGTAGAGAGTCTGCATCTTCAAAATGGGTCTTCCCAAACGCTACCTTCGTCTTCGTCCTTTTTGTCTTCTACTATGTGAGCTGATCCTCTGTCAGGTCTCTTGCCTTCGTTGCTTCTGCTGTTGCTTCTACTGCTACTGCTGCTTTCTCCACTGCTATTGCCTCCACTTGAGTAGCACCGAGAAGGAGGGTGTCCCTTCCTACCACATTTGTTGCAAGGTTTGTTTGTGTAGCAATCTTTTGCTACGTGTCCCATTCTTCCACATTCATAACACTTTAGTCTATTTGTCAATGTTGATGGCGAATATCTTCCCCTTGAAGATGTTGCGATGAAAACTCCTCCTGATGGGGTAAGTGAACCTCGTTGCTTTCTTTCTTTTGCTTGGACTGAGTTGATGACATCTTGAAATGGTGGTGCTGGTTCTTTTTCTTCAAGAATTGTGACTAAGTGGTCATAAGAAGGTGGAAGTGCACTTAAAAGTATAGCCACTTTGTCATCTTCTGGTACTTCAACTTGGATGTAAGTGAGTTGTGTGACAATGCTCTTAAGCTTGTTCACTAGGCTAGCAATATCCTCCCTTCAATCATAGTCACTTTGTAAAGCTGTCTTTTAAGACTAACTTTGCTTCTTTTGGCTCTAGCTCCAAAATTACTTTCTAGGACATGCCAGGCTTCATGTGCATGCTTACATTTATCTATGAAATGCACATAGTTATCATGTAAAAAAGTGATGATAATTCCCAATGCTTGTTCGTCTTTGGCCAAATTTTGTGCACTTGCTATGAGTGTAGATGCCCTAGTGTGCACTCCATCGGGTTCGGCTTGTTGCTCTAAGGTAGTGCTAATGACAGAGCACAAACATTTTTTCATAAGGTAGCCTCTTAACTTCGTTTTCCAAGTGTGAAATCCCTCCCCATTGAATTTCTCTATTCCCTTGTCCCCCATTTGTGCCAATAGAGGGGTCTTAGCTTAGGAGACTCTCCTAGGCCTCTTTACACGAGCACAATCGATGATAGAAAATTTATTTGCAAAAGTTTTGTGCTTGGTTGCAAGATTTTAATATCTTCTTAATGAAATGTGAAGTACCTCTTCACTCGAGGTGAAGTCACCCTTCACATACACCTTTGAGTTTATTTATTGGATGTCAATGCATGGATGCTAGTGCAATGGGTGAAATTGGGGGTCTTTCCAGTTGAAGAGACTCTCTTCAAGGCAGTGTCTACCCAATCTTTGCAAATGGATACAAGGTTTGTGTGCTTACAATATAGGCTTCAACAATCAATTGTAATCCTTTGAGTTTGCATATAACAACTCTAATTCAGTGAGTATCAATGGTGAATCAAGTTGGCATGCAGTACCTTTAATGAACATAAATTTTATGAGCCAAAATTTTGGATGCGGGAAGGAGCTCTTGAGGCCGGACCTCTTGAGGTGCTCGGAGTTTTGAGGCAGCAAGCTGTGGGAGCAGGGGCTAAAGAAAGGCTTGCCTTGGGGTTTTGAGACCAGATGCCAGGCAGTGAAGCCCGATGCTTATGATGGGCAGCACCCCTTTGTGGTAGCTTGGTGACCTTGGCTTCTCGGACGTGGGATCCCTTGCTAGTGCCAGTAGGCACGGCTTGGTTGAAGTCCCTTGAGGCAGCGCAGGAAGGGGGGCCTAAGAGGTCGGGCAAGCTGGGCAAAAAAGGGCAAGCGTGGGCACGGCCGGGGAGCAGGGCAGCTCGTCAGGCAGGCATGAGCAGCTCCGGGCAGCAGGCAGGTTATCCGGGCAGGCGGGGGCAGCTGAAAAAGGCTTATGCGTGTGATTGCACTCCAACGGATGCGCCCACCTCCAAAAAATCAATTTAAGACGCCAATCGGGTCCGCCCAGCTTGCCGACTTTGGTAACACTCAACTTGAACTTCGGACCCCACAAGCCACAAATGGCTTTACTAATTTGAGCTAGCCACCAAGCCCACAAGCTTGGCTGTGGAATGGCTCCGAAAAAATAAATGTTAACTTGTGCTCGGCAGGCACTTTCCCACACAAACTCACACACACACACCTATTTTTAGGCAATTTTGGGGATAACTTTAATGGAGTTCTTGGGCTCGGTTTGCAGAGCTTGAAAGCTCTATGCGAAGCTTGCAAGGAAGGCTTCAAGATGGGATGATTGAAGCTTGATAAGTGCAAGATCAGGAAGATTAATTGAAGGTGCAAATCACTAAAAAATTGACACAAAAGTGGATTAGGAACGTAAAAATTGGATGCTAATCTTCTCCTTAATCAAACCTATCTAGCCATGGAGGGTAGTGGCCTCTTGTGTGTGCCAAGGACATGCCCACACATAACTAGATTAAGACCTAATTAGTGAGATGCAACTAATCATGAAGAATGTTAATGGGCCGTGATAATGAAGCGCAAATCGATCTAATGGAGATTCTAATGATTAACACACACTAATGCGCATAATGAAAATCCTAGCTAGCACACCATAGCTCTGATACCAAATGTTAGGATTTGGATCGTGCTAGATAGGGTGGATGAAAGAGAAACATGGTGCAGGTGTGTGAGTGTGTGTAAGCAAGCTTATCACTCAAGTGAATTAGGTTCCAAGATAGATTAGCTTGGACTCATAAACACAATCTTGAGTATTGACTTAACTTAGCACAAGCTCACCATAGACAAGCATGTAGTGCAAAACGAGTTGTTGTTTATTGATTCAAGAGATGAGCTTTAAGTAGCTCTACAGCCTTGCTCCACAATATGTGGGATAAATCCAGTCTCCTCTCCTTGACTCACACCTTAGGACAAAGCTCACACTTTACACCCTCGCCACTAAATGAAACCTCCCCAGGGAGGTGGGATCAATGGCCCACAGTAGGCGTCGCGAGGCGGGTGCAATCCGGACCGTCCGATCGACATTTGAACTCGGTGTGAACTAAGCGTGAACTCAGAGATATGTTCACCACACCAAATTTGGTGTGAACTTGACGTGAACACGGTGTGAACTGGGAAAGGTCTGCACACCACACCAAATTTGGTGTGAACTCAGTGCGAACTCGGTGTAAACTTGTGCGCGACGCCGTGATCTATAAACTTATCCCACACACACCTTCCAACGAACGCGTGATAGCCTAGTGATTAAAGTCAATCCTGTGGGAGAGAGGATAGTGGGAGAGAGGATAGTGGGTTCAAATCCCAGATCTGAAAAAGAGAGAATCTTTTGCATTCTGCAGGCAATCCAAAGGTCATGATCAATCAGTGATCGCGAGCCATTGATCCCACCTCCCAAATGGAGGTGTCAATTAGTAGCCTCCCCTTCTCACCCGCAATGGCTATTGCCGTCTCCTTATCATCACTTTCGGAAGACCCTAACCTCCACACGTCGGCCTCTTGTAGTGCTATATTGAGAGCACTGCAGGTCCGGCCTGCTCGCTGGCCTCCTTCCCTAGCTGGCTCAGCCTTGATGCTCCCAGCTTGACAAGTCCCTTTCACCGCCTTCTGAATACGCCCCCAAAAGCATGAGAACCCCTTCTTTGCTCTCTGCAGTTCGGTTTCTCGGAATGGCAGCCCCGATGATGAGCTCCCTCTTCAAACTCATCTTGTGCTGGTTGTGCCACAGCCCTGCATATACAACCCCTTCATCTCTCTGGCAAGTACGGTTCTCTCACAAGCTTCCAAGATGGCTCTCATTACCAGCAACCCACCCTCCTGTATGACGTCATGGCTAACCCTCCTTGGCCTCAACCCTCGGTAGCCACTTGCGGCCTGCTTCATGCGGCCAACGGCCTCAGAACCTCTCTGCCATTCAAACCTGTCAGGCCGTGATGAGCTCTCTCTGCAACACAGGAGCTTTCCCTCTGGGGTTCAAGCTAGCCGCTTCCCTCTTGCTCCCGCCCCCTTTTATGGCTCAAGCTGGCAGCTTCGAGAGCCCCCTCATCAGCATGGCCTCCCATGCTCTCTTTCCCCTTTCTCTCTCTGGCGCCCACCTTCGATTCATGGCGGATTTTCATGTGCTCACCATGCGTGAAATGATTGCAGACGACTCAAAGATCCATAGTTTATCTCCTTTTTCGTTTACTCAAGGCTTGATTCCCACCAAGGCTTCTTTGCCCACTTTAACACTTCGATAAGGAGACCACATTGACCAAAGGATCACCAAGCAGGACATGTTACGTCAATGACCTCTGGTAGCTTGATCCCCTGTGTTGGTTCCGCCTAAGTTGGCGTATATACTCCGAAGGACTCCAAATTCATGACCGCCTTTGGGGAGAACACACGACATCTAACGACCTTATTGTTGGTTCCGCCTAAGTTGGCGTATATACTCCGAAGGACACCAAATTCACGACCGCCTTTGGGGAGAACACACGACATCTAACGACCTTATTGATGTAGCTAGACGTTGGAGCTTTAGAAGAGAAGAGAGAGCCTTTGAGTCTTGATCCCGCCAATGAGACGATAGCCCTTGATCGGATCATCATCAACTTTACAGCCCACTAGGCTATTAGCAAAAAACATATGCCTGATTGCCATCTTTAACATCCAAAGGACTATTCCCACTGAGCTCGACCTCGGAAGCTTACGCGAAGATGAAAGTCACATCCATCCTAGCCCCTGCATTGACATACTCCTCATGCTTGATGAAATTATTGCCTGCCTAGCCTCTAGAGTGTCACAGTTGAGAGAGATTCAAAATCCTTCAACGCTCATGTTTTATCAAATGAAAATGGGAGGAATCAAGAAGAGTTAGCCTCTTGTGTACTTTTCTAAGTAGATTCCAAGATCTTTTTATTGATGATATCCTTACGGACTTACCTACAAAACGAGGGGATGATGACCATCGAATTGAGCTCCTACCAGGAAGCTCACCACCTAACAAGCCTCCTTATAGAGTTTCTCAAGCTCAACAAGAGGAGATTATGAGGCAAGTGTATGAACTTGTAGACAAAGGGTGGTGACGCCTAGCTCCTCTCATTTTTGGTCTCCAGTCCTTTTAGTGCAAAAGAGAGATGGTACATACCGCATGTGTGTGGACTATTGAGCGTAAACCATCTCACTATAAAAAATAGACTCTCTAGTACCACGAGTCAAAGATCTCTTTGATAAGCTACAAGGTTTCAACCTACTTTAGTAGGATTAACCTTAAAAGTGGCCATCATCAAATAAGGATAGTGAATGAAGATATCATAAACACAACGTTTCGTATAATGTTTGGTCTTTATGATTATCTTGTCATGCCTTTTGGTTTGACAAATACTCCAGCCACGTTCAATTGTTCAATGGAAAAAATATTTAGACCCTATCTCAAATTCATTGGAGTTTTCTTTAAGGATATCATCATCTAGTCCAAGTCCTTGGAGGAGCACAAGAAACATCTCCAGGTAATTTTTCAGCTTTGAGGGAGAACAAACTTTTTATCAATTAAAAGAAGAGCAAAATTTTCCTTCAAGAAATTCAATACTTAGGTCATATTATCTCTCAAGATGGTATCCGTATGGATCCATCAAATTGGAGGTAATAAAAACATGGACTAATCTAAGGAATCTACATGAGCTAAGAAGCTTTATTGGTATGTGTGCATACTATAGACGCTTCATAGCCAAATTCTCTCAAATAGCAACACCATTACATGACTTAACAAAGAAAAACGTTAAGGACTCATGTACTACTAAAGAGAAAAATTCTTTTGATAAGCGTAAAGAAGGGCTTACCTCTCAACCTGTGCTTACACTTCCAGACCTCTCAAAACCATTTGAGGTCCAATGTGATGCTTGTGGAGATTGCCTTAGAGCAGTCCTGCTTCAAGAAGGGCATGCCACAATATATGAGAGTCAAAGACTCAATTCCAATGAGCGTGTCTTGGGAATCTACAAAAAGGAGCTACTAGATGTCCTACATGCCCTTGACACATGGAAGCACTACCTTTTGAGGACTCCATTCATCCTACGAACGAATCACTAAAGTCTTAAGTACTTCATGACGCAAACCAAGCTCTCCAACAACCAAATGAGGTGGGAAAATTCTCCTTTGTCCACCTCATTTTCCTTTGCAATTCTATTTTCATATTTCTCACATTGCTAGTAAGCTCACCTTGCACGATGGTTTTCTTCTCCATGGCAATAGGCTATATGTTACTCACTCCCTTCGTGAGAAAGTTATGTATGAATCCGATGCTCCTCCCTATGTGGGGCATAAAGGCATTCAACCTACTCTTTGACGAGTAGAGACATACTTCTATTGGCCTACCATGAAAGTGGACATACAAGAATATGTTTCAAAATGTGTGGTATGCCAAAAGACCAAGTATGATAGAGGGAAGCAACTTGGATTACTCCAGCCATTGCCAGTCCCTAATTCACCAAGGGAGAGTATATCCATGGATTTTATCTTTGGATTACCAAAGTCTATCCATGGGAATATGGAAAATAATGAACAGGTATAGCAAGCAAGTACACTTTATTCCTATTAAAAAGACTATTCAGCAGGGATTTCATTCGCGTCTTCACGTTAAGTGTGAAGTGGTAATAATTCATATTATTAACACTCCATGTGAGTGTTAATAACATCAAATTACAATGACTTGCTAAAACAGGTAGTTCCTATTTGCCCACCAAGCTATCTGAGTTGCTCGGCGGGCCGCCTTCATAGCCCGGCGGGCTCGACATTCCCTCCAATTTTTGCAAAAAGGCGCCACATTTTGAGGGGCCTATATAAACAATAGTCCATCCTCTCAGACAACCATTTTGCCACACTCTCTAGAGTCCTCACTAGAGCTAAAATTTGAGATTTATCCTTGACCTTTATCAGATAAAGTTTTTGCATTTTTTCTTCCCAATAAGAACTTCTACAAATAGTTACCTCACCTGGGTGTCTATTCGCCTGGAAACAGGTTTGAGTAGGGAGCATCCTCGTGAATGGTTTAGGTGATGCAAGTGCTTAGGGCTCATTTCTATTGTTGGAATGGAGCGCTCCTCATCACTACACAAGCGTACTTGTATTTTACGACTAGTTACCTCTCCTTGGTGTCTATCCGCTTGGAAACGGTTTTGGATAGGGAGCATCCTTGTGGATGGTTTAGTTGGTGCAAGTGCTTGGGGATCATTTCTATTGTTGGAATGGAGCGCTCCTCATTACTGCATAGACGCACTTGTGTTTTACGACTAGTTACCTCCCCTGGTGTCTATCCGCCTGGAAATGGGTTTGGGTAGGGAGCATCCTCGTGGATGGTTTAGGTGGTGAAAGTGCTTGGAGCTCATTTCTATTGTTGGAATAAAGCGCTCCTCATCACAACACCGATGTACTTGTTTTTTACGTCTAGTTACCTCCCCTGGGTGTCTATCCGCCTGGAAACAGGTTTGGGTAGGGACCATCCTCGTGGTGGTTTAGGTGGCACAAGTGCTTGGGGCTTAATTTTATTGTTGGAATGGAGTGATGCTTGTCAGTACACCGGCATACTTGTATTTTATGATTAGTTACCTCCCTCGATGTCTATTTATCTGGAAAGAGGTTTGGGTAGGAAGCAACCTCCTGGATGGTTTAGGTAGTGCAAGTGCTTGGGGCTCATTTCTATTGTTGGAATGGAGCGCTCCTTGTCAGTACACCAATTTTGCACGATTTTATTTTTTTTTGCCTATATAATAATGCTTGGTGGGCTTCTAAAGCTAAACGAAGGGCCTCTAGTGTTGCCCAAAGGGCTAGGGCTCTAGCCCAGAGGGCAAAATCAACCGAACGGTCTGGTAGCCTTCAGGTCACATGGTCATTTTTGTGAATGTGAAGACTTTTGAATTGAGAGTTTTGTTAATTAACAGTGTGATCACAAAAATAAAAGCACATGATCACGTGAATTTGAAATCCCTGCTATTAAGGCACACCAAATGGCAACTCTCTTTGTATCTCATATTTTCAAACACCATGGATTGCCAGCATCCATCTTGTCCGATAGAGATCCTAGAATGAACAAGTAATTTCAGGAAAGGTCTCCTTAAAAATCTAGGTACAAGATTAAATTTCTCTTTGGCCTATCACCCACAAACGGATGGCCAAAGTGAGATACCCAATCTTGTGATACTCGATCTACTAAAGACTTATGTTACAGAAGTAGATTAACGCTTACAATGGGAGAAGTGCTTACCCCTTGTAGAGTATGTGTACAATAATAATGTCCACATTAGGAAGAGGATGGGGTCTAGGTGGGCCTCTTTATTTTCCATGAGATTATGGAGGTGATTAACATTTTGACGAATAGATGTATGCCATGTATGCAAGAATGGTGGGTGTGTAAGAGAGGTATAAGGATGGTCAGAGGATACACTTTTCCCCCCAAAAAGGGGGTGGACCACTTTATGGTTTTCGGCCTTCCATAACTCCTACACATGATTTCTGATTAGAGCGGAGATTTTAGATCTAGAATCTGCATGCCGAGCTCTTTTCATAGGTATGCTACATGATATACTTTTGCCCACTAGATTTTTAAATTCATTTTGGGGGAAAATTTTGAATTCAAATAAACTAGCCGTTTTGCCTGTTTGAATTCAAAAGCCGTCCTTTGATTGCTATCTTAATACTAAAGGTTTGACTCCCTTAAACTGCCAAATAAAGAGGCCCTCCTAGACTCCATTCTCTTCCTAATGGTACTACTACGGGAAAAGCACCTTTTGAGATCATAGAGGGAAGACCTAAAATCCCCTTGCTACTGTACATGGGAAGATCTTCGCTTCACCTGAGTTTCTAAACGCTCGATTAAGGAAAATGATGGATAAAGATCCTATAGTCCATCAAAGGTATCATGCTAAACTAGCAAAAAGGTACTATGTTCCTTTTCAAATATTGAAGCCAATCAATGACATGGCTTATAGCAATATTGGCCGCAGACAGCATCCGATGGATCGATAAAACTCCCTAAGGCACCATGGATTTTCACAGGAGTCCAAGAACGCAAAGTAAAAGAGACCATTCGATCTATGCGGACCCCCATTGGCATAATGCACTCGCTCTGAACGTGTTTTACTAAAGAAGAAAAGCTTACCGGTTTGAAGACACACGACTGGCATAAAATGTGTCAGGTATGTTTAAAGTGGAATATATCATAGTGGGAATTGTGTAAAAAATTTGTGTGTGGACTTTAACATCATTGCTACACGTGTTTTGCAGTTTATTTTACCGTGTGGCCATTGAGGGATGTTGTCTCTTGACGTCCGTAACACAATCTACAAACTTGCAAAGTTGGTGCAATGGATCTCACAAAAGGAGATCAATGTAGACTCCATACCATTTGCCAAACTAAACACTATGGAGGTTGTGTACATGTTTGAGAAACACTTTCCTACTACCATGCTAACCATTCAGGTGCATCTTCTTGTTCACATTGATGAGGTGAAAATAGATGGAACAATACATTCCAGATGGATGTTCTTTTTAGAACGTTTCATGAAAACGCTCAAGGGATATGTGTGTCATAAGGAACGTCTGGAGGGTAGCATGGCAGAAGGTTGGATGGTATCAGAGTCCCTAGTTTACATTGGAGAGTGGCTAGACGGATTTGATAAAGCCCGGGACACGCTATGGAAAACCATAGATGATGAGCGCATATCTGGGATTGTCATGTGGAATCTCGGTGTTGAGAAGAAGATGATGGAAGATCTACAGTCTAAAATCAATCTATTTTGCATGCTTCACAATCCAGTGATGCAAAAGTGGATTTCACAATACGAGGATGCAAAGCAAGAGCGACAAAGGGAAGGAATTGAGTGGAGACTGGGAAAACGTACAACCACCGATGCATTATCAGGCGGGTCTAGAGATCCTACCAACATTCATGAGCTTAAGATGGTTGCATAACCAATTGAAAAGCAGACAACAATGCGGTGAAGAAGTGACTGAGGAGGAGTGGGAGTACTCTCGGGGTTGCGCGACCAAGGTAAGTTTGCAATGTACGACTAGTGACTTTCTAGATGTTTGAACGGACACTCATAATCTTTGTTGGTTGTAGTATAAGTCATACACAACAGCATGGTGTAAAGGTTGACATTTTAGGGTGGAACGGATCGACAAAAAGAGTTTTACTCCAGATTGTGGAGTCATGGAAAAACTTGAACAGTCTAGTCAACGACGGTCCTCTGATGCAGATCCTGTTGTGGCGGAACTCACTTACTTCGGCACGCTACAAGAGATTTTGAGGATCGATTACAAAGGATTTTTGTCGACTTGTTCGACGTGCAATGGTTCAAGATAATCATGGAGGGTTGCAAAATGCTACTGTGCGTAGAGGAGAGTCTAGTTTCCTTGAGGTGGATTCAACTAAGAAATGGACTGACCCAAGAGACACTTTTGTACTACCCGAGCATTGTGAACAAGTAAGTATGTAAATATTTAACATCCAATTTTAGAAGTTATGTGCTTGGAAGCTCTCATGTAAGTTATGTGGCTATGACAGGTGATATTTCATCCTACAAAGTATGTATCAAACTGGTGGTACGTTGTCATGCTGTGACACGTACATAGTGGGAACGCATGCTACAAGATCTATCTTGTATTTTTTAAGATACATAATTATATTTCCTATAGTGTACATATACATATTTAAGTATAATAATAAGCCTTCTATCTCATCCTATTATTTTTCTCAAGGGTAACATATCCTTACTTTACCATCAAAAAATACTATGGGAAAAGCATCATTAGCTCCGCCTCTTTAACTTGGGGCAAAAAGCATTGATTATTTATTTCTACTATTTCATTATCATATCACACCCTAGCTAGATCCTATATCTAGGGTAAACTCCAATATATATATATTCTATGTATTTTTTATACTTTTCTTATATTTCTTTTTAAATAGCTACTAGGAGAGAATCAAATCCTAGTGGGACACTAGGTGGCATGATTTCAAAGATACACTTATTTTACTGCATTATTGCAAGCATGATTACAAAACTTTGTCAAGGAGCAATGTCATGCTTTCATATGGCATGAGGTGTCCTTTGGAATTAAATGAAAGTCTAGGCTAAGGAGACCACATGAAGACTTTTGCTGCCATAAATGGACCCTATTTTGATAAATTGTTTACACAAGGTTCCAATCTGAATTGGAAAATGATTTTAAAATGAAAATCGTAGCTAATGAGCTGAAGTTTTTGCCCATATTTTTACTTTTTTATTTGGAGCCACGGTTGAGGAGATATGATCAAAATACTGGACCCCAGTCTGCCCACATCATGCAGGGACAGCTCATTTCCAACTTTTCCAATTCCCGTTCACACTGGCTCCTCTCTTCTTGTGTAAACCCTTGGGGGTTCCCTTCACCTATAAAAGGGGACATCTTCTTCCTTGAAAAGAACTCAAGCATTCAAGCCATTGATGAGAGGAATTCTTGAGGGAGTGAGTAATAATGCCTAATTATACTTAGCCACTAACATAAGCCCAAGCCTACACTTTCTCCTAGAGGGAGACTAGCCATTCTTGCAACAAGCTAACCTTGGAAGATCAACTCTAATCAAAGAAGGTCTTGCACTTGTTGTATCAATCAAAGTGGAATTATCCACTCTTCTTCTCTCTCCATCAATAATGGTGCCAAAGGGTTTGTCAAGTAAGATGTGTTCTACATTGATGTTTTCTTGATTTCTTGTTGTTTTCTTTTTCATCTCTAATCCAACATATATATATATATATATATATATCTAATATTATCTCCTTAACCAAATCTATCTCTCTCTCTCTCTTAGTAATTCATCCTCTCTACAAATTTTAGGTTCTCTTTGCTACAGGTACATCTCTCCCCGCAGTATCCTTATTGTCTACGGGCAAGAATAGGGCTTGGGAGGGAAAATTCTCATCTCTTCACTTCTCTCATATCTACATTTCTCACATACTATCCTAGATGAATAACCCACATGATGATCATTTCTATCGCTTTCACTCTGTACAATCTATTAGAATTAACGTATGGATTAGCCGTAAAATACACTTTCAACAACGTATAGTGTTTCTCTTTGGCCCTGAAAGGCTCAATGAAATACTTCTATCACCGGATCTCATCACACTACCTCTCATAGACTATAATTTTTCTTTTGATCGAAGCGTAGTTATCTTACTATGAACCAAGAGGATTTGTACACACAATTAATCCCAATCACTAGACAAAATATATATATTATGGTAAGCACAAAACTACAATTTCAAAGAACAATTCGTAGCCTATTTGGTCAGCCAAGATTGAATGCCATTAACTCATCCATTAACCCTTTCATATTACCCATGATACGATATGACCATATCCTTGATGTTTTCATCTTCGTATTGTTTTGACATTCTCTTTTGTGTTCTTTCTTTGTGTGTGTGAATGCAAGAGAGAAAGAGTGAGTCTTCTTTGATTGCACTTCTTTCCAAACCCTAGTCTTCATGGCATCTATGGTTTAACTCCTTCATATAGTTTTTGTTGAGTTCTCTCACAAACTCTCACAGCCATAAGCCCGGTGCTTTCCTGGCAAGACCGCAAATTTCTCGACATATTTTTGGTGAACCCGAAGTGAATCTGCTAGGGTGAGAGTTTGTGGGTAACCATGGGTGATCATGTTGAGCAACAGGGTATGCATTTTGACCCAGCAACAATGCAAATGTTTCAAGCATTTGCAATGTTCATGCAACAACAACATGCTACTGAAAGAAGGGAGATTTCAGCAACGAAGGCCATACAAGCGGTCGTCAACAGAATGGATCAGTTCAATGGCAAAGATGTAACCAAGTACTTACGCGAGTATGTGAAGGAGATGGAGCTGCATCACGTGTCAGAAGGTGAGATGATTCAAAGCTTTGAGGTAGTTGTTGCTCCAGAAATTAGGGAGCATGTTAGGGCAATTAAAGATGGGCATGGGAGAAATTAGGAAGAACTCAAAGTAGCTTTAAAGGAGGAATATTTCATGGAGGACTTGGAGAGAGTGACCAAAAGGACATTCTTAGAATGGGTAGTCAAGCCAAAGCAAGGACTATCAATAACAGAGCTACTTAGGAAATTTGAGCGGCGCTATGCACAACTCACTAGGACAGAAAGGGCCACACTAGATGCAGAGAAGACAGATCTTTTCTTACAAGCTGCAGGTAAAGAGTTTCAAGAAAATTTGGAGCTTCTTCTTGAAGATAAAGATGCTGAGCAAGGACTAAAGACCGAGTGGAATGAGGTTGAAGGTGCTGTCTCACTGCTTGCCAAACGACAAAGAAGAAGGGACAAGATGGTAGTAAACACTACAAGTCCTTCCACCTCAACTTCTGACAAAATGGTAAAGCCTACTTTTATCGCTTAAGTTTGATGAGTCCATGCTAGATGAGCTTGTGAAGGGAATGCGTGACTTGAAGGTGAAGTTTGCAAAGCTTGAAGAAAAAGGCCAACCATCAGGGCCACTTCCTAAGCAAAGACAACAACCCAAAGAAGAGTTTGTTAATAGATGTATTTGGTGTGATAGTACAGACCATGTAAGAAGGGATTGTGATGATTTTAGTGATGCTTTGTCAAAAGATGTTGTCTTTTTTAAGGATGGTAAAATCCGCTTAAGAGAGACAGGTCTTCCCTTGAGAACTAACTTTGGGAAGGGGGGAATGCAAACCTTAGTTGAAGATATGGCAACCAAGCATGCCACCTCTTCAGTTGAGGCAGCTACTGAGGCGGTCCGGGGCGGGCAACAAGAAGAGCAACCTCTAGACACCCTTCAAGGCTCCCGTGCTGCTCAATGGGACTGGGGCACAACACAACACAACCCAAAACAACAAACCCCCAGCCAAATCCCAACTACACAAGGGGCACCACCTAGTTTAAGAGCGAACTAGGACGCAAAAGAGGAGAATCGTTAGAGCAACCCACAAACAAGCAAGGAATTTACACTGACCCTAACACCAATGGAACACTCTCACACACTAAAACACGAGAGAGAGAGAGAGAGAGAGAGAGAGAGAGAGAGAGAGAGAGAGAGAGAGAGAGAGAGAGAGAGAGAGAGAGAGAGAGAGAGCTCGGGCTGCTTTGAAACGTATCGGCAATGATCAAGCAAACACAACTATATATTTAAGAAAGAGAGAGAAAGGGGGAGGGGGTGCTTGTTGCATTAATACCTTCTTACAAATCTGTCATGACAAATCAAAGTGAGATTAGTATTTGTTCAACATAGCTTGCGTAAATTTCACCACAACACATCACAAGAAAAGCCACCCCAATCACTGTCTTAAGGCCAAGGGAGTCCTCTCCACCCTGTCGCCCTCTTACAGTATGTGGGATTTATGGCTAGATTGATGACAACACCAGAGACAAGCTATCAAGAACTTAACAAAAAACACCAAGACACTTACGCATCATTGTTGTCCATTACTTCACGTTGGAAGGGAGACAAAGTATCCAAGATTAGTCCAAATCCACCCTCCTTGATTCAACAAATGTTGGGCTTACACTAGTAGGAGAAATGATAGATTTCCTACTCTCAATTGAATGATCACTCTCTCTCTTACAATGGCATAGAGTTCCCTTGCTAATCCCCTATTACAACACATGCACATGCATAAGACAATGAGCTTCCACTCAAGAGCTCCTTCTAGAGAGGTTGAGCTTGGCTTCTCAAGCTATAGCATAGTGCTCTTGCTTAAGGCTCCCCCTTTTGTGCTAGCCACACCCTCCTTTTATAGCAATTTTGAAGGCTAGGGTTACTCCTCTAACCATGGTTGGGTTAGATTTTCAGCCATTTATCTAATTTCTTTTGCTTGGAATTATCAAGAAGTTGGTGGGGAAAGAGAGAGGAGAGAAATGGAGGTGATAGGACTTTTCATAGTGGGTTAGTGTTAGTAGAGTTAGTATTAATTTACAAATGGAATTGGATATTTACAATGGGAGTATCCATGCAGGATACAAATAAGGAAGAAAAACTCTTAAGAGGTAAGAAAAGGTAAATTTCTTACAAGGTTGATGCTCCAAGTGTCTTGAGTAGGGCCAATTTTGATGCTTGTTGACGGTCCACTAGCTTTGACGGTACATTTTTTCTCCACTCTTGACCTTCCTTGAGAGACAAGGTAATTGAAGCTGAGTAATCAACCACCATGATGCTGTCTTTTAAGAGAAGAGGCTGAATTTTGTGGTTTTTTTGATAGATATGGGTAAATTGGAGGAGGAAAAATGAGACTAGGTGGTCAATTTTGGAATGGAATTGTGTGTGGGAGGTATGAGTTCACCATGGTTTCTCTTATTCTTCAAGGTTGAGGAGAAGGTGAGTAGGGTGCAGAGAGGAGTGGTGAGAGAGGTGGGGATGATGAGTGGAGAAGTGTGTGTGAAAGAGGAAAATGATAAAGTGGAAGAGAGAGTGTGGCTGCATAGCATGGGAAAACTGGGGTCCACTAATAAAATCAAAGCTCACAGCTCGTAGCTCAAAAAAATATGAAAAAATTTGAGGCAAAATTTCAGCCTAGGAGCTACAACTTTTGTTTGTATCACCTTTTCAAATTCGGAGAGCAAGTGAACTTTAAAAATTCAGCAAAACCGATCGTTTTTTTCCACTGCACAAGGTCCTTGTGCGGTCCTTCTTTGGATGATTCTTTTGAATACCTCCAAGAGTGAGCCCTCCATAGTGCATGTATGCATGCCACCTACCCTTGACCTTATTTGGTAGGTCTATAATTGAAGATATTGTTGAGATTATGATACAAGTGAATAGTACAACTAAGAAAATCAAATATTGAGGGGTTTAAAAAAATATGTACATGTCAAATATAAATAATATAAGTGGAAAAAATATAAAGGGGTCAAAAGAAATCTCTCTCATTATGAGGCTACCATAAAAAGATAAATATTTTTGGTGTTCTAATTTTTTAGAAAAAAAAACAAAATAGATGTAGGAAGGGAAAAATCACAATAGTGAAAAAATATACACATAAATAAAACTAGTTTTTTTGGATTTTTGTTGGGGTGGAGTTATACCAAATATAAGAGAAGCTTACATGAAAATATTTCTATATGGAATAAAGAGTATGAAAAATGGTAAGAAAAAAATTGTGGTAATGGTGAGGCAATGTACAAAGCATAAATAACACACACCTAGGTAGAAATATTTAAATAAATACCAAAATAATTATGAAAAAATCTTTTATTTAGGCCCTATATACAAAGAAATATTTACATACGCATGGGCCATAATATACTTATATTTTTTATTTTTTTGGCTCAACTAGCCCAATGCCTAGCTAATTGAGGGTTTTTTATTTCAGTAAGGAGATATGGGAAAATTCCCCTAACTCACACGCACCTATACACAGTGAAAGGGTGAGGGTAACCATAGCGTTTGGGTGAATTTGGTAGGGTGAGGTAACTCACTGTGGCAATTACAAAGAGCCGAAAAACGGCTATCACTAACTTTGGGAAGGGGGGAATGCAAACCTTAGTTGAAGATATGGCAACCAAGCATGCCACCTCTTCAGTTGAGGCAGCTACTTATGGAGTAAAAATTGAACATTTTTGTGATGAAGAGGTGAGTGACCATCATGGTCAAATTTGGCCAAATGTCATGCAATTAGCTATAAAGGGAAAGCTTACAAAAGAGATTCTACATGAAGCAGGTGATTGCATACGTGTAGAAATAGGATGGAATGATCCAGTGGACTCATTGTCAGTGCATGCCTACATTACAAAATGCCAACAAAATGAGGCAATTGTAGAAGAGAAGCACAGACGTGAGAATGCTGATGAAGGACCATCAAAAAGAGCTTCTAGAAGTGGGGGAAGAAGCGACTAAATGCCTTCTCAAACACCCTCAACACAAGGAGCATCTCCACCTGAAGTACTCATGGAGGAGTCTACAACAGGAAAGAAGAAAGAGCCAACGAAAGGTAAGACAAAAGGCCCAACTTATAAACTACAATCTGATATTGAGGTTGCTACAAATTTAAAGAAAGTCATGGAGGAAAGGATCTTGAATAGCAAGATTGAGTTTACTCTGGGAGAAGTTCTTGGCATTGCAAAGCGTGAATTCCATGAGGAGATCATTGACATCATCAAGAGAAAGAGGCAAACCCTTGCTGAAGTTTCTCATCCACAGATTGAGGGGGAAACCTCACAGACACAAGGGATGCAACTGCAAAATAAGGAGAATGATGGAGTTGTGGTAGGATGCTACCAATCTAGTGGGAGAGTGAAGCAAGTGTATTTCTCAAATGATGATGAAGAAGTTGAAGATATTCCTAGGAGTTACTATTCACGATGTCATTGGGCAAGGGCTACTACAGAAACTTTAGTCAAGGTAGGTGATCTTGAAGAGCCATTTGTTGCCTTGATTGACCATGGTTCAAAAATAAACATAATGTCAAAGAGTCTCTACAACAAGTGCAAATGGCGATGGACACAGATCATGGCTGGATGGTAAAAGTGGCAAACAATTCATCCGGTGAATTGTATGCAGCATGTCCAGGTGTGAAGGTAACAATAGGTGATGTAAAGATTGACCAAAACTTCTTTGTACAGGATACATCTTCATATCATCTCATCTTTGGACAACCCTACATTGTGGGAGTTCGAATGGAAACAAAGGTAATGGATGATGGTTCAGCATATGCTAGAATACGTAGCAAAGATGGTAAATGAGCTGTCCAATTTCTCACAGTCTGTGTAAACCATGAAAGAAATCGTGACAACCTCAGAGAACATCCTCTACCAAAGGTAAGCAAAGAGTTTCATGATCATAGAGAAATGATGGGTTTTGGCCAAGTACCATTGTAAAGCGGGATTGCAGTGGTACAGAAAGAAAAAGGGTCTCGCTTGATCCAAAAATAGGTGAAACTTTCTTGATGAGCTCCTTGGTAACAAGGAATGGATCAGTATGTTTTACAAAACTTGAAGATTTGAAGAGATATGAGAGGCAATACGTGCATAATGTACAAATAGGCATGAAAAAGAGTGGGTTGCTAAAGACTACTGAAAATGTTTTGGGTTTGTGTGAACAAGTTTCTTTTGTAGATACTATGGGTGAGTTTGATGCTATAATGAGGTTTAGTTTGCATCTTGAAAATGAATTTGTGGAAGTTTGCTCTATGGAAATGTATCAAGTAATAGAAGCCTTTAAAGAAACCCAAACAGTTGGCCCAGAAGTCCATGTTGAAACTAAATACAAGAGTGTAGAAAAGAAGGTGAAACCAGTAGCTTCACCCTTACCACCCAACAACAAGGAAAAGATTGAACAGGCTTCTTTACAACCAAGTTTGCGGAATCCTAAAAAGATCGGGCATACCTTCACAAAGGAGTCCTTTCAAGAGTTGTAGATTGGTTGCGAGGAGTTTCTAACACAGGAGGAGACAAAGTGCTTCAAAGAAATGCTTTCAAAGCATGGTAAGGATTTTGCATTTGAGCCACATGAGATAGGATGTGTTGATCCTTATATTGTAGCTCCTATGGTAATTTTCACAATACCTCATGTGCCTTGGAATCTGCGGCCTATTCCGGTTCCAAAGGCTCATTTGCCAAAGTTAGTAGAGCTACTGAATGAGAAAATCAAAATGGGAATCTTGGAGCCTTCTTGTGCTCCATACTCAAACAGGTGGTTCACAGTTCCAAAGAAGAATGGTTCTCTACGCTTCATCCAAGATATGCAACCAGTGAACAAGGTGACAATTAGAAATGTAGGAACAGGTCCAATTGTGGATGAATTTGCAGAGGCGTTTGCAGGGAGGGAAATCTACTCAATGGGGGATCTCTACTCAGGGTATGATCAATTTCAGCTTGCAATCAAAAGCAGAGACTTGACAACCATGAGGACACCTTTGGGTTTGGTAAGGATGTGTACCTTGCCACAGGGAGCAACCAACTCGGTTGCACATATGATGAATGGGATGAATAAGGTCTTACGTGACTTTATTCCTCAAATCACAATGCCTTTCATTGATGATTTGCCTATCAAAGGATGTGAAGAAAGTGACAAAGATGAAGATTTGGATCTCAAAGGATGTCGCAGGTTTGTGGTAAATCACATAAATGATTGTGATAAAATTTTGTTTAGGTTGGAAGAAGTGAATCTTACATTGTCAGGGAAAAAGTCTATGTTTGGTGTCAAAGAAGTGCTCATTGTGGGGCACATGTGCGGGCCATATGGTAGGAAACCTTGTCCATCAAAGGTAGATGCCATCCAAAGAATGAAAGAAACATGCACTAGCATCACTGAGGTTAGAGGGTTTCTAGGAGCATGTGTCTTCTATGTTATTTGGATTCCACATTATGCACATGTAGCTGATCCTCTTTATCAGCTGCTTAGAAAGAATCAAAAGTTTAAATGGACAGAAGCACATGTAAAATCCATGAAAAAGCTAAAGGAGTTACTCCAGTCAGCAACGACTTTGAGAAAGGTAGACTATGAGTGTCAAAGGCCAGTGATTGTGACAGTAGACACCAGTCCTACAGGGATTGGATGGGCAATAGGGAAAGATGACAAAGAAGGACACAGGTATGTGGTAATATTTGGAGCAAAGGTACTAAGTGCTCGCCAAAGAAACTATCCACAAATAAAGAGAGAGTTATGGGGTATGGTTACAGCCTTGAAAAGTGGGAAAGAGTACCTAATTGGTGCATGTGTGGTTGTAGAAACAGATTGTCTACCACTTCTTGGGATGATTACAAGCTGCTCAACACGAGACATTTCTATGTTGCGGTGGATTGCCTACATTAAGTCCTTAAATCCCGAGTTTAAGCACATTGCAGGTAAAGACAATATAGTGGCAGATATGCTATCAAGGGCAAGGTATGAAGATGAGTCACAAATGATTGATGAGGGAGATGATGTAGGCACAAAATTCTATTATATCTCTCATGTCAAAGGTAACAATGTCTACATGACTAATTCACTTGAATTGTTCTTGAAAGATCTTTATGAAGGTGATTGGCTTTCTATTGGAAGGTACTTGAGTACTCTAACAAAACAGGATGATTGGTCTGAACAAGAATTCAAGAGGATACGCAGGAAAGCATATGGGTACTTTTTAAGGGATGTTTACTTGTGGAAGCATCCTAAACAAAAGGGTGCTACACCACAACGGGTTATATGTAAAAAAGAGACTCAAGTAAAGCTCATGCAAGAGTTTCATGAGAGTCTATGGGCTGAACACAGGGGTGTGTGGGCAACCTTCTCCAAGTTGAAAGAAAAATACTGGTGGAAGGGTATGTATAAAGATGTATCTCAGTTTGTAGAGTCATGTGTAACTTGTCAAATGTATTCAAATGTTTGACATCGTGATGGATTGCACCCTACATATCCACTAGCCATGCACTATAAATGGGTTGTGGATCTAGTCACGATGCCTTTAGGACTCTGGCAGATGAGATACTTGGTTCTTGTACGAGAGGACCTAACTAACCAGGTTGAAGGAAGAGCATTAAGAGCTAAGACCACAGAAGCTGTGTGCAAATTCCTTCTTGATGAGGTGATTTGCCGTTATGGTTGTATGGGAAAAATCACTGCAGATCGAGGTGAACTGGATGCCGAAGAAGCAAGGGAGTTCTTTTCTAGATTAGGGATCAAGCTTTCTCTTACTACAGCTTACAACCCTGAAGGCAATGGAAAGAGTGAAAGAGGGCATCCTCCTATCATCAAAGCTTTGGCCAAGGCTTGCGAAGGAAGAGTTGGTGAGTGGCCAAAATTATTGCCATATGCTTTATGGGCTGATCGTACAACACATAGCTCAGTAATTGGCTACATGCCTGCGGAGCTAATGCATGGTCAAAAGCCAGTGATGCCGATTGAGGATACAATTCCCACATGGAATGTACTACCTTGGCAAGAGGGGCTTAGTAGGGAAGATCTCCTTGCACTGCGTATAAGGCAGCTAGAGAGAAGACCTGGAGACATTGAAGCTGCAAAAGAACGACTCAAAAATGCAAGGTTGAAAAACAAGGACTATTTTGATAAGCGACATCGACTCAGAAGCAAAGCAATTGACAAAGGTGACTGGGTTTTAGTGTATGATAGTAGCCTTGATAACCAGCACACAGTCATGCGTAAGTTCTCAAAAAGATGGTTTGGACCGTATGTTGTAAAGCATGTGCATGAAAATGCTACTTACAGCTTGTTTGAACTAGATGGTACAGAAGTAAAGATTCCCATTGCAGGAATTAAAGGATTAAAATGTTTAAGAGAAGAGGAGACAATGATCTAGAAGATATGGATGAGGAAGAAGAGAAAAACACAGGTGAAGATCAAAGTGAACATGAAGCTCTGGAATCATCCAGTGAAGAAGAAGACAAGGAAGATGTACAAGAGGTCTAATCTTCCAAAGAGACAATGTGGCACATACCGGAGGATGTGCAGGTTTAGAGGGGGTGGATGTCGTGCTGTGACACGTACATAGTGGGAACGCATGCTACAAGATCTATCTTGTATTTTTTTAGATACATAATTATATTTCCTATAGTGCACATATGCATATTTAAGTATAATAATAAGCCTTCTATCTCATCCTATTATTTTTCTCAAGTGTAACATATCCTTACTTTACCATCAGAAAATACTATGGGAAAAGCATCATTAGCTCCGCCTCTTTAACTTGGGGCAAAAAGCATTGATTATTTATTTCTACTATTTCATTATCATCTCACACCCTAGCTAGATCCTATATCTAGGGTAAACTCCAATATATATATATTCTATGTATTTTTTATACTTTTCTTATATTTCTTTTTAAATAGCTACTAGGAGAGAATCAAATCCTAGTGGGACACTAGGTGGCATGATTTCAAAGATACACTTATTTTAATGCATTATTGCAAGCATGATTACAAAACTTTGTCAAGGAGCAATGTCATGCTTTCATATGGCATGAGGTGTCCTTTGGAATTAAATGAAAGTCTAGGCTAAGGAGACCACATGAAGACTTTTGCTGCCATAAATGGACCCTATTTTGATGAATTTTTTACACAAGGTTCCAATCCGAATTGGAAAACAATTTTAAAATGAAAATCATAGCTAATGAGCTGAAGTTTTTGTATTTTTACTTTTTTATTTGGAGCCACGGTTGAGGAGATATGATCAAAATACTGGACCCCAGTCTGCCCACATCATGCAGGGACAGCTCATTTCCAACTTTTCCAATTCCCGTTCACACTGGCTCCTCTCTTCTTGTGTAAACCCTTGGGGGTTCCCTTCACCTATAAAAGGGGACATCTTCTTCCTTGAAAAGAACTCAAGCATTCAAGCCATTGATGAGAGGAATTCTTGAGGGAGTGAGTAATAATGCCTAATTATACTTAGCCACTAACATAAGCCCAAGCCTACACTTTTTCCTAGAGGGAGACTAGCCATTCTTGCAACAAGCTAACCTTGGAAGATCAACTCTAATCAAAGAAGGTCTTGCACTTGGTGTATCAATCAAAGTGGAATTATCCACTCTTCTTCTCTCTCCATCAATAATGGTGCCAAAGGGTTTGTCAAGTAAGATGTGTTCTACATTGATGTTTTCTTGATTTCTTGTTGTTTTCTTTTTCATCTCTAATCCAACATATATATATATATATATATCTAATATTATCTCCTTAACCAAATCTATCTCTCTCTCTCTTAGTAATTCATCCTCTCTACAAATTTTAGGTTCTCTTTGCTACAGGTACATCTCTCCCCGCAGTATCCTTATTGTCTACGGGCAAGAATAGGGCTTGGGAGGGAAAATTCTCATCTCTTCACTTCTCTCATATCTACATTTCTCACATACTATCCTAGATGAATAACCCACATGATGATCATTTCTATCGCTTTCACTCTGTACAATATATTAAAATTAACGTATGGATTAGCCATAAAATACACTTTCAACAACGTATAGTGTTTCTCTTTGGCCCTGAAAGGCTCAATGAAATACTTCTATCACCGGATCCCATCATACTACCTCTTATAGACTATAATTTTTCTTTTGATCTAAGCGTAGTTATCTTGCTATGAACCAAGAGGATTTGTACACACAATTAATCCCAATCACTAGACAAAATATATATATTATGGTAAGCACAAAACTACAATTCCAAAGAACAATTCGTAGCCTATTTGGTCAGCCAAGATTGAATGCCATTAACCCTTTCATATTACCCATGATACGATATGACCATAGCCTTGATGTTTTCATCTTCGTATTGTTTTGACATTCTCTTTTGTGTTCTTTCTTTGTGTGTGTGAATGCAAGAGAGAAAGAGTGAGTCTTCTTTGATTGCACTTCTTTCCAAACCCTAGTCTTCATGGCATCTATGGTTTAACTCCTTCATATAGTTTTTGTTGAGTTCTCTCACAAACTCTCACAGCCATAAGCCCAGTGCTTTCCTGACAAGACCGCAAATTTCTCGACAACGTCATAGAGGCAACCCCTCGTAGTGCACTGACGTATGAGGGTTACCATGTGCGAATCACATCGGTATCAATGGAGGAGATCGGAGAAGATGCTCAGTCAAAAGTCGTTGAGGTGGTGACAGACGAGCATCAAGCTGCTACTCTCTATGGGGTGCATGCAGAGGATCTACAGAATGAAACGGAGGACATCTATCTAAACGGAGAGCTCTACATAGATATAGGAAGTTATGCTGAGCTACGCAAGGATGAGAGAAAGACCTCTTAAATCCATAAATATTGTATTTGAACAATTTTGCTCCGTTTTATAACATATATTGTATTCACGCACCTTTTTTTCCATTCTTGTCTATATGCGTCATTGTGTCATTGTATTTAATCGTCTTTGCATCCACTCCAGGTACGTATGCTCTAGGTATGTTCTCACAAGCAGGGATGACCAGCACAGCGCTCCGAGTGTGATGAAGACTAAAGCTGAAATTGTGAAGGAAGTGATCTGTCTCTGCTCATAGATGTTGCTCGTCCCACCACTAGATCTAGTTGATCGGTTAGCGTCTCTTTCATGCGATCAACTAGATCTAGCGGTGGGGCAAGCAGCATCTATGAGCAGAGACGGATCACCTTCGCGATTGCAGCTTCAGTCTCCATCGCACCTAGAGCGCACTGCTTTTACAAATTCACAAGAACTTCAATGAAATATCTCTACACAGGAATCCCTCCCCCTTTATGAGTCCTCTCTCTCTCTCTCTCTCTCTCTCTCTCTACTTGTCCATGTTTTCTTCTCCATTCATTCAATATTAAGATTAAATGTTCGTGTGTTGAACGCAGGTATGGATGATGATGAGTTTCTTTCTTCTTTGTCACCCCAGCAGAGGCAGTGGTACAAGGATCGTCATCGCTTTGGATCACGATCACGTGTTCCTACTCCTTTAGCGTCTCCTTTTGTTCGGAGCATTCAACACGCTCTGAAGCTTCGGTGTCAATGAGATGATATTCACACTCGTCTAGGCACCTATGCTCTAGTGGTGGCTACGGTGGTTGTTGTGGGGATGCCTCCGCCGATGCCTTGACACTACCTCATGTTTGACGAGGCTCTTTACCTTCCCCTTCTTTGCTCGCCCCCACACCAGCCACATCTACGCCAGGTTTTTTGCGGCTAATGGCCATTCCTAGTAGCTACACACCACTACCTACTCCTCCGTGAGTCACCCTGGTCGACACTCCTCGCTTCGGGGCCCAGACTCCAGTGGACACAACTGACGTCCGTACCCCCATCAACACGCCGCTAGAGACCCTGCCAGGACACCCTGGTTCACGCGTCACCGACAAGAGGGCTTGCCTTACTCCATCAACTTTAGTGGCGGTATCATCTTGGATGATGAAGCCAAGAAGGTGATCTCATGCATGCACGGTCTTTGCTTTCAGGTGTTTAGACACTATATACTAAACACCTAGAGTGAAGTACCAAGTGACTTAAAAGACAAAGTCATCAGCATTCTGCACGACGAGTTTCCTGTTTGAACACGGGATGACCACTTCAATGAAGACCTGATGAAGGTTCGAATGCGCGAATACTGCAAGCATAAGCGTTCTGAAGTGCAAAAAGCAATAAAACATGGGTGGAACATGTAAGGTCTCTGACCCGATCACAAGAGCACCCTTGTACCACGAAATGAATACAATGGAATAAGTTACTATTTTTAGCAGTTTTCTAGATTCTGTGAGTGCCATGATGTTTAGAATTTTATAAAGCTTCAAAATGTGAATTAAAATAATTTTTGTGAAAAGTTTCTAAAAATAGTAAGTTTTTGGTCACCCGACCCGTCCAGTCTCGACCGTCTCGAAAATCTGCACCCGTACCCTGAATTTGAAAAAAATGCATTTTCGGACCCCGGGGGGGTTGCTAAATATGGCAGGTACTCAGACCCGTACGTCTTAGTTAGAGCTTAGTATAGCAATTTACGGCATCAAAATCCGACTCGTATGGCCCGTTTTAGCCTAAAACCACTATTTCACAAAATTGTCCGGGAGGCACCGGGGGCCCGAGGCTGTGTGGGAACAGGTCCCAGCCCACTCCAGACCCGCTTTAGCAGCTAGGGGGCGCCCTCTTGCTTTGTGGGAGTCTTGGGGAAGCTGGCAAGCCTGCAACTCAGTGTGAGAGTCAGTTTACTGAGCCAACTGGACACTTGGTGGGTAGGCAACTGGACTTGCCATGCAAGAACTGAGTGCTCATCCAGATGCAATTAGCAACACAAATCGATTTTCAGCCTGTAGGAGCCTATTTAAAGGCCTACACACACACTCACAGACATATATGTTCACACACACACATTGCATACTCACACACCTACACACTGGGAAGGTGCTGCCGGCACACACACAGCTTTTGAAGGAGAAGCAAGGAGGGAGGTGCTGCCGAAATTCCCATATCGAGGATTCATTGCATCAGAAATTTAAGAGGATTCTCAGCCCCTAATCACGGTAATTATGGTTTAATTACTGCTCTTCTTAATCTCATCATTACCCACTTATAATTCTTGTCTACTATGCCTACTTTTAGCTATAATTCTCTATAGCTACTCTCTAAGTTTTCATAGCTATACTTCATTACATAATTATCATTCATTTAGTTAATTTATTCAGCCATTCATCATCCTTAATCAAGGATTAATACATGATTAGGAAAGATTCTCTCTCTAGGCGGTATAGTCAATAAATTGTCAGCTAGTAATAGTGTACATTTGTCAGAATTCAATCTTTCACTACTCAATAGAGTTGTAATTAAATTATACTTAATCTTCTCCCACATTTAGATGCGATTAAGGCTGAAAATTAATCCGTCATTAGTCCAATAAGAAGAAGGTTTGTCCATCACACATGCCTGCGGTCACTCTGCACCTTCATATTGCTCTAGGAAAATGAATGAGCTTGCTTACTTCATATCTTTCGTGAATCAATTAGAAAAACTCTGAATTTCTTAATCATCTAAGCCAAGTAATTAACCTTAGAGTCGTTTCCCATAGGGTGGAGACAGAATTACCCTTAAAATTGCTAGGGCAAAAAGGAAAAAATCTAACCTCGTGCATAAGGAGGAGTCTTTAATAAATCTAATCTGCCGATTGGTTTGTCATGTTACTCTCGGACCTTAGCTCTTTTTTTTTCAAGTCTATCATTTAAGTAGTGAGAAAAATGGCCCCGGTTAAGAGAACTCGCTTTGGTGGAGCCCACGACCGCGAGGCGGGAACAAGCAATGTCAACGGAAAAGGAAAGGCTCCCATGGACGAGCAAATACCGGCCATCTCACGGGCTATTGACGAAGAAATGGAAGAGGTAGGTCCCAATTTCTATTCAAGTTGTTTAATTAACATTGCATACGATTAGTTAGGAATGAACATATCCCCGAACATGTTGGAGAAATCCGACAGAAACCTCAGCATTGAATGCATAGTACATTTAAGTATAAAGTAGGAAAGAAATGATTGATGGGTATGTTGTTTGCAAGAGAAAAGAATGTTTGCTAGGAAAAATTTAGCTCGACATGTTCGTTTTATTTCCAATGTTGAATCAGTCCTGACCCCCCTACTGATCACAGGGGGCAGAGTTCCTCGTTAGGGCTCTTGAATCCACGACTTGCTTTTTATGCGGTGGATACCCACGACTTGCTTTCTATGCGGTGGGAACCCACGTCTTGCTTTCTATGCGGTGGGAGTGTCCATGACGTGCTTTCTATGCGGTGGACATACCTAGTTGTATGGGCAGCTAGGCGACAACGGGAGGAGTGAACTCTCGCTGGAGGGGGGATGTTGTACCTCCAAAACATTGGAACTTTTATGAATAATTTTGAGTAGAATTTTTTCTAGAATTCTGTCTTGGTGTTGTTTGCAATACTGGTTGAAGGGTTGTTTTAACGAACCATGTGATTCGGAATTAAACAAGGAATATCTATGTTGAACAACCTTTGTGGTAGTAATTAGGTCACACGAGGAAGTGTGAGTGTGGGGGTGTAAAGTGGGGGCTTGGCTCGGGTTGCCAATGCCTACGAGATGGGTGGTCCCGATTGGTCGGGAACTCTCTGTCCCCATAGTGCTTACTCGATATTGGTATTACTCATTGCCCCTAGAGCGGTGAATCCTTGAGAGTACGTGCCTCTGAAACATGGGGAAAATGGCACTCGGGGTTTCTCTCCTCTTGGAAGGTGGGTCTTAGGATCGCTAGATAGTTAAGTACGCTTCCCCTGCGAGGTGGAGCTAGATCTCGTTGCTAGTAGGCTTGAATTCGACTCACTTTGTGATGAGAGATAGTCCGCTAGTTGAACCCTGAACCATTTTGTTTGCTTCCGCTATAGATCTAGTGGCCACCAAGTTTACCATCAGATCCGTTGTTTGATACGACGGGGTGGGGACCTCACAGAACAGACCAGATTGGCTGGCCAAAGAAGATTGGAAGAATTCAAAGAAAGCAGCGCGCCAGAATCCTGACAAGTGGAAGCAACAAAAGGAGGTAGCCAAAGCGCAAGTAGAGGCAGGGAGCTCGCACCACTTAGCGAAGGGTGGGCATCATTTGAGGCCGATTTTGTAAGTGTTTTTGCATTGCTCTTTAGGTTTGATAGTTTAGGGTTTAGGGGTTTTTAAATTCTAACATAATGGATTCTTTGTATGTTTTGATAGTGGTCGATGACAAGACGTGACCCCACATTGTATGAGCGCAAGTACGCAGGCAGGAAGGGCTTAAACACCCTGATCGACATTTTGAGTTCTTGCGGCGGCATGATTAGTATCAGGGTTTACTCTTTTGTATTTTTTGTATCGTTTTGTAAATTATGTATTTATACTTATAAAAAGATGTCTTAATGTTTTTTTTACAGAATCCGACAGATACGCCGCTTGGACACGATGAGACGTCTGATTAGATGACATCAGTCTAGCCGTAGCTAGATAGCATTAGTTTCCTTTTGTCATAGCATATGTATCATGAGATGACGTGTATACTTCTTTTTGTAACTATTGGAAAACCATGTATATTTTCTCAATAATGACAATGGTGTTGTAACTATTACATTTGCAAAGTGTAATAATCAAGTGATTTTGCCTATGATGTGTACAATTGTCATAGATTTACTTTCATCAATTTACTTTTGTCAGTTTTGTATCTTTATTCTACAAACAATACCATGGATGATGGAGTTAATGGTTATATTGTCTTGTGGGTGACTACTTTGGGTCTATATCTAAGTTTGCACTTTCTTTCAAAGGTGAATCTGGACTTATCTTGGCCTTCATTTAGGTTTACTCTATAATTGAAAAATTCAATATGGTTGATGGATGCCGTGTCACCAAAAAATTTTACTCTCGGGCGTCCCTATATAAGGCTTTGTAGCATCGCTATGAACGTCGCTATAGGTAGCCTGTAAAAGCTTCGCTATGGTCGTTGCTATATGCGTCGCTATATAGCGACCCATGTAGCGACGCATATAGAAATGCTCATAGCGACGTTCCTGTATCGACATTGTTAGCGACAGTCTTAGCGACGCCAGGGAGTATAAAAACCCAATGTATTCCGTTGCTAACAGCGTCACAAGTGCACACAACCTCTTGTAGTGAACAGTTGGAAACTCCTGCTGAGGTTCATCCTCCACTGAAATCAACATTTGACTTCTGAACTTGAACATCTGTCTCCAAAGTTTGGACAACTATATCAACCAAATCTCTCTTTTTAGTATCTAAGACCAAGAAAATTGCTTCATCCTTGTGCAACCCTTTTCCCTTGTAATCTTGTAGGTGCTTTAGACAAAGCTCCTTCTCTTCCTTCAACTGTTTTATAATCAACAAACTAGATTCATAGGTTCATCCTCCACTGAAATCAACATTTGACTTCTGAACTTGAACATCTGTCTCCAAAGTTTGGACAACTATATCAACCAAATCTCTCTTTTTAGTATCTAAGCCCAAGAAAATTGTTTCATCCTTGTGCAACCCTTTTCCCTTGTAATCTTGTAGGTGCTTTAGACAAAGCTCCTTCTCTTCCTTCAACTGTTTTATAATCAACAAACTAGATTCATAGGTACTTACAAACGCAACCTTGATAGCCTGATAAGGATACTTGATTATAGAAGTCAATCTCTCCCTCATAGCTTTCGGAACATCTTGCATTCCTTCCACTGCTGTCTCACCACATTAAAATCCCCTTCATCCATAAGCACCCCATTGACAACAGTATCTTCCTGAGCCAACACCTGTTTTTCTAGTTCTTCCAAAGCTTTAACCTCTATTGTAACATCTCATTTTGTACCTGCAGCTCTGTATTTTTGATAGAAATTTGATCTAACTCAGAATTAACCCTGGTTTCCAAATCCTTAGTCCAATCTTGAAACATACCCAAGGACAACTTGACCTTGTCCACTTCTTGCTGATGCAACAATAATTGAACTTGCAATTCTTGCTGATGTCTCTCTTTCATCTTAACTAAATCCAATTTCAAAGCTTCTACCAAATCCAACTGTTGTTGCAACAAGACCTTGGACACTCCAGAATCAACTCCAGTCTGCAACTGTTCCTCCATCTGATGTTGCTGATAGGTAACAAAATCGTGTAAAGCTTGCAGCATTCTAACAGTTGTTGGTACATCAGAAATACTGATTTCAGGTTTTGATGAAGTACTTGGACCAATTGCACAAAAATCCAATGACTTGGCTACTTCATGAATAGAAGCATCCAATTTCCTTTTCTTGGGCATGGTAAAAGTCTTCCCAATTACCCTACTAGATGTTTGAGCATTCACATCCAAATTCTTCAACAAGTCACCTAATATCAATCTATACTCAATGCTCGTCAAAACTTGCTTTGCTTCCTGTTCATAAGGATCAGCTTCTAACAAATCCTGCAAAGTCCTAAACTTCTCTGAATCACCTGTGACTATATCTGATTTCTCAGATATCTTACCCTGATCCTGCACCAAATTTGACTCAACCATGGGAGTGACAGTAGGTACAAAAACTTCTCCTGCATCCACCTTTAGGGCAAAGGCAACCAAAGCTGATAGAAATCCAGACAACCTGCTGCTACACTGAGTTTTTCTCTTATCAGTACTAAAGATTTTTGCATGAATCCTATCATAGACCCAATGAGCCCAACTGACCTTTCCTCCACTCTCATCAAAATACAAAGGTACCCAATTATCTTTTGACATATAATCATATTTTGCAAGAAAACGTGCTCTTTCCAAAAACCACTTTAGTTGTTCCCTTCTACAATAATCAACATTCTTAAGCATGAAGTACTGTCTACCACTCTCTCTTGGACCAAATTCCTTCTTTAAATCATCATCAAAGCATTTAGGCACAGTAGTTACATAAGTAAAAGGTAACTTAAATACCTCTGCAATAACTCCTGGACTTAGAGTGACCTTCTTTGAGATTGCTCCCCTAGTTTTCCTTAACAGCTCCATCTGAGTTTTTGCATAAAAATTAGCTTTCCACTGATTCCAAGGCAAAGTGGCAAACTCATACAAACCCACAGATTTTAACCATTATTCATTCCTTTCAGCCTTACAATTATTCATTCCTTTTAGCCTTACAGTCGATTTCCACCTTGAAATCAGTAAAAGTCTTCATGATGCTTTGCAGCATCTTGGTGGAAGATAAAGGGGCTACTTCTTCTTCTGGTAACACCTCAATGTCATCCTCAGGGTCAGAAACATTGACTCTCAAGACGACACCCTTCCGCCTTGGTTGTAGCTTGCATGAATCTCCTTGGTCATGATCAGGTGAGGGCTTCATAGCTGGATCTGCTTTAGCTTTAGGAATGGTGGGTGTGGAGGGCAAAGAAATCTTGAAAGGATGCTATGTATACATGCAAGACCGATTGATGTGATTAGCCACACAAGAGCCACAACATTTGAAAGTGAGTGAGTTGATTGATTCCTCCCTCACTCTCATGATAACCTTTAGTGGAGAATAGTTCGCACGCGCTTCAAAGCTTAATTTGAAATCCAAACATTTTTTAAGAAATCCAATAAACAATAATCCAATACAGTAAATTCCGAGGCAGTAAACTCCGATCCAGTAAAATACGACCCAAAATCTGAATAGCTAGTATTATGTGATGAAGTTTCAATACTGATCTGCTCCATTGGATGAGGGAAGAACTCAACAACTTCACACCAAGCAAAATCTGCAATAGTAGGTTTAAGCCAATCCAAATGAGGTGGCTTTCCTTGAAACTTTTTTCAACCTGAAACCATTGACAGGTTTGTCTACTGTAGTGCCAAATACATCTGCCACAATGAATGTTCCCTGACCCAAATCTTGCACAATCTGATAAGGTCCTTTATATCTCAAATTTAGCTTACTAGGATGAGGACCCAATCTAGAATTGTAAAGCATAACCCAATCTCCAACCTGAAAATTTTTGAATTTGACATTCATACTCACCCAAGCTTTCCTTCTTCTATGAATTAATGTTGTAATGTAGGAACTAACCAACATGTCTTCCTCCAATTGCATCAAATAGTTACTTCTATGCTGAACTGACAATTTAGGAGACATTTTCTTAGCAATGAGTCTAAGACTAGGGACCACAAACTCCATAGGAACCACAGCCTCAAGACCATATACTAATCTGAAAGGAGTCATACCTGTTGTTACCTTAAAGGCTGTTCTGAAAGACCACAAAGCAGAATCCAACTTTTCATCCCAGTCCTTCTTATTCTCCTGAACAATCTTCTTCAAAATTTTAATGAGTGTTTTGTTGGTACTTTCAGCTTGTCCATTGGACTGAGGATGAAAGATGTAATTTTTTTGCGCATGATCATGTGGGTTTTGGTTACCTCAGAATTTACTTCATTCAAAAAATGTGTCCCTATATCACTTACCAACTCAATAGGACAACCAAACCTGGTCATAATGTTGTGATACAGGAACTTAGCTATACTCTGAGCCATGTTGTCTTTTAAAGCCACAGCTTCCACCCACTTAGTACAATAATTAGTGGAAACTAAAATATACTTACACACCTTACTAGTTGTAGGCTTTACAGGTCCAACAAAGTCCATACCCCATTTTTGAAATGGTTCCAATGGTAAAATAGGATGACTTGGCATCCTGTCTCTAGAATCAGGCTGACTAAACTGTTAACATACCACACAAATTTTTGCATAGGAATGAGCATCCTTCAATACAGTAGGCCACCATAAACCAGCTTGTAAAATCTTTTTACCTATAATATCTCCTGAAAAAATGACCTCCTGCTACTCCAAAATGAGCTTCTTGCAAAACAGCTGATTGCTCAAAATCAGGTACACATCTCCTAATTACTTGATCAAGCCCTTTTCTATACAAGGCTCCAACAATAACCAAAAAAGGTCTGCTAGTAAGAGAAAATTTCCTCCTTTTGCCCGTAGAAAACTTAGTTTGCATGATGCCATTAGTTAAGAAAATCAACATTTGTTCATACCATGAATCAGTAAATAGAACTCTGAACTTCAAATAATTTTGCATTTGGAAGATCATCCTGAACACCTATAGGCTATTCTCCTATCTCAATCTGGCTTAGAGAGTCAACTATGGCATGCTCTTTTCCAGGTGTATGAACAATTACAAAGTCAAACTTGTGTAACAGCAACATCCACCTTGCCAACCTTCCTGTAAGTAAAGGCCACCCTACTTGCATAGTACACAGGTTGGAACCATCCTTGGGTCTTTTTCTACATCAAAACAGCTCCAATGACTACATCCGAGGCATCAACAAAAACATGAAATGGTAATACCCAATCAGGAGGTTGGAATATAGGAGCAACTGACAACATTTTCTTTAACATCTGAAATGATTTTTCTTAAGGTTAAAACCATACAAATTCTACATGCTTTTTGGTTAAGTGGGTAAGTGGCATGCATACATTAGCCAAATATCTAATGTATCTGCCATGCCATTTGACTTGCCCCACAAACCTACTCAATTCTTTGACATTGTTAGCTGCTCGAGTTGATTGAATCACCTCAATCTTATTCACATCTATGGACATCCCTTCCTGAGATACCACATGGCCTAATAGTACACCACTTCTAACAGCCATGACACTTTTGTAAGGATTTAAGGATAATCTGAACAAGTGACACCTTTCAAAACACAACTTCAGATGCTGAAGGTGTAAATCCGGTTTACCAAAAACTGAGAAGTCATCCACAAAAACCCTCATAAAATCCTACAAATAAGGCTCAAATGTTTTATAAGTTGTAGAATTGAATGATGGTGGTCCATTCTTGAGACCAAAATTCATAGCTGTAGATGCAAAAGCTCCCCAATCAGTTATGAAGGTTGTTTTGTGCTGATCCTCCTCAACAACTTTAATCTGATTGTACCCTGAGAAACCATCCAAAAAACTATACATCTCCTTCCCTGCTACTGCATCCAATATGGCATCACAAAATAGCATTGGGAAAGGATATGTGATAGTGGCTGCATTTACCTTCCTGTAGTCAACACATACTCTAATCTTTCCATTTTTCTTTGGTATCAAAATGATTGGAGATAACCATGTAACCTCATGAATAGGTATGATAAACCCAACTACCAATAACTCGTCAATTTCTTGCTTGACCTGTTGTGCAAAATTAGGGTTCATCCTATATATCTTTGTTGCACAATTGGAATTGCATCCTCTCGCAGATTAATATGATGTTGATGCAACATTGGATCAATTACTTTGACATCTGAGTAATCCCAAGCAAATACATCCTTATACTCTAGCAACAACTGCAATAAATTCTGTAGAAATTCTCCATCCACATAAATACTAACCTTAACCATCTTTGGATCATCCTCAGTCCCTAAATTCAACTCCTTTAATTCATCCTGTTGAACTCTTTTAGAGCCACCAAACCTTTTGTTATAGATCTTTTCCACCATGTCTCTAGCATCCTTTTCCTCCTGCTAAACTTCCTCTTTAGTGCTAGAAGAGACACTATGATCCATCAACTTTAGTATGTTGGATCCCTGAATTTCCTGACCCATGGTAGGTTCATCAACAATCTCTTCAGGTTCCTGTTCTTTTTTCAAGATACCTGTAATATCCACCTCAAAAACTAGAACATTAGTCGGATTAGCCTGCAAAAAGGCTTCCTCCTCATCATCTTCTACTTCTTCAGTAAGACTAATTGATTGAGCAAATATTTACCTTTCTTTGCTAGGAATATGCTTTCTTCCCAACATAGGAATAGTGATTACTTGTTTACTCTCGGTAAGAACCACCTGATTCTAACCCCAATTTTGTTCTACCTTGGCTAACCTGAACCAAGGCCTACCCAATAAATTTCATAGGAAGCATCTCCTGCCTTCATTCTGAGTACTACAAAATTCACTTTAAAGTGCATACCTACAATCTGAATGGAAGAGTTCTCAAAATGCCTATAGGCTGGACCCTTCTATAATATGCCATTTTGACCTGGAAAGGTGTTGGTTCCAACTCTCATGAGCCCATTGTAAGATAACTGACTCAGGTAAAATATTGACTCTAGATCCTCCATCCAACAATACCTCATCAAAGATCCTGTCTTGTAAAGTAGCTTTAATCATTGGGACCATAAAATCCACATCAAAAGGATGAATTGTGTTAACACCAGGTTCCCCCTTTTGCTGAGTCAGAATCTCATAGTGCTTACCCAACAATTTATGCAATAACCTTTCTTTAAAGGATGGTACTATAGAAAGCATTTGATCCAAAGATAAATGTAAGGAGAATTAATGAGTACCTCAAACCAATCAGGTTTAGATACCTCAACCTTCTTTTCTTGTTGTAGTGGTTCATCTGAAGAATCGGAATGATCCTCCAAAACCTGAAACTGTTGCTCCTTCTGAACATGTTTATGCACCCGATATCGTACTCCTTTTTTTTGCTCCAAGACAATAGGACCTTTAGCCTTAGACCTTGTTACAGCCAACACATCAATATCCTGTTCCAACCATTCTAGATTATCACAATGAATCTCCTCCGCTTCATACTCCTCAATCTAAACTATTGGTGTTGATCCAGTATCTGGTCCCTGAAATATCAAAATATCAATGATAATGACATTGTCTTGTGCCTGTGGTTGATTCCGAGAAGGTTGTGGAGGACCTGCTTGCTGGTTCTCCTGATTAAAAGGAACAACTGGGATACTTACTTTTTCTCTATGTTTTACCCATAATGCACAACGAAGACCAACCCAATGATTAGGGTCACCACAATAAACACAAGGCATTACCCCTTGGGGTCTTCTCCGAGTGTTATCCTGGTTTCTCCTAGGTCCTCTCTGATTTCCTTGTCCAGGTGGTCTTTCTCGGAATGGAGCCACCTGATTTGCCTTTGCTGAAGCATTACCCCACCCAGTACCTGAAGGTGGTTTATTCCTCTGATTTGGATTATACCAACACTGAGTAGTTGTATGACCATCCTTCTCACAAATTTCACAGAACCTTTTGTCTTTAGGAGCTATAACCAAATATCCAATACTCTTTAGTTGCTAAATCAAATCAACCTCATCACTTGTCTTATCCTTCTTCTTCTTAGCAGAACTCTTTTTCTTCTTCTTATCTTCCTCATCAGATGAACTCTCTGTATCCGAATCAGAAGAAGAAGATGTACCTGAATCAGAACCCGATTCAGAATCCTTGGTTCCTCTTTTGCTAGACTTGGTCATGCCAAGCCTTTTCTCAACTCTGGATGCAGCCTGCACGAGGTTATTAAAACCACCTGTAATATCAATAATGGCCATAACATTCTTAATACCACTCCTCAAGCCTTTCAAAAAATAACCAGTTAACATTTCATCAGAGGGTCTTTCATTGCCTTGTAATCTTTCAACAAAAATCCTAAATTTATGACCAAAATCTTCTATTAGCATTGTACCTTGTTTGATACGACGTTGCTTTCTTAAAATACCTGTAGGAGTTTTCTCCTTTCTGAATCTTTGTAAAAAGGACAAACTAAGTGCATTGTAAGTAGGAAAATGAGCCATACCATATTGAATAAACCAACTCATGGCCTTACCTTCCATTGTAGCTACAAATTGCTGTAATTTAATAGGATCCGTGTACATCACCTGATATCCACTATCTTTCCATCTCGTTTCAAATTGCACCACGTGACAATCTACATCTTCTTTGGACTTCCCTTTGAACTTTGCTGATTTAATCTTTGGGTTAGGAGGTGGTTGAGCCATGGGAATAGGATTTGGGATTCGTGTAGGTCTTCGCCTGTTAGAAACCCTTAGTGGGTCAAAGTGGAGTGGCCTTCTACTTCTTGCAGGTCCTCCTGTCAAGAGTAGCGCCCCAACGAATTGCCTCACTGACCTTCCCTCTACTACACCAGAACTCTCCTCAACAGAATTTAACAATGGTTCATCAAGTGGTGGATCAATTTCATCATCTCAAGGAACCTCATCATAATGAAATGGATCTATGTTGCTTGACCTGGCCTGAGCCCTTGTATAATATATTCGAGAGTGTCTCCTACCCCTCTTGGACATTCATCATCCCAGAAAAACATCCATAAATAGAAGAAAAATACCTGACAATTTCTTACGTCCTCACTAAAAGAGAACATAACCCTCAGAATCGCCAAATGTGTTGTGGTTCATCAACAGAGAGAAAACTGGATCATCATACTACCCTTAACCTCACGTAACTCAGAATTACATATAGAAAAAGTGAAGTATTACATAGAAGATATGAGATGAGACAAGAAGTAACTTAAAATAGAATTTAGAAATTCTTCATTCATCAAGGAAAGAGCTACAAAGCCATCCCCTTATATTCGGATCCTTCACAGAGCGCAATGCACACTTATAACTACTTCACCAAAAACTGGTATAACAACCTCAGTCTTGATACAAACTAACTGTTAAATATCCGATTCACCATAAATCTAACTGACTACAATCCGACAGAGCATATCCGACTAATCAACAAAACATATTTGACTGACTACTAAACTGACATACTAGTGTGCCTGTCAAGAGAGGTACACCATTGGGAACTATAGTCATAGTAATGGAGCCTCTTGGGGCTTGCCTTTGGCTTAACCATTCTTGAGCTACGAGCAATCTCAATAGGAACCATGATCAACCAAGCAATGTTAGACCCTCTCCACTAGTCTTTGCAATCAACACTGTCTAAACCACGAGTGTGGCTTCTTGAGAACTAATTTTCAAAGGTAAAGAAGAGTAAAAACTAAGGTTTTTGAGGGTACCAAAGCACAAAGTGATTCTATACATAAGTATAAGTAGCATGGTTGACAATAACGAATGAACATTAATATCTTTGATTTTGCACATGAAAGTGCTAATGATGATGCCACCAAAGTTTGTTAATTACCTTGTTACTAGGTTGCAGTGATCTATGGAAACCTTGATTTTCAAGCCAAAGTTACTCAACAACTTCATGCTTATGGGATTTCCCTTCCTCTCTAAGATGAGAGAGAGCTTAGAGGCCTCTTGATGAGACCCCCAAAAAAAGACTCTCTCCCATTCGAGAGGAGGAATTCAACGAATGAGAAAGTAATGAATCCCTAAATTCCTCTAAAGATGTGGCTCCATGACTACAACGGACTAGAAGATCACCAACTCCTCCCAAGAGGAAACAACCAACCCATAGTGCTTCTACTCATCACTTCAAAAGGGAAGAGAGGAAAAAAAGTAAGAAAAGAGTAAGAAAGAGGTGACCCTCTTCTCCTTCTTCTTCACCTTCCTTCTCTTCGATGAAAGCTACAGCTATTCTCCTAGAGAATACAAGATGGAAGGACATCGCAAATCTTACCCTGCATGGCCAAGATCCCAAAAACTCAAGAAGTTCAAAGAGGGAGGAAAGAGTATCTCTTTTCTCACCTATGATGGCACCTTTGGTTCTATCGACAAAGTACTGGCCTTTATCTAGCAATTTGATGCAGGCTTTGGAGACAAGGGCTTCACTGAGCCTCCAAGCTATTCCATGTAGCTACGCACTTCTAGAAATTTTCTCGTCAATGGTGGGCTAGCCTTTGTGGCAACAACAAAGCCCCAAAGACATGGAAAAGTCTATGAGTTTCCATCATGAAGAAATTCCTTGTAAGCAAAGCAAAGGACAAAGTGCTTATCGAATGGTAGAGTTTGAAGCTTCTCTCCCATGACTCTATCCACAAATACATGGACAAGTTTTGGGTTTACATCTCAAGGCTACTATCTTTCAAAAGATAGACTTCGCCGAGAAAAAGCAACAATTTTGTGCGGGATTACCTGAAGAGATGGCGGAGTGTGTCAACTCCCAACAGCCTAGTTATATCATCGAAGTAATCCACCACACCATGGTTGTTTCGCGCATCACTTTCCAACAAGGGGATATAAGGAATGTCAAGTCCACAAAAAGCAAAGAAAAAGTGATGCAAAGGGGAAAACCAATGCCCAAAATTCTTCCCAAGGCAATTCCAACAACAACAACAACAACAATCGGTCCAAGGAGAAGGGAGTTTACAAAGGTAAAAATAAAATCTCTCCCGAAGAGCTTGAAGCTTTTCGCAAGGACCACAAATGTTTTAAGTGTGGGAGCAAGGACATAGCTATCATTCTTTCCCTGAGAGAAATGCCCACAATGAAACTCCGAGAGCCTACATTATCGAATCTTCAACAGAGGATGCTCATTGCAAAGGATCACCTCTCTCCTATTCTTGGGGAAAGGTAAGGGAGCATGATTCCTTACCTCCCAACCAATCCTTATGCTTCCAGATCTCTCAAAGCGATTTGAGGTCTAATGTGATGCTTGTGGTGATTGCCTTGGAGAAGGTTTGGAGCTTCAAGGAGGGCATGGCATAGCATATGAGAGTCGAAGGTTCAATATGGATAAACGAGTCTTGGGCATATACAAGAAAGATCTTTTAGTTGTTCTACATGCCTTAGACACATGGAAGAACTATCTCTTGGGGACTCCATTTATTTTACGAGCAGACCACCAAAGTCTTCAGTACTTCATGACGCAAACCAAGCTTTTCGACAAACAAATGAGGTGGGAAATTTTTTTTTCACCATTTTATTTTCATATTGCTCAAATTCGTCGTAAGCGGAATCAAGTGGCCGATGTAATTTCACGATGACCAAAAGTTAATGCGGTGTCTATAGCAACTCACAATGATCTATCTTCTATGATAGATGAGTATGCTACTGACCCTAACTTGTCATCCCTTGCATTGGGGAAAAAAGAAGAACCATTCATCTTGCACGATGGTTATTGTCTCCATGGCAATAGGCTATGTGTCATCCACTCCCTTTGTGAGAGAGTCATGTATGAATCCCGTGCTCTTCCCTATGCGGGGCATAGAGGCATTTAACCTACTCTTGGAGGAGTAGACATACATCTATTGGCCTACCATGAAATTGGACATACAATTGTATGTTTCAAAGTGTGTGGTATGCCAAAAGACTAAGTATGATAGAGGGAAGCAACCTGGACTACTCCAGCCATTGCCAATCTCTAACTCACCGTGGGAGAGTATATTCATGGATTTTATTTTTGGATTACCCAAGTCTATCCATGGGAATACGGGAATATGGACAATAGTTGACATGTTTAGCAAGCAAGTACAATTTATTCCTGTCAAAAATACTATTAAGGCACACCAAATGGAAACTCTCTTCATATCTTAGATTTTCAAACACCATGGATTGCCAACATCCATCGTGTCAGATAGAGATCCTAGAATGACCAAGTAATTTTTGGAAAGGTCTCCTTAAAAATATAGGTACAAGATTGAATTTCTCTTCAGCCTAGCACCCACAAACGGATGGCCAAAGTGAGATAGCCAATCTTACGATATTCGTTCTACTAAAGATTTGTGTTACAAAAGTAGATTAACACTTACAATGAGAGAAGTGCTTACCCCTTGTAGAGTATGCATACAATAATAATGTCCATACTACTAGGAGAAAAGCACCTTTTGAGATCATAGAGGGAAGACCTAAAATCCCCTTGCTACTTAAAGTACATGGGAAGATCTTCGTTGTGAATGAGTATAGCCGTGACCTACAAGAATAATTCAAAAGATTAAGGAGGCTATATCCATCTCTCAACAAAGGAAAAAAGCTGCTTCTAACAAGCACATAAGGGCCTTAACGTTCAAAGAAAATGATTGAGTCCTCGGGGGGTTCACTATGTGTAAAACTACCATATCACGTGCGTTCAAGAAATGTTTGTAAAACCCCTTATCTTTGAATTTTTTAGGGAATAAAATGTACCCTTTTCTTTTAAAATCTGTAAGTTTTTTTCAAATTTGAAAAATAGTATCCCTTCTGTATATATATTTCTATAAGTTTCAAGAACTTTAAATACCTTTTTGTTGAACTCACGTGATAGGTTACATTTTTCTTAGGTGACCTACCCGGGATTGAGTCTTAATTAAGTTTCCCAAGGCTCGATTGAGGCAAACAACTGGCAAAAATCCTACGGGCCATCAAAAGTATTACGCTAAACTAGCAAAAAGATACTATGGTCCTTTTCAAATCTTGAAGCCAATCAATGAGATGGCTTATCAACTCAAGCTACCCAACCATTAGCTCATACACAATGTTTTTCATGTGAGCCTACTTAATCCCTACAAAGAAGAGCCACCAAGTGAACCGATTATTGAAGAACCTCCCGAAATCGAAGACCAAGAAGAGGTGTTACAACCCAAAGCTATCCTTTGGCATGAAGACAAGGTACTACAACATGGTAAGATTATCTGACGGTATCTTATTAAGTTCAAAAATTATCCTTTTGGAGATTCTAGATGGATGCAAGGAATACAGCTTAAGGATAATATGAACCTTGTCAATGCTTACAATGCTACATTAGAGTAAGAAAATGTAGAAATTTCTATTAAATGACCAGTTTTTTTGTCTTATAAGACTAATTCTCTTTTTATTATGCACAAATTTAAGTAGTATTCATGCTTAGAATCATGTTTGTGATGACAATGTCTCTCAAACATCAAGTAGAATTTGTTACTCTACTTGGGAGAATGAAATGGACTAAAGATTAAACATTCTTGCGGAGCTACTTTCCCAAGCACCAAATGGATTAGTCATTTATCTTGGAATGATGTTGTAGGGTAAAAAGGGATCCTCTATCCGCTAAGAAACATTGACTAATGACTAAGGCTTTATCTCTTTTACCTCATGGTCAAGGACGACAATGATTTCAAGAGAGAGGTAATGTCATAAAATCTAATATCTAACCAACCCAAATGTTTTTCTCATATTAAACTGATCATTTAATGTGGGATAATAAATGGGTACAGGTTCTAGAATATAGACTTGTGCTTACAGATCTATCTCAACACGGGGCCAAAGGTAAAGGGGTCCAAATGAGAGATGGTATGTCAAAGATCAAGGCTAGCTAATGGAGCATTAAGACCCTAGGGTTAGCTTCATTAAAGACCTCCAAAGGTTAGTGTTAAAATTCCTTTGACCTTAGGCAAGCTAGCTTGAGGTGGGAAGTCGGCCCAAGCTTGAGGTGCTTGTCATGCTTACTGATTAAGGTGCTTGAGGTGCTTGTTGTGCTTGCTGACTAAGGTGCTTGAGGTGCTTGACGTGCTTGTTGACTAAGGTGCTTGAGGTGCTTGTTGACTAAGGTGCTTGTTGTCCTTGCTGAATAAGGTGTTTGAGGTGCTTGTCGTGCTTAATGACTAAGGTGCTAAAGTGATCCATGACTAAGGTGCTTGAGGGGCTTCAGGTGTTCCACAAATTCAACATGATCCCTACTCAAGGGGGGGCGAGCCCTCATTGTAGAAGCTAGAGAGAGAACACACACACACCCTTACACAAGGCAAGCTTGGTACAAAGAAATCAAATAGGATACTTCTCAATCTCCTCTTCATGTTACCCTCATGGTGTGCCTAAAGACTATTGGTTAGCCTCCCAAGGGGTCCAATGAAAATTTAGGTTATTTAATTAATTTTGTATGCATTTTTCAAGTCCTCTCTCTCAAGGGGAAAAGGGAGACACTTGTCGCAAGGCTACCCTTGTTGATTGATATGCACTAAGCATGTGATTGGCCAGCTCGAGGAGGTCCAATCAAGTGCAACTTAGTGCTAGAAGAGGGGGTCAACCAAACCAAGGAGGGGGCTAGCTTGGGGGCTATACTCTCTCTCTCTCTCTCTCTCTCTCTCTCTCTCTCTCTCTCTCTCTCTCTCTCTCTCTCTCTCTCTCTCTCTCTCTCATTGTGTGAAGTGCAAAGTGCAAGAGCTCCATCTCCTTCTCCAAGCTAGTAGAGAAGTTGAGAGCCTACACCAACAATATTGGCTATGGAATGCAAATCCAACCAAGAACCATGCTCCAATGCTTAAGCTTGCCATCTTCTCCATCTTCATTACTATACTATTATGCATGCTAAGCAAGAAGAGTGATGATAAGTGCGGAACTATTTCTTTTTCCTATGAATGTTTCTTTTTCCTCTTCCCTACCCTCATTCCCCACTAGATCTCTCCAGCTTTTAAGGTGTTTGAGGCCTTAGGACTGAGGTTGGAGATGGCTAATTCTTTAGAAATTCTATGTTATGCTCGTGATGCATGAAGTTTTCCATCTTCATTGCATCACCTAGGTCACAAGGAACTCAAAGATATTTTTTCTCTTCCCTACCCTCATTCCCTGCTAGCTCTCTCCACCTTTTAAGGTGTTTAAGGCCTTGGGACTGAGGGTGGAGATGGTTAATTATTTTTACAAAGTCTATGTTATGCTCATGATATATGAAGTTCTCCATCTTCATTGCATCACCTAGGTCACAAGGAACACAAAGATTGTATGTACCAAGTCTCTCTTGATGGGAGAATCTATAATACAAAATCCTATTTGAGGGGGGACGAGCTTTACATAAATCCGGTCCTCAAATTTCAAGTTCTCTAAACTCTCTTTCTTGCAAAAGTATTGTTCATGCCACGTTCATTAAGTACTATTGTTATGTTGCTATCGCTAATTAAGTTCACCCTCTAGGTTCTCAAAGTAGCCTCACAAAAATTCTCGCTCTAATTCTCCTTATTCCGCTATTCTTAAAGTTCATATGCCATTTTTTTATTACAATACTTGGGTCACATTATCTCTCAAGATGGCATCTGAATGGATCCAACAAAGTTAGAGGTAATAAAAGGATGGCCTAATCCAAGGAATCTACACGAGCTACAAAGCTTTATTGGTATGTGTGCATACTATAGATGCTTGAAAAAATCTTGCTAATAGCAAGACCATATGACTTAACAAAAAATAACGTTAGGTATACATGGACTGCAAAACAACAAGATTCTTTTGACAAGCTCAAAGAGAATCTTATCTCTTAACTGTGCTTACACTATTGGATCTCTCAAAGACATTTGAGGTCCAATGTGATGTTGATTGCCTTGGAGCAGTTTTTCTAAATAAGAAGGGTATGCCATAGTATAGGAGAGTCAAAGACTCAATTCCGATGAGAGAGTATTGGGCATATATGAAAAGGAGCTACTAGCTATTCTACATGGCCTAGACTCATGGAAGCACTATCTTTTGGGGACTCCATTTATCCTACGCATAGATCACCAAAGCCTCAAGTACTTCATGCGCAAACCACGATCTCCAACAAACAAATGAGGTGGGAATTTTTTATTTTTCAATTTAGTTTTCATATTGCTTACATTGCTGGCAAGCACAATCTAGCAACCGATGCACTATCACGATGCCCAAGAGTAAATATGGTATCTATAGCAACTTTCAATTATCTATTTGTTGATAGATGAATATGCTATTGACCCCGATTTCAAGGATGTGATTTAGCCCTTGCATTACAAAAAAAAGAGGAGCCATTCACCTTGCAGGATGGTTATCTTCTCTATGGCAATATGCTATGTGTTACTAACTCACTTCGTGAGAAAGTAATGTATGAATCCCATGCTCCTCCTTATGAAGGGCATAGAGGGATTCAACCTACTCTTTGAGGAGTAGAGACCTACTTCCATTGGCCTACCATGAAAGTAGACATACAAAAGTATATTTCAAAATGAGTGGTATGCTAAAAGACGAAGTATGATAGAGGGAAACAACCTGGATTGCTCTAGCCATTGCCAATTCTAGTAGAAGATACAAAATCATAAATATTCCTTTGAATGCCTTGTAATTAAAGCCATGAAGCACCATTGCTATCTTCTTGACAAAGTTTATATTTAGGTGTCCAAGTATAAAAAAATAAATAAATTGTTCTACCTGATGAGCCCAAATTTTAAATAAAGTTTGAAGTACACCAAAGTTTTTTGTCATTGATCTCATATGTTTTAGCCTATGCTTGATTTTAAGAACCTTCAGAGTATGATGCACATCTTGAGGTTTTGGCTCTATTGCCTCCAATGTATGTCCCATCAAGCCAGTAGAGGAGCATGAAAGTAGTTATACTTGTTTGATGCTACCTTCAATCAAGCACCTAAAACTTGTAACCTCATTGAGGGTTGTTATCGCTGAAAATTAAGATGCAACACCCCTTCACATGGTTTAGTGTATTTTGAGCTGGCTAAAATTTTAAAATCCCGTTTCAATATTTTGAGCTCGCCTAGAAGAAAACTAGCAAGTTTTAGTGTGAAATACTTCAAATTTTGACCTGGTGTACCCTTGTTCTCTTTGGTCAGGAAAATGTTTTTGGTGGGCCTTGTCCCACATGACGACAACCTCTAGCCATCCACGACATCGTGGATGGCTACAGCTGGATGGCTACAGCCTACAGGCAGTGTCATGGGGGAGAGCTGCAGGACTTGCTATTGTGACAGTTTATCATCGATGGTAGAGTTTAGTGCAGAGATGGAATTACAACGGATGGGAGTCGCTTCGCGACAGGCAGCAGGGTGCCTATATTGGCATTTCCTGCAGTGGCGGCCAAAACTCGTAGCTGAGACATGGACCTAGTGTGCACTTCTTTGGTCAAGAAAATGTTTTTGGCAAGCCCTGTCCCGCATGAAAACCGCGTCTAGCCATCCATGCCAACGTGGATAGCTACAGACAGTGTTGTAGGGGAGAGCAAAGGTAAGACTTGTTGTTGTAGCTGGTCGTCGATGGTAGAGTTTGGTGCAGAGCGACTGATAGGGGATGAAGGTCGCTTTTTGGCAGGCAGTAGGGTGCCTATGGCATTCCGTGTAGTTGGACTTCACAAAATCAAGCACTCTTAAGGTGGGCGAAACTGTCACTATTAACATGTCATTCCAGTTGTCACTCGCTATTTCTTCACTTGCCATCCTCAGGATTATTTGACACCACTTCTGTCAGGTGGGATCAATGGTCGCTATCAATTGGGGGTGGCGGGATTGGTTTTACGCCATTCGATGGAAAATTCATCGCCAAGTGATCGTCATGTGATCACAATCGAAGTGAACCCCAAGGAAACTCGATGTGAACATCAGATGATCGCGAAGTGATCCCCATGTGATTCCCCATTGAGATGTGATCACCCTGTGAACCTACCTATTGCAAAGTGATCACCGTGTGACCTCAACCATTCTAAAGTGATCTCCAAGTGATCATCGTGTGACTCAAACCATTCCAAAGTGATCTCCAAGTAAACACCGTATGATCCGCACCCCGTCACTTTTGCCATATCATACTATATTCTCATCCTCTTTTCAAGTGGCGCGAGATAGCTTAATGGGATAGCCAATGTCTCTAGTGCGGGAGGTGGTGGGTTCAAATCGTGGAGGCTAACCGACCCGAATCTTTTTATTCTTGGGAATAAATGGACGGTCCACATCTTTCAAAGATTCTGGACCGCCGATCCCACCTAACAAAGTGGTGTCAAATAGTCCGGTGGACTTGCCATGAAAGCTGCTATTGATAGCTCGCTTGCACTGCAATCTCTTTTCAATTGTTGCCACAATTGGCTACAATAATGGTGGCCTTGAATAGTTTTTGACGTGCAAGGGAAATATTGATTTGATATGAAAGCTCAAACCTACATGTAGTCATCCGCACTTGTACAAACAGGTTTCAAAAATGATGAGGGAGGGTTTTGTTTCGGTGGAACTAATAAAATAGCTAAAGTTGGTAGAGGTCCCATGTAGAGAATGTAGCCAAATGCGAGCGTTTATCTATGATAAGATATAGTTAGAAGCCGGTGGTCGCCGCTCCTACATGGGGGCTTGCATGCATGCAATCGGATAGATGTTGTTGCTCTTACGAGAAGATTGTGAGGTGACCAATATAGCTTCAAGACTGTACGACAACAATAGTATTGAAATAAACTTTTTTTTCTAACCATGTATAATTGTCTATGCATTTTCAAAAAGGATAGTTTTCAATCGTATTCAAGAAATTTAAGCTATTTTCTCGCATGTTTATACTATTTTTCTCAAAATTTGGGTAGAATATTTTCTTTCCATTTATTTGTTAATACTTACGGACATAATTAAATTTTTAACCTCCAAAAATGGAAGTGAGTCGTGACAGTGAAGGTACACATACTTGAGCACCTAACCATGTAAGGTTCAAAGTTAAAAAAACAACTTACTTCTCTATGCTTCATTTCAAAGAGGAGATTTTGACAATTGTAGCTAGTTTTTAGTGATTGTTAACCCATTGGAGTATTATTTTATTTTCCTTATTGTCCTAATCAGCCTTATGAATCTTTAAGTTCCATGATCATAAGCTAAAACTCCCTTTTCACTTTCAGGTGTCATCACACTCATGCCATCACCAAGGTGGCACTTTCGCAAGACTAAGTAACACACAACATTTAATGACGGGTGGTGAGGGGACCCAGGGTTACCAAGTCCATGCACGAAAACCATGGCAATCCTAGCCGCATGCCTCGGGGGGTTCACTATGTGTAAAACTACCATATCACGTGCGTTCAAGACATATTTGTAAAACCCCTTATCTGTGAATTTTGTTAAAAATATAATGTACCCTTTTTTTTTAGAATCTTTAAGTTTTTTTCAAATTTAAAAAAATAATGCCCTTTTGTATATATATTTCTGTAAGTTTCAAGAACTTTAAATACCCTTCTGTTGAACTCACATGATAGGTTACATTTTTATTAGGTGACCTCCCTAGGCCGTATGCATCACATCAAAACTAAACCTAAGTAGAAATTATACCCCCTAAACCCGAGCAGATCATGTTTAGTTATCATAAAGAATCATAAAAATAGTTTGGATTATATCATGGACGCACAGATGAGGTGGCTAGTCCATGTTTCTCAAAGCTTGGGGCATAAGGTTACAGGTTCAAAATCGGCTGGCCGAACCCCTCGACCACCATGATTTTTGCAATGCTCAGATTTAGCATGCCTTAATTTTTGCGCTAGCCCGGTTTAGTACGCTTCGAGATCACACCGTCCACTTCCCACACTATGAGAGATCGTGGTGTTTACCGCGGGCCATTACCGCAAAACAAGAGAGAGGAATTCAAAATGAGGAGAGAGAATCGTTTTGATGCAGAAGCGGCACTTTACTGCACATATTACCGCGCAAATATCCGCGATTATTTCCGCGATTATTTCCCTTCCCCCTCCCTCTCCCGCGGGTTTCCATTTAAATCCAATACAAGTCCTACACTCTCCAGAATGCTTGCTCACTTCACTTAATCTCTCTTTCACTCTAAAAATTCTATACATAAATCATTGAACTCACAACAAAACCATTACAAATACTATTCATAAGCACATAACGAAACATTTGCAAATTAATCATATACTACACCAAGTGAAAGAATGGAGAGTTTTTTTAATTCTCATCTTGTATAAGATCTCTACAAGCACTAGGATCCATATTTAGACCCATAGTATTCAAATCAATTAACAAATTTAGAGATTCTTCCTCCTCTCCATCACCTCCTGTAGAATCATCATCGCTTTCTCCCTCTTCCTCCTCCTCAAGATGACTATTTGCAAGGATTGGCTGACCTTCTTCAACTTCTACTACATCTTCCTCTGCATCTTGTGGTGATGGTATGATGGGATCAATTACTGGCTCAATGTCCGTCTCTGCAAAGATAGATCTACCCCGCGGCGTGACTGGAATGACATACCAAAGTCTTCTTTGAAATATACATGGCACATAAAAGACCTGTACGTCACACACTAAGAATAAGCTGATATACATAACTTAAATTTTTAATTTAAGTTAATTGCATATAGCCTAAATTACCTGCTCGCAACTACTAGGATACACCAAGTTGTCAGTTTTTCCCCGATGGAATTGGGTGGAATCCACCATAATGAGCCCATTTTCATGTCTTTTGACCTCACCCGCAAACCATCGACACTCAAAGAGGATTTTGTGAAAAGATCTGAAATCCACTTTGATTATTCTCTCTATAGTACCACAATATCTGACCTCATCTGTTGTTGTGTCAAAGTTTCCCATCACGCCACAATCATTAGTGGTCCGACGCTCATCTATCTTGTGGGTGCGAAAATGTCGGCCTTCGGACCAAATGGAGTTGAAAATGAGACCCTACAATCACAATGCATAAGAGGTTACATCGCATTTCATTAAGTGATTTGCATACATGCATATATAACATATACACACTCACCTTGCGCAAGCATCCTCGCGCATACTCCCATTCTTTAGGGCTTATTTGTTCTCCTTGTGCTTTGGAATTGGTCATGGCATTATGGATCCACTCTACTTGAATCAAGCCAGGATATTTTGCAAGTTCTTTAGGAAAAGGAGGTGCAAAGACCATATTAGGTAAAGTGGGAAAATCGCAATTCCCAGGTTGGACAACTTTCAATATATCATGTACAAAATATAGAGATTTTGTCAAAAATTTGAGTTTTCTTAAGGTCTCATTCCACTTTATGCACATACAATATACAATGAAAACAACTAAAATACCATGGTTTCAATCAATTGGATTATTAGGAGACGAGTATATTGCATCCATTATCGTTGTCTATGTTCTACTGTCCTACCTACAACTTATCTCAACATGGAGAGCTTGGTTTCTAGGTCCACCACTTGTCCAAGTTAATGTAAAAGTGACTCAAGGTTCACAACTTGTGAAATCAAGGATCCATTGAGGAATACAATCCACTTGGCTATTTTTCCTTAATTTATTGCATGTGACATTCAAGCAAGGTCCACTTCTAATCTATAACTTCTTAATTTGAGACATGGGGCATACATAAAATATGTAGCATATGCTCTATTGCCTCATAGGAAGGTTGGTTTCAAGGTGCACTTATCCATGCTAGCCTATCTTGGAGAAATGATGGAGCTTGCTTCTCTCCTTGTTTCAATGGAGACTAGCTTGGACAAGTGGTGGACCTTTGCTTCTCTCTATGTTTCAATAGAGTTATCTTGGACAAGTGGTGATCTTGGAACAAAACCCCCATGTAAAACATATCATGGGTATTCCAAGTGATTAGAAAGATTACCATTTAAGATATAACCTTATAGGTTGGACAAATGGAGCTTGGCTTGGAGAAATGGTGGACCTTTGATTCTCTCCATGTTTCAATGGAGCCTATCTTGGAGAAATGGTGGAGCTTGCTTCTGTCCATGTTTCGATGGAGCCTAGCTTGAACAGTTGGTGGACCTTTGATTCTCTCTATGTTTCAATAGTGTTAGCTTAGACACGTGGTGGATCTTCAAACTAAGCCAACTACTATCAATGTTTCCTAGCTTGGACAAGTGGTGGAGTGTTTCTCCACTCCATGTTTCAATGGATCTTAGCTTGGACAAGTGTTGGACCTTAAAACAAAAACCCCATGTACAACATAGAATGGATTTTCTAGATTTCAATGGAGTCTAGATTTAACAAATGGTGGAGCTTGTCTTCATCCATGTTTCAATGAAACTAGCTTGGACAAGTGGTGGACCTTGTAACAAACCCCCCCATGTACAACATATCATTGGTTTTCTAAATGATGGGAAGGAATACCATTCAAGATATAAACTTATAGCTTGGATAAGTAGTTGACTTTAAAACCAAATTCATCATAATACAATGAAATACAGGTTAGCCAATTCCTAAATCTTGAGACCAAACCTCCCATGCTATTAGAGATAATATATTGGATAAGTGGTGGACCTTCTATTATTTTCCCATGCCTAGTTTAGACTACCGGTACACTTTGCAGCTATAAAGGTTGGACGAGTTGTGGAGCCTTGTTTCTATCCATGTTTTAATGGATCCTAGCTTGGACAAGTGGTGGACCTTGGAAAAAATCTTCCATGTACAACATATATGAGGTTTTCCATGTTTTAATGGAACCTATCTTGGACAAATGGTGAAGCTTGCTTCTCTCCATGTTGATTTTGGAACTACCTTAGACAAGTGGTGGAGCTTTGCTTTTCTACTCTTCATAATACAATGAAGTATAGGTTGGTTACAGGGTGAATCTTAAGGCCAAACCTCCCATTTTACTAGAGATGATAGGTTGGACAAGTGGATCAACCTTCTATCATTTCTCCATGACTATATTGGACAATTAGTAGACCTAACATCTCTCTATGTTGTCTAGAGATAAGCTTGGACAAGTGATGGACCCTGCTTCTCTCTTCCCTTGGTTTACTAGTTTGAAGAATCAGTATATATACTTTCTTAGATCTAGCTTGAACAAGTGGTGGACCAGCTTGTATCCACAATCTTAATTCATTACAAAAAAGTATATGAAAAAATAACATAGGAATCTTGGTTTGAAGGTCAAGCAATTAGGTTCCAAATGCACTTTATAATATATTTTCCACCCATAATAAAAGAAAGTTAAATATGTTATTACCAAATTGACAAAGGTAACGTCCAAGAATTCTAGCTTTGCATCTTGTCAGATCTAAATCTTCATCAAGGCGACATGCATGTATACATCAACTTTCAAGCCATTCAAGAATACATGCACTTAGATTCCATAGTTTTGTTTTCAAAACCTTTTAGGTTATAAAACTCTTTCACGTAAAGTATGTAATGACAAAATTCTTGAAGTAAACATTTGTGCCCAAGAAAAAGATCCCTCTCACATATTTAAAGTCCATGAATTCTCTGATCCATACTTACAAGTTTTATTTTGACATCAAACATCAATTCTCTCATAGTTACAAATAAATGCAACCTCGATATGAATTGACAAAAAATGAATTTCTTTTACTATATGACCCAACATAGGCCCCAATCAAATAAAAAATGAGTCTCCAAAAATTTGGGTGCACTCTAGCAATACATCAGAGTCCCCTTACAATAGGATGCACTCCAATAGTACATTGAAGTCCCCTTAGAGTAGGGTGCACTCCATTCAAGTGTTCATAAAATTGACACACCTTTGTTTTTTTATAAAAAAGACTATATCAAATTATACAAATGTTGAAAGATACACACTAGAATAAAAAAAGCATCTCATGGCCATATTTATTCAATTCTTTTGTGTTGACAAGTACACACCAAGAACATAATTTGTCTCAGAATCACTATACTGATTTACAATTGTGTTGTATGTATAGACTCTCTTATCTGTACAAAATTATGGGTTTAGTGTATTTCAATGGAGCCTAGCTTGGAGACATGGTGGAGATTGCTTCTCTCAATGTTTCAATGGAACCTATCTTGGAGAAATGGTGGATCATCTTTCTCTCCATGTTTCAATGGAGCCTACCTTGGACAAGTGGTGGACCTTTGCTTCTCTCTATGTTTCAATAGAGTTAGCTTGGACAAGTGGTGGGTCTTGGAACAAAACCCCTTTGTAAAACATAGCATGGACATTACAAGTGATAAGGAAAAATATCATTCAAGATATAACCTTACAGGTTGGAAAAGTGGTGATGGACCTTGACAAGTGGTGAAGGATACCATTTAAGATATACCCTTATAGGTTGGACAAGTGGTGGACCTTAACACCCAGTTATTCTTAATATAATGACATAGAGTGGATAAGTGGTGAATCTTAAGACCAAACCACTCATGCTACTAGGTATAATACGTTAGAGAAGTGGTAGACCTTGAATGTAAACACCCCATGTACAAAATATCATGGTTTTAGGGTGTTTCAATGGAGCCTAGAATCTTGGAGACAGAGTAGATCTTGATTCTTTCCATGTTTGAATGGCACCTATCTTGGAAAAATGATGAAGGTTACTTCTCTCCATGCTTCAATGGAGCCTAGCTTTGACAAGTGGTGAACCTTTGCTTCTCTCTATGTTTGAATAGAGTTAGCTTGGACAAGTGGTGGGCATTTTCTTCTCTCTATGTTTGAATAGAGTTAGCTTGGACAAGTGGTGGACCTTGGAATGAAACCCCCATGTAAAACATATCATGGGCATTTCAAGTGGTGAGAAAGGATACCATTTAAGATATAACCTTATAGGTTGGACAAGTGGTGGACCTTAATACATAGTTCTTCCTAATATAATGACATAGAGTGTACAAGTGGTGTATCTTGAGACCAAACCACTCGTGCTACTAGGGATAATAGGTTAGACAAGTGGTGGGCCTTGAAATAAAACCCCCCATGTACAAAATAAAATGGGTTTAGGGAATTTAAATGGATCTTAGCTTGGAGACATGGTGGAGCTTTCTTCTCTCCATGTTTCAATGAAGCCTATCTTGGAGAAATGGTGGAGCATCCTTCTCTCCATGTTTCAATATAGCTTAGCTTGGACAAGTGGTGGATCTTTGGTTCTCTCTATGTTTCAATCTGAGAGTTAGCTTGGACAAGTGGTGGACATTGAAACAAAACGCCCATGTGAAACATATCATGGGTAGTTCAAGTTGTGAGAAAAAAAACCATTTAAAATATAACCTTATAGGTTGGACAAGTGGTGGACCTTCACACCCAATCCTTTTTAATACAATGACATAGAGTGGACAAGTGGTGAATCTTGAGACCAAAGCTATCAAGCTACTAGGGATACTAGGTTGGACAAGTGGTGGATCTTGAATGTACATTCCCTATGTACAAAATATCATGGGTTTAGGGTGTTTCAATGGAGTCTAGCATATTGGAGACATGGTGGAGCTTGCTTCGCTCCATGTTTCAAGTGGTGGACCTTCAATTATTTTCCCATACCTAGTTTAGACAACCCATACACTTTGCAACTCTAAAGGTTGGACGAGTGGTGGAGCTTTGTTTATTTCCATGTTTTAATGGATCCTAGCTTGGACAAGTGGTGGACCTTGGAAAAAAGTCCCCCCTGTACAACATAGCTGAGTTTTTTCATGTTTTAATGGAAGAGAGATTTGACAAATGGTGGAGCTTGCTTATCTCCATGTGGATTTTAGAACTAGCTTGGACAAGTGGTGGAGCTTTGCTTTTCTACTCTTCATAATACAATGATGTATAGGTTGGTTACATGGTGAATCTTAAGGCCAAACCTCCCATCTTACTAGAGATGATAGGTTGGACAAGTGTTCAACCTTCTATCATTTCTCCATGCCTATAATTAGACAATTAGTAGAACTAGCATCTTTCTATGTTGTCTAGAGCTGAGCTTGGACAAGTAGTGGACCTTGCTACTCTCTTCCCTTGGTTTATTAGTTTGAAGACTCATTATATATACTTGCTTAGATCTATATAATTACTCATTAGTTAGGTTACAAGTAGGTATGTAATTTGTTAGCCTCAATGGACTTTGAATATTGAATAGTAAGAAAGTCAAGTGCTGGTTTGAAAATCTTTTGCTTATCTAAACTAGACTCTAACTCAATAATAAGTCTCTTAAGTTCCACGAATTGTCCTATCTAGGCTCCAAAAGAGTCTTAATTGGTTTGTGCTAGATTCTAACTTCCTTGATAGGGTAGAATCCTAGAAAAATGAGGCACTATAAGTTTTACCTTAGCTCAAATGGATTGTCACTTAAACTAGACTGCAATTTGGCACTCTAGTATCTTTGTCTTGATGGAGTTTAACACTAGATACATAGTAGTGATATTTAAGCTTCATGTCTCTTCACTTGATCGAGATATGAGACCATACTTTCAAGGTCACCACTTGTCTTACCTAAAGACCAATGTGAGACATGGGAGCAAGAAAGCCATCCGATATTGTTTTAAGGACTATTACATAGACAATCAATAACTTAAGTAAAGCAAAAAGACTTGTATCTTTCACAATTAATAACTTAAGTAAAGCCAAAAAGACTTGGATCTTTGACAGTTTTTTTCAAACTAAAAAAGCACAATCTCATGCTAACAAAACTATAAATCACAATTGAAAGTTTTGAACGAGAAAAAGATCAGCAATCTTATAGGAAGGATACTTTTCATTTCATTTGATGATTACAAACTAAAACAAAGTCTCTCAAGAAATTGATAAACAAAAAATGTAGGTGACTGCTTCATTATTTTGAGCAAACATATCAATATCTCTATTGATTGAGCTCCATCTAGTAGTATCCTTTGTAAGATCCTGCAGGAAGGAATAAAAAGAAAGATTTGTTAGATACCATGCACATGAGTGTTCAAGTATGTGTATCAAGAATATATGACATGTCACTAGTACCTTAGGGTTGCTTTCTATCCAGCCTTAGAAGATTGTTCTCAGCTTTCACCCTATTTATATAGGCCTTTGCTGTGGTTGCCTTCAAAACTCCTTTTGTGTTACAACTCAATTGCCTAGCTAAAGTGGTCAATTGTGACGCCTTCATGCTTTCAATGGGTGTACGCTCCTTTGATAAGATCTCTTGTATTTGGGCTCTTCTCATTTCATTGTGGTGGCTTGTGTCACTTGCATTTTCAATGATAGTTTCATCCCTGTCACCTTTTGCAGGTGGTATTCTTCTTGTAAAGAACACCTTAGCTGAGCAAACATCATTTTTCTGCTTCCAATACTCCATGATTTGTTTGTATTCACTATCATTTGTCACTATAGGTTGTCCATAACGATTAGAAGCAATTAAATCACGCACATCCCTTCTCTCATCAAGCTGAATCAAGTATGGCAGTAGCTCCTCCAAGAGCATATTGCCAACCATCTTCTCAACATCAAATTGTGGTGGAAAAATGCAATTTTTTACTAGTGAAATACACCCCTTGTAAGGAGAGTCATCAATAAGCATTGTTCTTTGTGGATCACATTCAAACCCCATGGCAATTTTGGCTAGAGGCTTGAACATTGCCTCAACGTTTGGATTGTCGGGTCTAAACAATTTTTGAGTTTGAGCGGTGTAGAAAACATCTTGCGGCCAAATTGCAAAGAAAGGCAATGTATCCTCAGCTAAGTTGTTTAGTGCTGCAAGGATTTGATGCACATTATTCCTAGTAGCTGTCGACCAAATTGCAACATTAAACCTTTGTAAAATAGTCTTCAAGAATTGGATGCAACCTGGCCTGAGTATAATATATCTTTTTGAATCCATTTGCACTGAGTTGTGGTGTGAGGATGGTTGAGGGGAATGTTTCAACAATAGACCATTTAAATCCAATATAATTGTAAGCATGGATTTCTCAACATCTACGCTACATGACGTAGCACCAATTGGCAATAGCTCGTGAGTGGACTTTTCAGTCTCTTTTGATGTATGTTGCATTTTTGAAGCATCGATTTCTTGGTTCTCATTATTGGAAGCTTGCTCAAGTTGCACAACACTAGACTCTAGTATAGAAATATCATCCATCTTGGGCACTTTAGAAACCATAGAATCTATGGATTCTATAGTTGTTGACTGAACCATAGGAGCATTATCCATCCCAGTTTGTGAATCTAAGAAAACACACACACAAATGGTATCTCAAAACCACTAGAATTTTATTCACCATATTTATATGTAGAACTCCTAGTAAGAAATTTATTTAAGGTAAAGTCGTTGTTAGAATCCTTGCAACCATTTTCAGCATTCGTACACCAAACACCACTTGTCTAAAATACAATCTACTAACTCAACATTTTCCATCCTACACTTTATTAAAGATGAGTACTTAAAGTGAAAACTAAAAGCCACCCTTGTTGAGGAAACATGGATACAAGGTCCACCAAATGTCCAGCCTAGACTACAAGCAAACAATTAGAGATTTGGCTTAGATTTGGATTCAAAGGCCACCACTTATTCAAGTAAGAATATAACTCCACTTGTTTAAGACAGTAATGTTTGAAGCCCCGCCACTTGTCCAACCTAGAGATTGATTAAATTTTGGTAAGATTTATCACAAATCTAGAGTAGAATCAAGATTCTATGGCCAAGGTAGTCAAATAAGTTAGACAACACACAAAGCATAAGAGCACTTTAGATTCTCGTTGAGCATAAACTAAACAATAATCAAATGTTATATTCACTTGAGATTTCATCCATGAAAAATGAAAATGATGCATGTACTTGAGATTTCCATCCATGTACAATACTTTACAATGTCAAGTAAAGTTATAGTCAGCAAACAACTCTTCTCCTGCTTCAACTTGACAAATAGTCTCAATGCATACATGGCCATATTCTTCTGACTTGATGTGTGAAGAGGTGCATTTATGCCAAGGTGGAAAATTTGGATCAAATGTATAGCGTACTTTGGGACAGACATTTGTACTGTGAGAACTATTTATATAGCCCGACACGTTTCCTTCTTCTACACAACCAATAATGTATGATTGATCTTCCTCTTCTTCTATGTTTGGATCCTCTAGAAGAGAATATTTATAAGCTCTTGGAAAAATTTTGCATATCTTTTTCCAGTCTTGAAATTTATACTTATGCCCTCCATAGTTTAGAATAGTCAAACCACTTTCCAGGGTAGTATGCACAAATAGCCCATAACCAGCTCCTTCAATACATGAAAGTCTCACTTCAAAATCCACACCGTTAATATGGAAAATTACATCTTTGGGAATAGGAAAAGTTGGTGTCCCAAAAGGATCTTCATGCCAATCATAGTGTGAAATACATCTAGTTTTTATATCACTTAACTCCTTTGTGTCTGCAAAAAGAAGAAAATATTATGCATAAAATAATGACAATATCAAAGAAAGATATCATTATTTTATAGTCCAATAGGTCTATTGTATGGAAGACTTAGGGTGCCTCTTACATGGTGCCTCCAAGGTTTCCAAAAAATAAAATCATTGGAAAAAAAAGGCCACTCTGTCTCCAATCTATTGCCCATTTGAAGCATAGAGAGAACCAAGGTCCACCACTTGTCCAAGCTAGACATGGAGCATTGACACAAGATCCAACACTTATCCAAGAACCCTATAGTATATGTGGTAACATGGGATGCATTGATGCAACACAAGTAGTCTAGCCTCCTCATCCATCTCTTTTTTCTTGTAGCCTAGAGGGATTAGTTTCAAGGTCTATCACTAGTCAAAAACTACACATAGAACATTGATACAAGGTTCCACCACATGTGAAACCTATCATCTCTAGTAGCATGGATGGTTTGATATCAAGTTTCACTGCGTGTCCTACATGTACTCTATTGTAGCATAGAGATTCTGGTTTGGTGGTACTACACTTGTCCAAACTTGGCTTGTTGTTGATATCTGGAGGTAATCAAGGGTCCTCCACTTGTCCAAGTTAGGAATATAAAACAATTGCAAGGTCCACCATGTGTACAACATATGATTGATTATAGCATGCATGGTCCTATTTCATGGGCAACCATTCAAGCTATAACATTATAGGTTGGACAAGTGGTGGACCTTAACACCCAATTCCTCTTAATAGAATGACATAGAGTGGACAAGTGGTGAATCATGAGACCAAACCTACTAGGGATAATAGGTTGGACAAGTGGTAAACCTTGAATGTAAACCCCCCATGTACAAAATATTATGGGTATTGGGTATTTCAATAGAGCCTAGCAACTTGGAGACATGGTGGAGCTTATTTCTCTCCATGTTTCAATGGAGCCTATCTAGGAGAAACAGTGGAGGTTCCTTCTCTCCATGTTTCAATGAGCCTAGCTTGGACAAGTGGTGGACCTTTCTTTCTCTATATGTTTTAATAGAGTTAGCTTGGACAAGTGGTGGACCTTGGAATGAAACCCCCACGTAAAACATATCATGGGCATTTCAAGTGGTGAGAAAGGATACCATTTAAAATATAACCTTATAGGTTGAACAAGTGGTGGACCTTAACACATAGTTCTTCTTAATATAATGACATAGAGTGTACAAGTGGTGAATCTTGAAACCAAACCACTCGTGCTACTAGGGATAATAGGTTGGACAAGTGGTGGACCTTGAATGTAAACCCCTCATGTACAAAATTATGGGTTTAGGGTATTTCAATGGAGCCTAGCTTGGAGACATGGTGGAGATTGCTTCTCTCAATGTTTCAATGGAACCTATCTTGGAGAAATGGTGGATCATCTTTCTCTCCATGTTTCAATGGAGCCTACCTTGGACAAGTGGTGGACCTTTGCTTCTCTCTATGTTTCAATAGAGTTAGCTTGGACAAGTGGTGGGTCTTGGAACAAAACCCCTTTGTAAAACATAGCATGGACATTACAAGTGATAAGGAAAAATATCATTCAAGATATAACCTTACAGGTTGGAAAAGTGGTGATGGACCTTGACAAGTGGTGAAGGATACCATTTAAGATATACCCTTATAGGTTGGACAAGTGGTGGACCTTAACACCCAGTTATTCTTAATATAATGACATAGAGTGGATAAGTGGTGAATCTTAAGACCAAACCACTCATGCTACTGACAGCCGTTTTTCGGCTCTCCATAATTGCCATAGTAAGTTACTCCACCCTACCAAATTCACCCAAACGCTATGGCTATCCCTACCATTTCACTGTACATAGGCGTGTGTGAGTTAGGGGGCTTTTCCCATATCTTCTTAAAAACCCTCAGCTAGCTAGTCACTGGGCTAGTTGAGCCAAAAAAAAAAAAGAGTATATTATGGCCTCTTTGTGTGTAAATATTTCATTGTATATATGGCCTAAATATAGGGATTTTTTATAATTATTTTGGTATTTTATTTAAATATTCTACTTAGGTGTGTGTTTTATTAAACCTATGTACACCTTCTTTCATTCTCTTACACCATAATTATATTTTTTGCCAATATTGTACATACTCTAACCTCATATTTTTCCTTTATACAAATCACTCCCACATTTTCACCCTCACCCATCGTGAAAACAAAAAATTGATTTCTACTCATTGGTTACTTTTATTATATTATTTACTTGCATATCTTTTCCTCTTTCACCCAAAATAATTCAAGGAGGGACCATATCATATGATTCCAATATCTTTCCATATCCATAACTCCTGCATATTTTTATTATTATTTTTACTCATTATTCTAACACCATGTGCTCATTGAGCTAAAGTCCATGAATAGTCCATATACTAGTCCCACCATGTATATATTTCTTTATTCACCAATAATCCTCCTCCATGCATGGGTCAAGGGCAACTTGGATGCTTTGTATTATAATATGACAAAGGAGGGGCTCACTCTTGGATGCATTGTACAAATTCAACAAAGGAGGGGCCCACTAAAAGACTTTTGCAGGCATAAAAAACAGGCTTTTTGGTGAGAATTTTGGCACCTATCTCCACTCCGAATTTGGAGCGGTGGTCAAAAGAGAAAATGTAGTCCACGCTTTGAATAATCACCTCAAATTTTTTCATGATTTTTGGAGCTACCAGAGGTGAGCTATGATTTTTTGAGTGGACCCCAGTCTGCCCACTTTTCTCACAAGTAGCCCTTAGTCTTCTCTCACCCTTCCACACACCTACTCACTCTTACACATCCCTCCCTCTCCTTTCCTCACTCAAACCTGCAATTTCCATGGCTTCTCCCACCCTCTTCACCATTACCCTTCTCTCTCATCCCTATAGTTCTTTTATGAACCTCTACATACATACACCCTCTCCATGTCTCTCTCTATTGCTTCTATGTTACAATTTCATTTACCTCTCCTAAAATATCTAAAATTCAGCATCTTAACCATGATAACTTCTGCAAATTGAGGATTTTTCATCAACAAATCCTCTTTTCATCGTGGTGGTCAACCGTGGCGGCGGCGTAAAGAAGCGAAGAAGAAGAAGAAGACCAGCGGTCATTTTTTCCACAATCTACACAAGGGTGAGTTCAAGCTTCTTCAAAGCTTCACCATCTCAATGATTCTCTTTTAATTCACCCCTCTTCCTTCATCAAATCAACTCACTCTACCCATTGTAAATGTAACATTAACTTTCTAGTGATTACTAACGACTAACATACTAACACAAAATAGCATTGACCTAACCATAAAAGACACCTCACCTCAAGACATGTATAGTAACTCTCTCTCTCTCTCTCTCTCTCTCTCCCCTTCCTTAAAACTTACTTTCACCTTATCTACCATCAATAATGCTCTCTTTTGAGTCCACACCCATGACTCAAGCAGACAAAGAAGGCCCGCAATGTTTTGATATTCAAAAAAATCATAATCCTGATTTGTTAGCTTGTAAATTAGGATTTCCAATAATCTTAATGAGGGGTCTCCAACCTATAAATAGGCCCCTCTCCTTCTTGTAAAACAATCTCCAACATCTCACATAGCACCCCAACACTCTATGCGTGAGGAGAGACTTAGGTGTAGCAACCACTTGTGAGCTTCACTCTTGGTGTGAGAGAAGCCTTCAAGCTACACATTGCAAGTGAGAGAGCGTGAGTTCCACAAATCTCAAAACCACTATTGTACATGCTCCTTCATCATCAATAAATTGAGGTTTGGTGCATCAAAGGCGTGATTCGACGTTCAAATCTTCGTCCTTCCATTTGTGCAATACGGTTTGGTGAATTCAAGGTGACTTGTGTATTTTGAGTTTTTATCGGTTGATCTTGATTTTAGAAAGTGTTTTAGTGTGTTTTTCATTGCCAGTTTTGTGTCCATTGTAAGAGGGTATTGTGGTGAGAGGTCTCCCACACCCTAAGACAGTGTGTGTGTGTTTTGGCAATGATTAGCAATCACTAAGCATTGAGTGAGTTTTGTACAAGTTCTACGATAGCATCATAACGAACCATCTCCATTTGCAAGTCACAAATAAGGTATTACGCAAGATCCTTTCCTCTCTCTCTTCCCTTTGCTCTAGCTCTCTCTGGTCCATTTTGTGTGTGTCTTGGTGTGAGGTTGCTTGTGTGTGTTGTGTGGTGCATCTTCTTGGTTGTACAAAAATCTCTCTTGCGTCCTAGTTCGCATACCATAACTAGGTGGTGCCTCTATCTTGTTTGGGTTTGGCTGTGGGTTTGAAGTTTTGTTGTGCTTGTGGTTGCCCCAGCCCCAATTGAGCAGCACGGGAGCCTTGAGGGGTGTTTAGAGGCCGCCTCTCTTGTTGCCCGCCCCGGACCGCCTCAATTTTGGTGCCCCCACTGAGGAGCGATCGTGTACTTATTGTTGTTGTATTGCATGAATGCTTAAATTTCAGCATAATCAAGTAGATTATATGAATCATGGAAACATGTATGACCGATTTTAATTTCAAGGAAACAAAAATTGATCTAGAATATGGTTCGGATTATGCATAACATAAGAAAGGAAAAAAACATTTTCACATAAGAATCTAGAATTCATGCTGAAAGACCTTTCAAAACTTTGTGTAGTTAGTTGATGATTGTTTGGAACTAATCTTTGTGTGGTTGTAGCATTGAGAGACTATGAAACGCTATACCTTTGATGATATCCCAATCTTCTTCGGAAATCCAGAAGAAGATGTTGATGATTTTCTTGCTGATTTTAGAATGGTTTGTCATATCCTTGGTAAAAGGGATGACATTGAAAAAGGGGATTTTCTATTGCTATGACTTAGAGGTAACGCTGAGCAATGGTTTTGGAGTATGTCTTCTGAGATTGAAGATGGATATACCCAAATTTCCAAAGCTTTGAAGGCCAGATTCTCTAAAGTTCCAACAATGGAGAAAGCATGGGCTTCACTACGGAGACTTCAACAACATGGTGAAGACTACTATGCTTATGAGGATATTTTTTCTCGTCAATGGGAAGGATGTGGATTTAGTTCTACATTCCCAGATTATGTAAAAGTGGATCAATTTATTTCGGGTTTGTCTCCTTTCCTAAAGACTAAGGTTACTTGTAGTGGACCCTCTACCTTTGAAGAAGCGGTCACTATTGCCCGAAGGAAGTTTCACAAGTACTTCTACATCAAAAATGGTTTCCATCATGCTGGAAGAACCAACCATCATGAAAGTGTTTCTATCAAGGAGTCATCTCCTTTGCCATACTTGTCTCCTTCTACTCCGACAAATGTTGAAGAAGTTACTTACATGCTAGCTGATTATTCAAGTGCTAAAGTATGTGGCCAAGATTCAAATGTGGAATCTCTTTCTTCTACCTTTATCACAAGCATGCGAAAATCGACACAAGATATCTCAAATGGCATTGATGATTCAATAATGGATATATCCAACCCTTTGGTGGAGGATCAATTTCTAGTTCGAGCAGACGAAGGTTTTGTGCAACATGACTCTATGGAGAATGAAGACCTTGAAGGTAACCTTGATCTTATGGAATGTTCTGAGAGTGTATCTTGTCTAAAAGAAGAGAGTGAAGAAGAAGATGAAATCATAGGTGGAGAGATCATAGACCACATTGATCATAAAGAGATGATTGTGTACATGGAATGCCAACTCCAAAACAAAGTAGAAGAGTGTGAGTTGAATCCATGTGAGGATAATCTTGAAGAAGTGTTTGAGGATGTTGAAAAGCATTGGTATGACCCATGTATGTTAAGCATGGAGGAACCTATCATGCAAGAAGCCAAAGTTTTCACAAAATCAAACAGTAATCCATCAACCTTTGAGGTGGTACAAAGTGAGGAGTTACAACCTTGCCAAAGGGGGGGCTTAGAAGGGGATAAAGAACAAGGGAGAGTAGTAAAAAATAAAATCATAAAAGGAAACTGTCAGAAGGATATCATTCTCTCCAATGGTGTTTTAGTGGGTGGCTCTTCATTCATGGGACAATCTCTTAGCAAGAAAATCCAAACTTTGGAAGCTCCAATCATCTTCACATTGGGTTTCACCTCTTCAAAGTCAACTTCTCCTCTCTTCACATATACCTTTCATCGAGGGCACCATACCTTCTTAAGTGGAGGAGGACATGAATACTTGGTGATGAACGGAGGTTTCCAAACCTTCTTCATTTGGTTCTTTGGTGTATGGAGGTCGCACATTGTGATGCTTCTGGTCTTCATCATAGATGAAAAACTTGTTGACTGCTACATGTGGATATCTCATCAATCAGTACCAAAATCTATTCTCTTCCAATGTGTTGGAAGCAATAGAAACCTTCGTCTATTATCTACTTATGTGGTAAACTATTTGCAATACCTTCCAATAGTAGCTGGAAGCATGGATCGAGCTTTCCTAAATCATGAAGGCCATATAATTTTTGACTTGGTGAGCCTATCCAGGTTGAATGAATTTTATGAGCTACAGTTCAGGAATTCGCTCATACAAGCTCTTGAAGATCGTAGCAGATATATCAACTTTACACAGGAGGAAGAGCAACCAATCTTTTATATCACATTCATAGTGATAGATGCAATGATGGACAATAGTAAAATCTACAAGTTTCTTCAACCAAAATCAGTAAGTGATTCCATACCATACATCTGGCTTTGGGAAAGATATTTCAAGATCTTTGATCCTGGGGGGTGCTTATGGAAACTTTCTCGATGGAGGAGGTTTACTCCGTCACTTCATTTCATCATGCTATTGGCTCGAGAACCTTTCATATCACACAAGGTTTTTTTCATACAACAAAGGTTCTTCAAAGATGAGAGCAGACAAAGACAGACGTTACACAATCTACATGATGTATGATCGGATAAATGGTACATGAATGTACCATTATCTAAGGGGGGGACTAATGACAGCCGTTTTTCGGCTCTCCATAATTGCCATAGTAAGTTACTCCACCCTACCAAATTCACCCAAACGCTATGGCTAAACCTACCATTTCACTGTACATAGGCGTGTGTGAGTTAGGGGGCTTTTCCCATATCTTCTTAAAAACCCTCAGCTAGCTAGTCACTGGGCTAGTTGAGCCAAAAAAAAAAAAAAAAGTATATTATGGCCTCTTTGTGTGTAAATATTTCATTGTATATATGGCCTAAATATAGGGATTTTTTATAATTATTTTGGTATTTTATTTAAATATTCTACTTAGGTGTGTGTTTTATTAAACCTATGTACACCTTCTTTCATTCTCTTACACCATAATTATATTTTTTGCCAATATTGTACATACTCTAACCTCATATTTTTCCTTTATACAAATCACTCCCACATTTTCACCCTCACCCATCGTGAAAACAAAAAATTGATTTCTACTCATTGGTTACTTTTATTATATTATTTACTTGCATATCTTTTCCTCTTTCACCCAAAATAATTCAAGGAGGGACCATATCATATGATTCCAATATCTTTCCATATCCATAACTCCTGCATATTTTTATTATTATTTTTACTCATTATTCTAACACCATGTGCTCATTGAGCTAAAGTCCATGAATAGTCCATATACTAGTCCCACCATGTATATATTTCTTTATTCACCAATAATCCTCCTCCATGCATGGGTCAAGGGCAACTTGGATGCTTTGTATTATAATATGACAAAGGAGGGGCTCACTCTTGGATGCATTGTACAAATTCAACAAAGGAGGGGCCCACTAAAAGACTTTTGCAGGCATAAAAAACAGGCTTTTTGGTGAGAATTTTGGCACCTATCTCCACTCCGAATTTGGAGCGGTGGTCAAAAGAGAAAATGTAGCCCACGCTTTGAATAATCACCTCAAATTTTTTCATGATTTTTGAAGCTACCAGCGGTGAGCTATGATTTTTTGAGTGGACCCCAGTCTGCCCACTTTTCTCACAAGTAGCCCTTAGTCTTCTCTCACCCTTCCACACACCTACTCACTCTTACACATCCCTCCCTCTCCTTTCCTCACTCAAACCTGCAATTTCCATGGCTTCTCCCACCCTCTTCACCATTACCCTTCTCTCTCATCCCTATAGTTCTTTTATGAACCTCTACATACATACACCCTCTCCATGTCTCTCTCTATTGCTTCTATGTTACAATTTCATTTACCTCTCCTAAAATATCTAAAATTCAGCATCTTAACCATGATAACTTCTGCAAATTGAGGATTTTTCATCAACAAATCCTCTTTTCATCGTGGTGGTCAACCGTGGCGGCGGCGTAAAGAAGCGAAGAAGAAGAAGAAGACCAGCGGTCATTTTTTCCACAATCTACACAAGGGTGAGTTCAAGCTTCTTCAAAGCTTCACCATCTCAATGATTCTCTTTTAATTCACCCCTCTTCCTTCATCAAATCAACTCACTCTACCCATTGTAAATGTAACATTAACTTTCTAGTGATTACTAACGACTAACATACTAACACAAAATAGCATTGACCTAACCACAAAAGACACCTCACCTCAAGACATGTATAGTAACTCTCTCTCTCTCTCTCTCTCTCTCTCTCTCTCTCTCTCTCCCCTTCCTTAAAACTTACTTTCACCTTATCTACCATCAATAATGCTCTCTTTTGAGCCCACACCCATGACTCAAGCAGACAAAGAAGGCCCGCAATGTTTTGATATTCAAAAAAATCATAATCCTGATTTGTTAGCTTGTAAATTAGGATTTCCAATAATCTTAATGAGGGGTCTCCAACCTATAAATAGGCCCCTCTCCTTCTTGTAAAACAATCTCCAACATCTCACATAGCACCCCAACACTCTATGCGTGAGGAGAGACTTAGGTGTAGCAACCACTTGTGAGCTTCACTCTTGGTGTGAGAGAAGCCTTCAAGCTACACATTGCAAGTGAGAGAGCGTGAGTTCCACAAATCTCAAAACCACTATTGTACATGCTCCTTCATCATCAATAAATTGAGGTTTGGTGCATCAAAGGCGTGATTCGACGTTCAAATCTTCGTCCTTCCATTTGTGCAATACGGTTTGGTGAATTCAAGGTGACTTGTGTATTTTGAGTTTTTATCGGTTGATCTTGATTTTAAAAAGTGTTTTAGTGTGTTTTTCATTGCCAGTTTTGTGTCCATTGTAAGAGGGTATTGTGGTGAGAGGTCTCCCACACCCTAAGACACTGTGTGTGTGTTTTGGCAATGATTAGCAATCACTAAGCATTGAGTGAGTTTTGTACAAGTTCTACGATAGCATCATAACGAACCATCTCCATTTGCAAGTCACAAATAAGGTATTACGCAAGATCCTTTCCTCTCTCTCTTCCCTTTGCTCTAGCTCTCTCTGGTCCATTTTGTGTGTGTCTTGGTGTGAGGTTGCTTGTGTGTGTTGTGTGGTGCATCTTCTTGGTTGTACAAAAATCTCTCTTGCGTCCTAGTTCGCATACCATAACTAGGTGGTGCCCCTATCTTGTTTGGGTTTGGCTGTGGGTTTGAAGTTTTGTTGTGCTTGTGGTTGCCCCAGCCCCAATTGAGCAGCACGGGAGCCTTGAGGGGTGTTTAGAGGCCGCCTCTCTTGTTGCCCGCCCCGGACCGCCTCCCTACTAGGTATAATACGTTAGAGAAGTGGTAGACCTTGAATGTAAACACCCCATGTACAAAATATCATGGTTTTAGGGTGTTTCAATGGAGCCTAGAATCTTGGAGACATGGTAGATCTTGATTCTTTCCATGTTTGAATGGCACCTATCTTGTAAAAATGATGGAGGTTACTTCTCTCCATGCTTCAGTGGAGCCTAGCTTTGACAAGTGGTGAACCTTTGCTTCTCTCTATGTTTGAATAGAGTTAGCTTGGACAAGTGGTGGACCTTTGCTTCTCTCTATGTTTGAATAGAGTTAGCTTGGACAAGTGGTGGACCTTGGAATGAAACCCCCATGTAAAACATATCATGGGCATTTCAAGTGGTGAGAAAGGATACCATTTAAGATATAACCTTATAGGTTGGACAAGTGGTGGACCTTAATACATAGTTCTTCCTAATATAATGACATAGAGTGTACAAGTGGTGTATCTTGAGACCAAACCACTCGTGCTACTAGGGATAATAGGTTAGACAAGTGGTGGGCCTTGAAATAAAACCCCCCATGTACAAAATAAAATGGGTTTAGGGGATTTAAATGGATCCTAGCTTGGAGACATGGTGGAGCTTTCTTCTCTCCATGTTTCAATGAAGCCTATCTTGGAGAAATGGTGGAGCATCCTTCTCTCCATGTTTCAATATAGCTTAGCTTGGACAAGTGGTGGATCTTTGGTTCTCTCTATGTTTCAATCTAAGAGTTAGCTTGGACAAGTGGTGGACATTGAAACAAAACGCCCATGTGAAACATATCATGGGTAGTTCAAGTTGTGAGAAAAAAAACCATTTAAAATATAACCTTATAGGCTGGACAAGTGGTGGACCTTAACACCCAATCTTTTTTAATACAATGACATAGAGTGGACAAGTGGTGAATCTTGAGACCAAAGCTATCAAGCTACTAGGGATACTAGGTTGGACAAGTGGTGGATCTTGAATGTACATCCCCTATGTATAAAATATCATGGGTTTAGGGTGTTTCAATGGAGTCTAGCATATTGGAGACATGGTGGAGCTTGCTTCGCTCCATGTTTCAAGTGGTGGACCTTCAATTATTTTCCCATACCTAGTTTAGACAACCCATACACTTTGCAACTCTAAAGGTTGGACGAGTGGTGGAGCTTTGTTTATTTCCATGTTTTAATGGATCCTAGCTTGGACAAGTGGTGGACCTTGGAAAAAAGTCCCCCCTGTACAACATAGCTGAGTTTTTTCATGTTTTAATGGAAGAGAGATTTGATAAATGGTGGAGCTTGCTTATCTCCATGTGGATTTTAGAACTAGCTTGGACAAGTGGTGGAGCTTTGCTTTTCTACTCTTCATAATACAATGATGTATAGGTTGGTTACATGGTGAATCTTAAGGCCAAACCTCCCATCTTACTAGAGATGATAGGTTGGACAAGTGTTCAACCTTCTATCATTTCTCCATGCCTATAATTAGACAGTTAGTAGAACTAGCATCTTTCTATGTTGTCTAGAGCTGAGCTTGGACAAGTAGTGGACCTTGCTACTCTCTTCCCTTGGTTTATTAGTTTGAAGACTCATTATATATACTTGCTTAGATCTATATAATTACTCATTAGTTAGGTTACAAGTAGGTATGTAATTTGTTAGCCTCAAGGGACTTTGAATATTGAATAGCAAGAAAGTCAAGTGCTGGTTTGAAGATCTTTTGCTTATCTAAACTAGACTCTAACTCAATAATAAGTCTCTTAAGTTCCACGAATTGTCCTATCTAGGCTCCAAAAGAGTCTTAATTGGTTTGTGCTAGATTCTAACTTCCTTGATGGGGTAGAATCCTAGAAAAATGAGGCACTATAAGTTTTACCTTAGCTCAAATGGATTTTCACTTAAACTAAACTGCAATTTGGCACTCTATTGTCTTTGTCTTGATGGAGTTTAACACTAGATACATAGTAGTGATATTTAAGCTTCATGTCTCTTCACTTGATCGAGATATGAGACCATACTTTCAAGGTCAGCACTTGTCTTACCTAAAGACCAATGTGAGACATGGGAGCAAGAAAGCCATCCGATATTGTTTTAAGGACTATTACATAGACAATCAATAACTTAAGTAAAGCAAAAAGACTTGGATCTTTCACAATTAATAACTTAATTAAAGCCAAAAAGACTTGGATCTTTGACAGTTTTTTTCAAACTAAAAAAGCACAATTAATCTCATGCTAACAAAACTATAAATCACAATTGAAAGTTTTGAACGAGAAAAAGATCAGCAATCTTATAAGAAGGATACTTTTCATTTCATTTGATGATTACAAACTAAAAGAAAGTCTCTCAAAAAATTGATAAACAAAAAATGTAGGTGACTGCTTCATTATTTTGAGCAAACATATCAAAATCTCTATTGATTGAGCTCCATCTAGTAGTATCCTTTGTAAGATCATGCAGGAAGGAATAAAAAGAAAGATTTGTTAGATACCATGCACATGAGTGTTCAAGTATGTGTATCAAGAATATATGACATGTCACTAGTACCTTAGGGTTGCTTTCTATCCAGCCTTAGAAGATTGTTCTTAGCTTTCACCTTATTTATATAAGCCTTTGCTGTGGTTGCCTTCAAAACTCCTTTTGTGTTACAACCCAATTGCCTAGCTAAAGTGGTCAATTGTGATGCCTTCATGCTTTCAATGGGTGTACGCTCCTTTGCTAAGATCTCTTGTATTTGGGCTCTTCTCATTTCATTGCGGTGGCTTGTGTCACTTGCATTTTCAATGATAGTTTCATCCCTGTCACCTTTTGCAGGTGGTATTCTTCTTGTAAAGAACACCTTAGCTGACCAAACATCATTTTTCTGCTTCCAATACTCCAAGATTTGTTTGTATTCACTATCATTTGTCACTATAGGTTGTCCATAACGATTAGAAGCAATTAAATCACGCACATCCCTTCTCTCATCAAGCTGAATCAAGTATGGCAGTAGCTCCTCCAAGAGCATATTGTCAACCATCTTCTCAGCATCAAATTGTGGTGGAAAAATGCAATTGTTTGCTGGTGAAATACATCCCTTGTAAGGAGAGTCATCAATAAGCACTGTTCTTTGTGGATCACATTCAAACCCCATGGCAATTTTGGCTAGAGGCTTGAACATTGCCTCAACGTTTGGATTGTCGGGTCTAAATAATTTTTGAGTTTGAGCGGTGTAGCAAACATCTTGCAACCAAATTGCAAAGAAAGGCAATGTATCCTCAGCTAAGTTGTTTAGTGCTGCAAGGATTTGATGCACATTATTCCTAGTAGCTGTCGACCAAATTGCAACATTAAACCTCTGTAAAATAGTCTTCAAGAATTGGATGCAACCTGGCCTGAGTATAATATATCTTTTTGAATCCATTTGCACTGAGTTGTGGTGTGAGGATGGTTGAGGGGAACGTTTTAACAATAGACCATTTAAATCCAATATAATTGTAAGCATGGATTCCTCAACATCTACGCTACATGACGTAGTACCAATTGGCAATAGCTCGTGAGTGGACTTTTCAGTCTCTTTTGATGTATGTTGCATTTTTGAAGCATCGATTTCTTGGTTCTCATTATTGGAAGCTTGCTCAAGTTGCACAACACTAGACTCTAGTATAGAAATATCATCCATCTTGGGCACTTTAGAAACCATAGAATCTATGGATTCTATAGTTGTTGACTGAACCATAGGAGCATTATCCATCCCAGTTTGTGAATCTAAGAAAACACACACACAAATGGTATCTCAAAACCACTAGAATTTTATTCACCATATTTATATGTAGAACTCCTAGTAAGAAATTTATTTAAGGTAAAGTCGTTGTTAGAATCCTTGCAACCATTTTCAGCATTCATACACCAAACACCACTTGTCTAAAATACAATCTACTAACTCAACATTTTCCATCCTACACTTTATTAAAGATGAGTACTTAAAGTGAAAACTAAAAGCCACCCTTGTTGAGAAAACATGGATACAAGGTCCACCAAATGTCCAACCTAGACTACAAGCAAACAATTAGAGATTTCGCTTAGATTTGGATTCAAAGGCCACCACTTATTCAAGTAAGATAACTCCACTTGTTTAAGACAGTAATGTTTGAAGCCCCACCACTTGTCCAACCTAGACATTGATTAAATTTTGGTAAGATTTATCACAAATCTAGAGTAGAATCAAGATTCTATGGCCAAGGTAGTCAAATAAGTTAGACAACACACAAAGCATAAGAGCACTTTAGATTCTCGTTCTGCTGGATAGAAATCATTGAAAAGCTAGAAGAGCAGAATAAGAAACCCCCAACAACTGTATTTAGATACCTTTGTGGCCTTGAGGAATCAGAGGTAAAGACTATTCAAGAAGAGATTAGAGATGAGAAGATTTTACTGTCAAAGAGTGCAAAGGATGGTGATGCAACTGACATGTATGATCGAATCAAGCAGTTGAAGCAAGACAAATTGATTCAAGATGCACTTCTTGAAGGCTTCAACAATTTGAATGAGTCTTCACCATGTAAAGACTGGGAGGAGGTGGTCAAAATGTATAACATCAATGATGTTGTTTATAAAACAATTTTAATGCTATGCGAGGAATGGATCAAATCTAGTTTGACGCGTGGAACAAAGAAAATGGCTTTTCCAGGTGGAGCAATAAAATACATGCAATGGGCAATTCACCTTCAAAAGGAGAAAACTGAGCCTAGAGATTTGCCATGGTCAATCTATGTGGTGAGCCTACAAATGGAAGGCAATCTCTACTTGATGCGCCACTTCAATAATAAAGTGCCTATTGGCTTATGTGTTTTAGATATGACAAAAAACGTTGGAGGCAATTTGAAGTGGAGTGAGGAGACATTTAACAATGCTTTGGATGGGATCTTGGCTATTGCTGGAGGGTCAACAGATCCTGGATTTGTCTTTCTTGCATTTGTGGATTTCACTAACTTCACAAAATTGCAATGTGCCTTTCACGCCATGGGAGATAATCTGAGCTACCATTGTTGTGGTGCATTACATCACTTTCCATCAGCTCCTTGCAAAGGAGCAATTCAATTCCTAACATTTATTGCCTTCTTGGGACAAGGCAATGCATTTGAAGACCTGAGAAGAAGATCAAAGGAACATCCCATGCCAATTGATTGTTCTCTTCTTCAAGTAGCAGATAATGATATGTCAGATTTGCAATATTTGGAGGCCAAAAAAAGAGCTTTGGTCAAGCACTATATTCGTACATATTGTTTTGAAGACCGCAAGCTTGTTGATGTTTTTGGTGATGGCTCCTTGGTTGCACAAGAAAGAATACAACAAAAAAAAGAAGTTATATGCTTAATTGATAGTATGGAGGAGGCAAAAAACGTGGAGACCATGCTGCTAGACTTTGCTAAGTCTCATGAAGATATAGAAAAATGGGCTGGACTTCAACAATCCACTTCGCAATCAGATGACATTGTGCCTGTTACAGAGGAGTGCTCTCCACAAAGAGAAGAAGAGGAACAACAACAACATCCTCTGTCAATGGAGGACTTTTTGGAAATGGAGACACATATGTTTTGAGTTTCTTGTGCATGTTAGTGTTTCTTGTTACTAATTTGATACTCTTAATGTTAGATTTTGCTTTATATAGTATTGATTGAGTTTGTATTTTTTATCTGAAGCATTCAAGGTTTGAATGTAAATAATAAATTACTTGAGTTTTTGAATGGTGGATCTTTAGACTAAAACTATAACATTTAATACTCACAAAGACTTAATTACTTAAGAGCTTGAACTCAATAAGTTTTGGACCTTTTATCAATACCCCTTTGATATGATACATTAGATCGTAGCATGGTTAAATGGTGATGCTTCATAAATTGAACCTAGCTTAGACAGGTGTTGGAGCCTAAATTTAAACTAACCTTGCCAGAAGGGAGCTTATGTTTGGACTTTGAGAACTAGCATAAGTAATCAATTAGATCATAGATTAGACATGTGGTGGTGGCCTTAGAGACCAAAATCTTAATGAGCTTGGAAAGGTATTTAAGTACTGCAATTTACTTAGTTTTAGTACTCACTAAAGGCATAGCTTGACAAAAGGTGGACCTTACATGGATCCTAATTTCAAGAGGTGTGGTAGACCTTCAAACCAAGATCATATAGCTTGGACATGTGGTGGACCTTGCATGGAGACTAGTTTAGACAAGTGTGGTACACCTTGTAACCAACACCCATTTGTTATATTAGCTTGGACAAGTGGTGGATCTTGCTTTTATGTTTCAATGGAGCATATTTTGGACAGGTGGTAGACCTTGTTTCTCTCCATGCTTCAATGGAGAGAAACATTAGCTTGGACAAGTGGTGGACCTTGATTTTATGTTTTAAAGGAGCATATTTCGGACAAGTGGTAGACATTGTTTCTCTCCATGGTTCAATGGAACCCACCTTAGACAAGTGAAGTACCTTGAAACCAAACCCCCATAATACAACCTACTAAATAGGTTGGAAAATTGGTGGTATATGAAACCATCCATGATAGAGCATAGTATAGGTGAAAACGTAGTGGTCCTTATATCAATTACCCATGCATAGCTTGGACAAGTGGTGGACCTTGATTCTCTCCATGTTTCAATGGATCCTATCTTGGACTATAGATATATCTTACTTATTTCCATGCTTCAATGGATTGTACCTTGGATAAGGAGTGGACCTTCAAACAAAACTCCACAGCATAGCATATATTAACAATTCATGGGTTTTATAGAGATTTTCTTGCCTATTTTGGAGAGTTGGTACACCTTTATTCTCCATTCTTCAATGGATCTGAGGTTGGACAAGCGGAGCTGGAGAAGTGGTCAACCTTAAAATGAAACCTCCCATGCTACAACCCATCATAGATCGTATATGTAGTGGACCTTGAAACTCTTTTATGTCCCTAGCTTAGAGAAGAATTGCACTCTTTATTATCTCCATACATGAAGGCAAGGTTGGACAAGTGGTGGACCTTCAAACCAGAATCTCTATGCAATAATAGGCAAGTGGTGGAGCTTGTTTTCTCCATGTTCCAATGGAGCCTAGCTTAGACAAACAATGGAGCTTGCTTCTCTCTATGTTTCAATGGATCCTAGCTTAGAAAAGTGGTGGATCTTTGATTCTCTCCATGTTCCAATGGACCATAGCTTAGACAAGTGGTAGACCGTGAAAAAACCCCCCGTATACAACATATTATGGGGTTTTCATGTTTCAATGGCACCTAGCTTGGAAAAATGGTAGAGCTTGCTTCTCTTTATGTTTCAATGGATCCAATCTTAGCCAAGTGGTGGACCTTGAAACAAGAATCCCCCCCCCCCATGTACAACGTATTATGGGTTTTGAAAGCATTGGGAGAAAATAATAGCTTTGATAAGTGGTGGACCTTGCTTCTCTCCATGCTTCAATGGAGCCGAGGTTGGACACATGTTGGAGAGAAGATGGTTGCCCATGAAATAGGACCATGCATGCTATAATATATCATATGTTGTACACATGGTGGACCTTGCAATTGTTTTATATGCCTAACTTGGACAAGTGGAGGACCCTTGATTACCTCCAGATATCAACAACAAGCCAAGTTTGGACAAGTGTAGTACCACCAAACCAGAATCTCTATGCTACAATAGAGTATAGGTAGGACACGCAGTGAACCTTGATATCAAACCATCCATGCTACTAGAGATGATAGGTTTCACATGTGGTGGAACCTTGTATCAATGTTCTATGTGTAGTTTTTGACTAGTGATAGACCTTGAAACTAATCCCTCTAGGCTACAAGAAAAAAGAGATGGATGAGGAGGCTAGACTACTTTTGTTGCATCAATGCATCCCATGTTACCACATATACTATAGGGTTCTTGGATAAGTGTTGGATCTTGTGTCAATGCTCCATGTCTAGCTTGGACAAGTGGTGGACCTTGGTTCTCTCTATGCTTCAAATGGGCAATAGATTGGAGACACAGTGGCCTTTTTTTTCCAATGATTTTATTTTTTGGAAACCTTGGAGTCACCATGTAAGAGGCACTCTAAGTATTTCATACAATAGACCTATTGGACTATAAAATAATGATATCTTTCTTTGATATTGTCATTATTTTATGCATAATATTTTCTTCTCTTTGCAGACACAAAGGAGTTAAGTGATATAAAAACTAGATGTATTTCACACTATGATTGGCATGAAGATCCTTTTGGGACACCAACTTTTCCTATTCCCAAAGATGTAATTTTCCATATTAACGGTGTGGATTTTGAAGTGCGACTTTCATGTATTGAAGGAGCTGGTTATGGGCTATTTGTGCATACTACCCTGGAAAGTGGTTTGACTATTCTAAACTATGGAGGGCATAAGTATAGATTTCAAGACTGGAAAAAGATATGCAAAATTTTTCCAAGAGCTTATAAATATTCTCTTCTAGAGGATCCAAACATAGAAGAAGAGGAAGATCAATCATACATTATTGGTTGTGTAGAAGAAGGAAACGTGTCGGGCTATATAAATAGTTCTCACAGTACAAATTTCTGTCCCAATGTACGCTATACATTTGATCCAAATTTGCCACCTTGGCATAAATGCACCTCTTCACACATCAAGTCAAAAGAATATGGCCATGTATGCATTGAGACTATTTGTCAAGTTGAAGCAGGAGAAGAGTTGTTTGCTGACTATAACTTTACTTGACATTGTAAAGTATTGTACATGGATGGAAAAGCCTAAAAAGAAATAGAGAAATAATTAAACTATTGAGCAAGATTTGTTAATTAAACACTATCAAAAAGACAAAGAAAATAACTTACATCCCATCCGGCACGAGATGCATGTCCCTCTGCAATTCCACTTGCTGCCTTTGGTGGTCGTCCTGAGAAGATCCATTGACTCTGTAAATGTCTCAATATTTGGCTATAAGGTTGCTTGACATACAATGCCTGAGCCTCCTCATTTGCAATGGCAGATATAGCAGTTGCAACAAATGGAGGAGCATTCACAACAATGCGAGCCTTTCTAAATTTATACACGCTAATCAGTCTTTCAAATATCTCTTTGTTGTTTTGTTCATTGTGAAGCAAAACTTTTGCAGCATAGATTGAATGTTGCCCATCAAGAATCCAATAATGATAATCTTTAATTTTTTGCTCCTCTACCTCTTCTACTGCCAAAGGAGTCCCCTTATTTGATTTTGCATTTCGAACAGGCATCAAATATGCACATGCTGCACGCTTGGTCGTACTCCATGAAAATCCAAATAACACACTTTCAGCGTGTTTTTTATCCATAATACGTGCATTATAGTGATCAGGAGCAAGCCAACAATTTTGAATAGGGATATCAAATTCCCTATATTGGAAAGGAAAATAATTTATGTACTTATTCATTCCACCTGTATCTTTTTCTTGTCCTTTCATGGCCTCAACTTCTAAAACATCTGGATCCACAATTCTCATCTTTGACATTGAACCCTCTGTTGATGAGGATGCCAAAGATGCCTTGTCTACATCCAAAATGGAACTAGTTCGCTTAGCTGCTACTTTTTGCACTTTTGCTTGCTTCTTTGTGGATGGTGGTCGTGAAGCTTTCACCTTTTTTCGTTGTAGTGTGGCAATGATGGAGCTTTGAAGTTGATCTGCTGTGATGTTTGGATTTGATTCTTCAAACTTCCATCCTCGAGAAAACATTGTCTCTTCTTTGTTTCTAGACATGCGCTCCAATGCATATGCTCTTGGAGATAGTTGAAATTCTAGATTCATTGGAACTGAAATGTCAATGCATTCCACCTCCGGATGACTATCAACTACAGAGACAGATGCTTCCACAACTTGTCCAACATCTTCAAACAATCTGTCATTCTCCTTTTTGGCAATAAATAGATGCACCTTATGAAATTGTGCACCCTCTATACCATGTATGTCCAAATACCATTTCCTAACATCATTGCAAGTATAGTCAACTGAGACAGTAACCCTTGCAACCTGTTTTTTTGGAGACATCTTTCCTGAAACAAAAAAAACCAAATGTTATTTTAGCATATAATTTTTTGTAATGAATTAAGTTTGTGTGAATACAAGGTCCACCACTTGTTCAAGCTAGATCTAAGCAAGTATACATAGTAATCTTTTAAGCTAGTAAACTAAGGGAAGGGAGAAGTAAGGTCCACCACTTGTCCAAGCTCAGCTCTAGACAACATGGAGAGATTCGAGGTCTACTAATTGTCTAATATAGGCTAACTATATTGAAACATAGAGAGAAGCAAAGGTCCACCACTTGTCCAATCTAGGGTCCATTGAAACATGGAGAGAAGGATGCTCCACCATTTGTCCAAAATAGGCTCCATAGAAACATGAAGAGAAGCAATATGCACCATGTCTTCGAGATGCTAGGCTCCATTGAAATACCTTCAACCCACGATATTTTGTATATGTGGGATTTAAATTCAAGGTCCACCACTTGTCCAACCTATTCTCCCTAGTAGCATGAGTGGTTTGGTCTCAAGATTCACCACTTTTCCACTCTATGTCATTATATTAAGAAGATCTGGGTGTTAAGGTCCACCACTTGTCCAACCTATAAGGCTATATCTAAAATGGTATTATTTACCACCACTTGGAATGCACATGATAGGTTTTACATAGGGGTCTGGTTCCAAGGTCCACCACTTGTCCAAGCTAACTCTATTGAAACATAGAGAGAATCAAAGGTCCACCACTTGTCCAAGCTAGGCTCCATTGAAACATGGAGAGAAGGATGCTCCACCATTTGTCCAAGCCACGTTCGATTGAAACATGAAGAGAAGCAAGCTGCACCATGTCTCCAAAATGCTAGGCTCCATTGAAATATCTTAAACCCATGATATTTCGTACATGGGGGGTTTACATTCAAGGTCCACCACTTCTCCAACCTATTATCTCTAGTAGCATGAGTGGTTTGGTCTCAAGATTCACCACTTTTCCACTCTATGTCATTATATTAAGAAGATCTGGGTGTTAAGGTCCACCACTTTTCCAACCTATAAGGCTATATCTTAAAGGGTATTCTTTCTGACCACTTGGAATGACCATGATAGGTTTTACATGGGGGTTTGGTTCCAAGGTCCACCACTTGTCCAAGATAACTCTATTGAAATATAGAGAGAAGCAAAGGTCCACCACTTGTCCAAGCTAGGGTCCATTGAAACATGGAGAGAAGGATGCTCCACCATTTGTCCAAGATAGGCTCCATTGAAACATGAAGAGAAGCAAGCTGCACCATGTCTCCAAGATGCTAAGATCCATTGAAATACCTTACACCCACGATATTTTGTACATGGGGAGTTTACATTCAAGGTCCACCACTTCTCCAACCTATTATCTCTAGTAGCATGAGTGGTTTGATCTCAAGATTCATCACTTTTCCACTCTATGTCATTACTTTAAGAAGATCTGTGTGTTAAGGTCGACCACTTGTCCAACCTATAAGGGTATATCTTAAAGGGTATTATTTATCACCACTTGAAATGTCCATGATATGTTTTACATGGGGGTTTGGTTCCAAGGTCCACCAATTGTCAAAGCTAACTCTATTGAAACATACAGAGAAACAAAGGTCCACCACTTGTCCAAGCTAGGCTCCATTGAAACATGGAGAGAAGGATGCTCTATCATTTGTCGAAGCTAACTCTATTGAAACATGGGGGGTTTACATTCAAGGTCCACCACTTGTCCAACCTATTAACGCTAGTAGCATGAGTGGTTTGGTCTCAAGATTCACCACTTTTTCACTCTATGTCATTATATTAAGAATATCTGGGTGTTAAGGTCCACCACTTGTCCAACCTATATGGCTATATCTTAAGGGTTATTCTTTCTCACCACTTGGAGTGACCATGATAGGTTTTTACATGGGGGTTTGATTCCAAGGTCCACCACTTGTCCAAGAAAACTTTATTGAAACATAGAGAGAAGCAAAGGTCCACCACTTGTCCAAGTTAGGGTCCATTGAAACATGGAGAGAAAGATGCTCCACCATTTGTCCAAGATGCGCTCCATTGAAACATGAAGAGAAGCAAGCTACACCATGTCTCCAAGATGCTAATCTCCATTGAAATACCTTAAACCCATGATATTTTGTACATGGGGGGTTTACATCCAAGGTCCACCACTTGTCCAACCTATTATCTCTAGTAGCATCCGTGGTTTGGTCTCAAGATTCACCACTTTTCCACTCTATGTCATTATATTAAGAATATCTGGGTGCTAAGGTCCACCACTTGTCCAACCTATAAGGCTATATCTTAAACTTTATTCTTTCTCACCACTTGGAGTTACCATGATAGGTTTTACATGGGAGTTTTCTTACAAGGCCCACCACTTGTCCAAGCTAAATCTATTGAAACATAGAAAGAAGCAAAGGTCCACCACTTGTCCAAGATAGGCTCCATTGAAAAATGGAGAGAAGGATGCTCCACCATGTGTCAAAGATAGGCTCCATTGAAACATGAAGAGAAGCAAGCTGCACCATGTCTCCAAGATGCTAGGCTCCATTGAAATACCTTAAACCCATGATATTTCATACATGGGGGTATACATTCAAGGTCCACCACTTGTCCAACCTATTATCCTTAGTAGCATGAGTGGTTTGGTCTCAAGATTCACCACGTTTCCACTCTATGTCGTTATATTAAGAAGATCTAGGTTTTAAGGTCGACCACTTGTCCAACCTATAAGGCTAGATCTTAAAGGTTATTATTTCTCACCACTTGGAATGACCATGATATGTTTTACATGGGGGTTGGGTTCCAAGGTCCACCACTTGTCCAAGCTAACTCTATGGAAACATAAAGAGAAGCAAAGGTCCACCACTTGTCCAAGCTAGGCTCCATTGAGACATTTAGAGAAGGATGATCCCCAATTGCAATTGATGGAAGATAGGCTCCATCGAAACATGAAGAGAAGCAAGCTGCACCATGTCTCCAAGATGCTAGGCTTCATCGAAATACCTTAAACCCAGGATATTTTGTACATGGGGGGTTTACATTCAAGGGCCACCACTTGTCCAAGCTATTATCGCTAGTAGCATGAGTGGTTTTGTCTCAAGATTCACCACTTTTCCACTCTATGTCATTATATTAAGAATATGTGGGTGTTAAGGTCCACCACTTGTCCAACCTACAAGTCTATATCTTAAAGGTTATTATTTCTTACCACTTGGAGTGACCATGATAGGTTTTATAGGGGGGTTTGGTTCCAAGCTCCACCACTTGTCCAAGCTAACTCTATTGAAACAGAGAGAGGAGCAAAGGTCCACCACTTGTCCAAGCTAGGCTCCATTGAAACATGGAGAGAAGGATGCTCCACCATTTGTCCAAGATAGGCTCCATTGAAACATGACGAGAAGCAAGCTGCACCATGTCTCCAAGATGCTAGGCTCCAGCGAAAAACATTAAACCCACGATATGTCGTAGATGAGGGGTTTACATTCAAGGTCCAACACTTGTCTAAGCTATTATTGGTAGTAGCCTGAGTGGTTTGGTCTCAAGATTCACCACTTTTCCACTCTATGTCATTATATTAAGAATATGTGGGTGTTAAGGTCCACCACTTGTCCAACCTATAAGTCTACATCTTAAAGGTTATTCTTTCGTACCACTTGGAGTGACCATGATAGGTTTTACATGGGGGTTTGGTTCCAAGGTCCACCACTTGTCCAAGCTAACTCTATTGAATCATAGAGAGAAGCAAAGGTCCACCACTTGTCGAAGCTAGGCTCCATTGAAACATGGAGAGAAGGATGCTCCACCATTTGTCGAAGCTAACTCTATTGAAACATGGGGGGTTTACGTTCAAGGTCCACCACTTTTTCAAGCTATTACCGCTAGTAGCATGAGTGGTTTTGTCTCAAGATTCACCACTTTTTCACTCTATGTCATTATGTTAAGAACGTTTGGGTGTTAAGGTCCACCACTTGTCCAACCTATAAGACTATATCTTAACACTAGGTTGATAACCTAACAGGACATAAAAGTGTCCTTTCAAGGTTTTGAAAAAAACCTCCAAAACCATAGTAGATCCACTCATTTTGTAAAATCCTTTCATGAGGTTATAGTTGAAGGCCTACTACACATGGAAAAAATAATAAACTTGTCTCTCATCTTTTGGTCACACCTAGCCTCCAAAGTTGATGGACCAGTGCATTTTCATCAAAACAGTAATTTCTTACGTTTTGTTGCATAAAAATAAGATTAGGGATTTTTGTAGGACTTGAGATAAATTCCCTAGTTAACTTCAATGGGTTGGTGATTAGAACATATGATTGCTTCTTACTCACTATTTTTGTTTTTCCAAAATAAATAGGTACAAAAAAGTTGAATTTTTACCATTCTGCAAACCTATCATCAAAGTTTCTATAGCCACGCTCAATACAAATAATATATGCATGTTTTCTTAGTTCCCTATTGTCCTTTATGTTCATAAGGAGCCATGGCGCATGTCAAAAGAATAATACATCTCTTACCAAGGAGAATCTTGGGGACAAAGATGAAGTGCTCAAAACAGCAATCATGAAAAAACTGGGTTCAACATTATGAGTTGTAGAATCCCATAGAAACTATTCAATATCTAGCAAAATTTGATCCTTATAACTAGATATGGTTACTACCTACAAAATGCATGTAGTTGTCACAAGAAACTAACAATATTGAAAAAGCTATACTTGATATACTAGAATGTTTCGTTTTCTTCTATAATTGAAAAAATCAACCATCGTTGTATACTATGCAAAATAGGGTATTAGGTGCCCCAAAACTCAAGGAATATTAGATTTATGTTACAATATGCGACATAGAAAATAAAAAATGCATTTGGATATCATGAAATCCACCAAAAAAATCATAGAAGGGCTAAAATTGGCTAAAAACCAGGATTTGATAATTTTTGTAATTTGGTCATAACTTACAACTTTAATATTTATTTCTCCCTAGAAGCATCAGCACATGTTGAGGACTACTAAAGATAGTTCTCTAGCATTATAGACCTCACAAAAAAGAATTCTAGAGTGGTATAGTTGCAAAAAGTTGAAAAAAGCCAAAAACAGGACCCGTTTTTTCACACAGTTTAGGATGTGAAATGTTGTGCAAGGACAAGGTTAAAGATGGAATTGATATTCCAAAACAATGTCGAGTTTTTTTCAGCTCATGAGACAACTTTCTAGATAGATAGCACCTCAAAATCCATTTTGAAACTCTTGACATAATTCAAGGAAAATGGTCACTTAACAGGACATAAAAGTGTCCCAGGACATAAAAGTGTCCCATTACCAACCTAGTGTTAAAGGTTATTCTTTCTCACGACTTGGAGTGACCATGATAGGTTTTACATTGGGGTTTGGTTCCAAGGTCCACCACTTGTCCAAGCTAACTCTATTGAAAATTAGAGAGAAGCAAAGGTCCACCACTTCTCCAAGCTAAGGTCCATTGAAACATGGAGAGAAGGATGCTCCACCATTTGTCCAAGATAGGCTCCATTGAAACATGAAGAGAAGCAAGGTGCACCATGTCTCCAAGATGCTAGGCTCCATCTAAATACCTTAAACCCACCATATTTTGTAGATGGGGGGTTTACATTCAAGGTCCACCACTTGTCCAACCTATAAGTCTATATCTTAAAGGTTATTCTTTCTTACCACTTGGAGTGACCATAAAAGGTTTTATATGGGGGTTTGGTTCCAAACTCCACAACTTGTCCAAGCTAACTCTATTGAAACAGAGAGAGAGAAGCAAAGGTCCACCACTTGTCCAAGCTAGGCTCCATTGAAACATGGAGAGAAGGATGCTCCACCATTTGTCCAAGATAGGCTCCATTGAAACATGACGAGAAGCAAGCTGCACCATGTGTCCAAGATGCCAGGCTCCATTGAAAAACATTAAACCCAGGATATGTCGTAGATGAGGGGTTTACATTCAAGGTCCCACACTTGTCCAAGCTATTATTGGTAGTAGCCTGAGTGGTTTGGTCTCAAGATTCACCACTTTGACACTCTATGTCAATATATTCAGAATATGTGGGTGTTAAGGTCCACCACTTGTGCAACCTATAAGGCTACATCTTAAAGGTTATTCTTTCTTACCACTTGGAGTGACCATGATAGGTTTTACATGGGGGTTTGGTTTCATGTTCCACCACTTGTCCAAGCTAACTCTATTGAATTATAGAGAGAAGCAAAGGTCCACCACTTGTCTAAGCTAGGCTCCATTGAAACATGGAGACAAGGATGCTCCATCATTTCTCGAAGCTAACTCTATTGAAACATGAGGGGTTTACGTTCAAGGTCCACCACTTGTCCAAGCTATTACCGCTAGTAGCATGAGTGGTTTTGTCTCAAGATTCACCACTTTATCACTCTATGTCATTATATTAAGGATATCTGGGTGTTAAGGTCCACCACTTGTCCAAGCTAACTCTATTGAAACATAGAGAGAAACAAAGGTCCACCACTTGTGCAAGCTAGGGTCCATTGAAACATGGAGAGAGATGCTCCACCATTTGTCCAAGATAGGCTCCATTGAAACATGAAGAGAAGCAAGGTGCACCATGTCTCCAAGATGCTAGGCTCCATCTAAATACCTTAAACCCACAATATTTTGTAGATGGGGGGTTTACATTCAAGGTCCACCACTTGTCCAACCTATTATCGCTAGTAGCATGAGTAGTTTGCTCTCAAGATTCACCACTTTTCCACTCTATGCCATTATATTAAGAATATCTGGGTGTTAAGGTCCACCACTTGTCCAACCTATAAGGATATATCATTAAGGTTATTCTTTCTCTCCACTTGGAGTGAACATGATAAGTTTTACATGGGGGTTTGGTTCCGAGGTCCACCACTTGTCCAAGCTAACTCTATTGAAACATAGAGAGAAACAAAGGTCCACTACTTGTCCAAGCTAGGCTCCATTGAAAGATAGAGAGAAACAAAGGTCCACAACTTGTCCAAGCTAGGCTCCATTGAAAGATGGAGAGAACGATGCTTCACCATTTGTCGAAGCTAAGTCTATTGAAACATGGGGGGTTTACGTTCAAGTTCCACCACTTGTCCAAGCTATTATCGCTAGTAGCATGAGTGGTTTTTTCTCAAGATTCACCACTTTTTCACTCTATGTCATTATATTAAGAATATTTGGGTGTTAAGGTCCACCACTTGTCCAACCTATAAGGCTATATTTTAAAGGTTATTCTTTCTCACTACTCGGAGTGACCATGATAGGTTTTACATGGGGGTTTGAGTTCCAAGGTCCACCACTTGTCCAAGCAAACTCTATTGAATCATAGAGAGAAGCAAAGGTCCACCACATGTCCAAGCTAGGGTCCATTGAAACATGGAGAGAAGGATGCTCCACCATTTGTCCAAGATAGGCTCCATCGAAAAATGAAGAGAAGCAAGCTGCACCATGTCTCCAAGATGCTAGGCTTCATTGAAATACCTTAAACCCAGGATATTTTGTACATGGGGGGTTTACATTCAAGGGCCGATACTTGTCCAAGCTATTATCGCTAGTAGCATGAGTGGCTTTGTCTCAAGATTCACCACTTTTCCACTCTATGTCATTATATTAAGAATATGTGGGTGTTAAGGTCAACTACTTGTCCAACCTATAAGTCTATATCTTAAAGGTTATTCTTTCTTACCACTTGGAGTAACCATGATAGGTTTTACATGGGGGTTTGGTTCCAAGGTCCACCACTTGTCCAAGCTAACTCTATTGAAACAGAGAGAGAAGTAAAGGTCCACCAGTTGTCCAAGCTAGGCTCCATTGAAACATGGAGAGAAGGATGCTCCACCATTTGTCCAAGATAGGCTCCATTGAAACATGACGAGAAGCAAGTTGCACCATGTCTCCAAGATGCTAGGCTCCATCGAAAAACATTAAACTCACGATATGTCGTAGATGAGGGGTTTACATTCAAGGTCCAACACTTGTCCAAGTTATTATTGGTAGTAGCCTCAGTGGTTTGGTCTCAAGATTCACCACTTTTCCACTCTATGTCATTATATTAAGAATATGTGGGTGTTAAGGTCCACCACTTGTCCAAGCTGTAAGGCTACATCTTAAAGGTTATTCTTTCTTACCACTTGGAGTGACCATGATAGGTTTTACATTGGGGTTTGGTTTCAAGGTCCACCACTTGTCCAAGGTAACTCTATTGAAACATAGAGAGAAACAAAGGTCCACCACTTGTCCAAGCTAGGCTCCATTGAAACATGGAGAGAAGGATGGTCCACCATTTGTTCAAGATAGGCTACATTGAAACATGACAAGAAGCAAGCTGCACCATGTCTCCAAGATGCTAGGCTCCATCGACATACATTAAACCCACGATATTTCGTAGATGAGGGGTTTACATTCAAGGTGCACCACTTGTCCAAGCTATTATTGCTAGTAGCCTGAGTGGTTTGGTCTCAAGATTCACCACTTTTATTAAGAATATGTGGGTGCTAAGGTCCACCACTTGTCCAACCTATAAGGATACATCTTAAAGGTTATTATTTCTTACCACTTGGAGTGACCATGATAGGTTTTACATTGGGGTTTGGTTCCAAGGTCCACCACTTGTCCAAGCTAACTCTATTGAAACATAGAGAGAAACAAAGGTCCACCACTTGTCCAAGCTAGGGTCCATTGAAATATGGAGAGAAGGATGCTCCACCATTTGTCCAAGATAGGCTCCAATGAAACATGACGAGAAGCAAACTGCACCATGTCTCCAAGATGCTACTCTCCATCGAAATACATTAAACCCATGATATTTCGTAGATGAGGGGTTTACATTCAAGGTCCACCACTTGTCTAAGCTATTATTGCTAGTAGCCTGAGTGGTTTGGTCTCAAGATTCACCACCACTTGTCCCGCCTATAAGGCTACATCTTAAAGGTTATTCTTTCTTCCTACTTGGAGTGACCATGATAGGTTTTACATGGGAGTTTGGTTCCAAGTTCCACCACTTGTCCAAGCTTACTCTATTGAAACATAGAGAGAAACAAAGGTCGACCACTTGTACAAGCTAGGCTCCATTGAAACATGGAGAAAAATGCTCCACCATTTGTCGAAGCTAAGTCTATTGAAACATGGGGGGTTTACGTTCAAGGTCCACCACTTTTCCAAGCTATTATCTCTAGTAGCATGAGTGGTTTTATCTCAAGATTCACCACTTTTTCACTCTATGTCATTATATTAAGAATATTTCAGTATTAAGGTCCACCACTTGTACAACCTATAAGGCTATATCTTAAAGGTTATTCTTTCTCACCACTTGGAGTGACCGTGATAGGTTTTACATTGGGGTTTGGTTCCAAGGTCCACCACTTGTACAAGCTAGGGTCCATTGAAACATGGAGAGAAGGATGCTCCACTATTTGTCCAAGATAGACTCCATTGAAACATGAAGAGAAGCAAGCTGCACCATGTCTCCAAGATGCTAGGCTCCATCGAAAAACATTAAACCCACGATATGTCGTAGATGAGGGGTTTACATTCAAGGTCCAACACTTGTCCAAGATATTATTGGTAGTAGTCTGAGTGGTTTGGTCTCAAGATTCACCACTTTTCCACTCTATGCCATTATATTAAGAATATCTGGGTGTTAAGGTCCACCACTTGTCCAAGCTATAAGGATATATCATTAAGGTTATTCTTTCTCACCACTTGGAGTGACCATGATAGGTTTCACATGGGGGTTTGGTTCCAAGGTCCACCACTTGTCCAAGCTAACTCTATTGAAACATAGAGAGAAACAAACGTCCACCACTTGTCCAAGCTAGGCTCCATTGAAACATGGAGAGAACGATGCTCCACCATTTGTCGAAGCTAAGTCTATTGAAACATGGAGGGTTTACGTTCAAGGTCCACCAGTTGGCCAAGCTATTATCGCTAGTAGCATGAGTTGTTTTGTCTCAAGATTCACCACTTTTTCACTCTATGTCATTATATTAAGAATATTTGGGTGTTAAAGTCCACCACTTGTCAACCTATAAGGCTATATCTTAAAGGTTATTCTTTCTCACCACTTGGAGTGACCCTGATAGGTTTTACATGGGGGTTTGGTTCCAAGGTCCACCACTTGAATCATAGAGAGAAGCAAAGGTCCACCACTTGTCCAAGCTAGGCTCCATTGAAACATGGAGAGAAGGATGCTCCACCATTTGTCCAAGATAGTCTCCATTGAAACATGAAGAGAAGCAAGTTGCACCATGTCTCCAAGATGCTAGGCTCCATCAAAATACCTTAAACCCGTGATATTTAGTAGATGGGGGGATTACTTTCAAGGTCCACCACTTGTCCAAGCTATTATCGCTAGTAGCATGGTTTGGTCTCAAGATTCACCAGTTTTCCACTCTATGTCATTATATTAAGAATATCTTGGTGTTAAGGTCCACCACTTGTCCAACCTATAAGGCTATATCTTAAATGATATTTTTTCTCACCACTTGGAATGTGCATGATATGTTTTACATGGGGTATTGCTCCAAGGTCCACCACTTGTCCAGGCTAGATCTATTACATATATATTATACATACAATATTCAACTAGATTCCCTACCTATCATGTCCAGTAGCATGGATGTTGTAGCTTTAAGGTCCACCACTTGTCCAACCTATACTCTCTTATGTAAGGGAGATCTCGCTATAAATTCAAAACCTTCCCGCCTAAATTTAAAATTCAAAATTTGATTGCCTAAATTTAAAATTCAAAATTTGATTGCCTAAATTTTAAATATCCCGCTGTGAGCGGGATGAAAACACACACAGCGCCTCTATAACGACCCGGCACACACTCTTGGAAAGATACACACACACACTAGGGGGCACCACTCGGCTTACACAACACACCTGGCCGAGACAGGGAACACACCTCTGGAGTGAGAGGAGAGAGACTATCCACTTGCCCACTCCACACAGACACACACACACACACACACACAGACACAAAAACTCAGCTCAAAAGAGGAGAACTTCTGATGTTTAGATACAAATGAGCTTGGGCCAACACCAATGCGGCAAACAGCTCACACAATATGGGTAAAAGATACAAGATACAATCACAAATTGGAGAAGAAGCTTCACTCACCGGAGAAGATTACACAGAAAAACAGCAGAAAAAGAGTGAGGAATTTGACAAAATGGACAGCGCCATCACGTCCGGAACGGCCCAAAATCCCAGTCTACAATGTCAAAGTGCTCAAATCCGACCTCGGATGAGCAGTTTAGGGCCAAAACAGGCTCCAAAAACCCAAAAAAAACACACCTGCGGCTGTTCCTCCTCTCTTCTCCACGTTTTTTATGGTCTTCTCTCTCTTTTTTCAGTTCCCACACTTAGATTTATTAGTTGGGCACCCTTGGCCTTTTAGATGACCTCAAACGGACCCCGAACAGGCCAAAAACTGACCTCGCAGTGCATAGTTGTCACTTTTTGCATCATTCGCACACCTGGCACTAAGCTTTTTTTCAATAATGCATCTCGCCACCACGTGAAGTGGCCCCAAAAAGTGGTCCTAATGATGACCTTTCTGCATAATCCTCACCAGAAAACACCCACGTTGTGTTGGTCCTCATCCGCGTGCAAATATTGACCTTGTTCGCCCTCCTGACGCCATGCATGTATATGTACATATGCGAAATTCCTTGCTCCAAAAAACTCCTGACATAATTTGCCCATCCCCTAGCCTGCTAGATTATTCATGATCAGCAGCAGCAAAGAGAGATATGAGACTCGCCGCATCACACGTCTCCTCATCCCTCACCAACACAGCTTGATCCACAGACAGCTCATCTTGCTCCACCATCATCAACCTGGCATGATACAACTTAAGACGCAATCCATTTACCCTTGACATATGTAAAATCCCATCCAGGTTAGCCAACTGATATGTACCATTCGGGAAACACTCCACTACCTTGAAAGGGCCTTCCCACTTAATTTGAAACTTCTTTTGGAAGGTGTTGTCCAGTTTGCTGTTGTAGCGCAAAACCAAGTCATGCTTCTTGATACCCTTACTTTTGACCTTTTCATTTATCTTTGCCAAAGCCCTATCTTGCATCTGCCCATAATGTTTCAATGCGCTCATCCTATCCAACTGGACCTCTTGAAAACTGCGAGAGCCTCTCTTTGAATGCATCACTAGGCGACCCAAGCAACTTCTCTAACATCTTGACCGCAGGCAACTCTACCTCCACAGGCAATAGTGCTTCCTTTCCATACACCAAATGAAATGGAGTAAACCCTGTACCTGTCTTCACCGAAGTACGGTAAGCCCATAATGCACTAGGCAATTCCGAATCCCAATTCTTTCCTTGGTGCTCTGTCACTTTCGAAAGAATCTGTACCAACTCACCATTGAATCTTTCATTTAAGCCATTACACTGCGGGTAATAAGGAGTGGTATGCTGGTGCCTAATCTTCATCTTTGTGCATAAGAAGTCTAGCAGTTTAGCTCTAAATCCTGGCCCCTTATCTGAAAGTAGCTCTAATGGTACCCCAAACTTGCAACATATTTCATCATACACAAATTTTGCCACATCCTTTGCAGTGATCTGTTTTACTGCTATAGCCTCTGCCCATCTAGAAAGATAGTCCACTGCCGTCAAAATATAGCTTTTGCCCCTGCTTGTGATAGGTAACGGGCCTATTGCATCAATCCTCCACTTTTCAAACACATCAAACGCCATAATGGTTTTTCGTAGCTCTGGCTTCAACACTCTCTTCCCAAATGCTTGACACCTATTGCAAGACCTACACCAATGGTGAACATCCTGGTGCAAACTAGGCCATACATACCCCTCTTGCAAAATCTTATGCAAGGTGATCTTTAGAGAAAAATGGCCACCACATGCGCCTTCATGATTCTCTTCCAACACTCTGTAAAGCTCCTCCCGCCAAGGTACACGTCTCAACACGAGATCAGCCCCTTTCATGTATAAGACATCACCAATCAATTTGTACCTGTATGCTCTACGCACAAAGCCATACTTCTTAGACTTCTGAATCTCCTTTGGAATGATTCCTGTTAGCAAAAACTCCTCTTCTTGAGCCAAACTTTCCCGGCCATGATAAAGAGGTAAATTGGTCCTCAACACGAATAGCTCCCCAATCATGCCTTGAGCTGCTTCATGTGCCTCTCCATTTAGAGCACGTTCAATGTGTCTGATGCTCCATGCTTCAAACTTTTTTAACAGGCCTTTAATTCTAAAGCACATTTCCTTCAATGAGGTGTTCTTGCTCTTCCACACACCCAGCACTTGCTTCACCACTAACAAGGCATCACCTTTTATGCTCAACCTTCGAACCCCATGCTTCAAACAAATGTGTAATCCGGCTTCCAATGTAGCATATTCAGCCTCATTGTTACTATGCGCATCCAATTTGAACCCTCTCTTGCATACTAGCTTCCCCTCTGGATCATAAAGTGCTATACCCCCTGAAGCTGCATCATGGCTCTTTCTGTATGAACCATCAAAGAACAACACATGTGCATTGCTGATTTGTGGCACTTCTTCAACTACCTTTCTCACCACCTCTTCCTTAACAATAAGGGGATTCTCCTTGTAGGTCAACAAATCAGCTAGGGTAGCCCTTGTACTATCTTCCACTAAAAAAAAGAACTCAAACTCTTGCAGCTCAATTACCCATTTCTTCACCACATTTGACATGTTAATACCATTAATTAACTGTGGCAAAAAGGCATAACTCGTCAAGAAAACAAAAGGCCGTGGTAGCAAGTAACGACGAAATCGTCGACAACCAAAAATTACACTGGCCATCACTAGCTCTACTTCCGATAACTTTCTCTCCGCTACCAACTTCACTCGGCTTGCACAATACACTCGCCTCATATAATGGCTGCCCTTCCCCTTTTGCAATAGCATGGCTCCAATGGCATCATCCCCTACTGATGGATTTACATTAAAAACTTTCTCCCAATCAGGAGCCTGCATGGCTGACAACCCCCCTAACACCTCTTTCACCTCTTGAAACACTTCTTCACACTTGTCATCCCATTGCAATGGGTCATGCTTTGCCACTTGCTGTAATGGATAAAGAAGCTACGAAGACAATGGAATAAACCGTGCCATGTACTTCACTTTGTGTATAAAGGTTGCCAATTGCTTCGTACTCATAGGTGATGGAAGAAGAATAATAGACTTCACCTTATCTGGATCAGCCTCAATGCCATTTTCTGACACCATATGGCCCAATAACTTCACCCTTGGCTGTGCTAGATGACATTTCTTTGGATTTAGTTGTCCTCCACATTCATCATATCGAGCCAATACCATCTGCAGCTTCTCATGGTGATCAGCCCTACTGCTATAGACACAGAAGTCATCCATAAAAGCTTTAACACAACTACCAATGAATGGTTCCAACACCCAATTTGCTCTCTCTTGATAGAAGGAAGGTCCATTTGACAACCCAAATGGCAATACTGTGTAGCAATAGCAGCCCCATGGCGTAATAAAAGTGGTCTTTGTGCGGTCTTTAAGAGCAATCTTCAATTGAAAATAGCCTGAAAAACCATCACACACACTATACCTCTCATAACCTGCCACTGAATCCAAGATCTGATCGATGAATGGAAGAGGATATGGGTTCTTCTTAGTGGCTGCGTTTAAGGGCTTAAAATCTACAAAAATCCTCCACTTCCCATCCTTCTTTGGACTGACTACTACTGGACTCACCCATTCTGTGGTCTCCACAGGGACTATGAACCCTGCCTTCAACAACTTGTCCACCTCTTCTCGCAAGGCTTCCATTTGCTCTTGACCCATCCTTCTTAGCCTTTGCCGCACTGGCTTAGCACCTTCTTTCAGCTCTATATGCATCTCTTCTCCTTTGAACCCTCTGATCTCTTCATATGAAGTAATGAACAAATCAGGAAAACTAGCCAGCATGTGCAAATATATATCCTTCTCCATAGCTAAGAGGTCTCCACTAATCATTTGAGTCATTAATTCCTGCTTCTTTGACAACTCAACCTTGGTTTGCATCAGCCCTTCAATCACTTCATAAGGCCCTTCACTTTCATCTTCAACTTCATTCGCAAATGCGACTAAACCACACTCCTGGATTTCTTTATCCATCAAAAGAAATGCAACATCAGCATCCTCATCACTGCTGGTAGTGCTATCACTGTCCTCATCTGTCACCGTGGAAGAGTCTTCATCACTAGACTCATCCTCATCTTCATAAAGCTCCTCTAATCGTTTCCTTGTGTCCATATTATAAAGCTTCTTGGTACCTGTCTTTCCATAGAGGCTAATTGTACCATGTCGCCAATCTTGAACAGCTCCCACTGCACGTAACCATGGTCTACCCAGTATAATAGGATATGCTCCCAACCCTGCTGGCATCACATGAAAATCAACCACTGCCTTTGCATCATATGCCTCCACTTCTAAGCTCTTTACAACACCCAAGCATTTTACTTTTTGATGGTTTGCCAATCTGATCCGAAACCCTGACACCCCAGCCACTGTGAGACCCATCTTCTCAACGCATGAGTGTGTTATGACGCATATTTGGGCTCCGCCATCCACATAACCTTGTCCCAAATTTTTCCTTTTATGCCACACATCTACTATTGGACAAATGTCTGGTAGCTCATCCATTGCCAACACCTTTACTGAACCTCTCTCTGGCTCTTTCTCCATTGGGTTAACCATCCTCTTCCACTGTCGCTTTAGCTTAGGCACCATCTCTATAAGCTGCCCAAAAGTAACATCTGCCTTCCTGCTCGTCAGATCCTCCCTCAAGTCATAGCTTAATTGCCCATCCCCTAGTGGAAAATCTGAAACATGAAACTTTCGACGAGCTCTCCTTTTCCTCTTGGCCTTGACATCCTTACTAGGACCTGGGGCACTTCTTCCTTCCTTATCCTCTGTGGTCCTCTTCCCAATAGGCATCACTAACGTATCCTCTAGCTTTGATGCCTTCTCCAAGGTGACTACACTTAGGACTTTTGTCTTTCCCTTTTCCTCCTAGGTCAGACCACTGGTTCCTTCGTCTCCCTTAATTTCGATGCCATAATCATTTGATCTAGTTAGCACCTGTCTTGGCAATGGATACATGTCTCCCCCCATCCTTGGTGGCTTATCACATTGCGGGCTGATGTGACCCAACTCTCCACAATTATAACATGTGGGCGTCTGCCTCCAAAACCTACTATTACTTTGTCCAACACCATTCCTAGGTCTTTCTTCACCTCCTGGCTGATTTGCAAACCGCCCTCGACCTCGATTATTTCCCACTTGACCTAGCATGTTTAGGTTGAGATTCTTCATCAGATCAACCACTTGCCTCATGTCTTGCCTTAGGCCATCATCTTGCACTGCTGTAGTGACCACTGCTGGCATAACGTGAGTAGTAACAGGAACCACTGGTTCATGATGAACCCCTGACATGCGCCCTTGTAAAGACTCTATAGGCTGAAATTCAGACCTCATTGGCAAAGACTCCACCCCTAACTAGCTCATTTTCCTCAGCTTCCACTCTTTGTTCCTTGCTACCTCTAGTGCATCCTCATATGTCCTAGGCTTCTTTAGCTCCACTCTCCAACGTATATTCTCCCAAAGACCAGCCAAGAACCTGTCCTTCTTCATCATGTCAGGCGGGGGTACCTGTGGTGCTAAAGCCTTGCACATTCGCTCCCATGCCAATGAAAACTTACGTATGTACGCATCTACTGGCTCACCTTCCTTTTGCACCAAAGCCTGTACTTCTTGCCACACCTTGTCAGGATCTTCTATCTTCACAAACTCCACTTCCAAACCATGTTGTAGATTGTCCCAACTCAACCTTACAGGTGGATCAGCCACACGCAACTCCTCTTCAAATGCTTTAGACCAAACTCGTGCGTCACTCTTCAAACAAATTTGGAGAAGGCGTAACATCTGCGCAGGGTCATGAATCTGGTTGCTAATGCAGGCAACCTCCATCTTTTCCAAAATTTCTTCCACATCTTCATCACTTCTTCCATGAAACTCCGGATAAGAGAAAGCCATGGCTACCCAAGTTACAATGCTTTGAGAACCCCTTTGAACACACGTGCAAGAACCCAAAACTTTTTACTACCCAATCCCTAGAAACCTCAATGGAGCTTAGCTTTAGATGAGAACAAACACATGCACATCAAATGAGTTTTCATAGTTGATCATCGGAATTACAACAGGCAAAGGACATTCCAGGATCTCTCTCAATCTTCTTGGCCCAAACATAAAGACTATGCGCTGCTGGAAAAAGATCTTCCTGGACACATGAACATTAATCTGAATTCTTTGAGTTAAATGAAAAGGAGTGAACTGAGGGCCATTTTGATCATCCATTAAAGCCAACCATGAAGCTCCCAAGAAGGCACACCTGACTCAACCTCTGATTTTGCCAAAATTTCAGCAGCATAATAGCATAAATGGCTCAAAATACCAAAAAACCAGCCATCATAACTTGGGAAAATTTCGACAGAGTTTCCCCAGAAGTAGAGCAGTAGGAACCCAAAATATAGACTGTCTATGTATGCATAAACTGTCAACAATAGAACCCGAGCATCAAGTAGGACTCACTAGTACATAGCCTATGGCGAGGTCACGAAAAGGGTGCTCCAGCTACCTGTATCACCGAAAGGATCTCCACATTTGAGAATCCCCCAGCTCAATAAAAACCTCACGCTATCGACCCTCACACGAAGGCTAATGCAAATCGCGTATAGTCAAGTCTCAGAAATGACTATCTTCCAAACCAAGTCTCAGAAATGGCTGGGACTGCCAAATACAACCAAGTATGGCTCCACAAATGCGTACAATGGCAATTTCCACAAGTAACGTACAATCCAGCAGACAATGCGCTCAAATAGGCGCCAAGTGATGCATTCCCACAACAACTGCAAGTGACATCACTACTAGTATATCACTGTACTCCAGCTACCTGTACCTGTACCTGTACCTGTAACCTGTAACCTGTAATCTGCAACCTGCAACCTGTAATCTAGAAGCTCGAAGCTCGAAGCAGAAGGTACTCAAAGAAGATCCTCCGTGGGGGCGCCAAAAGAATGTGAGCGGGATGAAAACACACACAGCGCCTCTATAACGACCCGACACACAAAACCCCAGTCTACAATGTCAAAGTGCTCAAATCCGACCTCGGATGAGCAGTTTAGGGCCAAAACAGGGCTCCAAAAACCCAAAAAAACACACCTGCGGCTGTTCCTCCTCTCTTCTCCACGTTTTTTCTGGTTTTCTCTCTCTTTTTTCAGTTCCCACACTTAGATTTATTAGTTGGGCACCCTTGGCCTTTTAGATGACCTCAAACGGACCCCGAACAGGCCAAAAACTGACCTCGCAGTGCATAGTTGTCACCTTTTTGCATCATTCGCACACCTGAGCTTTTTTTCAATAATGCATCTCTCCACCACGTGAAGTGGCCCCAAAAAGTGGTCCTAATGATGACCTTTCTGCATAATCCTCACCAGAAAACACCCACGTTGTGTTGGTCCTCATCCGCGTGCAAATATTGACCTCGTTCGCCCTCCTGACGCCACTAGATGCCATCTGACGCACCTGCTGACCTCACGTCGTCGGCCCGCGGATAGCTTCCTCGAGAAGTTTTACGCGCTACCAACTTCACTTTATTGCAGAAAAAACACACTAATACTGATAATAGTGAAAATCGCTGCACTATGTACATGCTGTCCTACCTGTACACATGTGGGCCCCACGTAACCACCTGGCTCTGGAAAATGGGCAATCCTTTATTTGATGCACCATGCATGTATATGTACATATGCGCAATTCCTTGCTCCAAAAAACTCCTGACACCGCCTAAATTTTAAAATATCCCGCCCAAATTTTGAAATTTCAAACTTTTTTATAAAAATTTAAATTTTACCACTTAAATTTAAAATATTCCACGCAAAATTGATTTTAAATTCAAGTTTACCACAAAAAGATATCATTATACCACCTAAATTCAAATATGCAAACCTCAAATCATTATATTGTACATAAATTCAAACAAATTCAAATTAACAAGCCTAAACTGATATTAGTTTGCATAGATATGAATTTATCAAACCTAAATTATGTCACCATGTTAGAGAGAGTGGTTAAAGAATTTGAACAAGGTCCACCACTTGTCCAACCTAGATACCAAGAAGGATTGAGTGTACAAGGTATTGTTTGGAGGTCCTTATAGTCCACTGGTCTCAAGGTGCACCACTTGTGGTAAGGGTCACCAAAAAGTGTATATATTCATCCAAAGAAATACACGTATTTTTTGTCTACATGTCCTATTTTCAACCATTTATGTCCATTAGGTGTATCACTAAACAACACTACTGTTTTTGAGAAACAGAAGTTACAATCATATCTACAAATGGATTAGAGGAAAATCAGCTCATCATACATCCAGAACTCGCTACAAGAATCGACTTTAACAGATCACGCAAGTAAGTCTTCCATTCAAGTTTACTAGTATTACAATGTGCTAGTTATTTGTGATATTTATGTATGTATATATACTATGTGTGCATATCGTAATTAAGTGTAATTGTGTATTTGCATTATGTATGAGTATTACAATGAAATAACACAAATATACATACATACACATAGATAACACAGACACACACATACATGAGCATGTATTTTCAAGAGAGAGATAGCAAGATACAGAGATAGATAGATAGAGAGAGAGAGAGAGAGAAATACTTGTTTTCTAGAGAGAGGAGAGAGAGAAAGATAACAGATTTCACTGTGTTTATGTATGTGGAAGAGAGGAAGACGATGTATGGGAATATGTGCAGATATTTTCAAGAGAGAGACAACAAGATAACAGATTTCACTGTGGTTATGTATGTGGAAGTGAGGAAGACGATGTGTGGGAATATGTGCATGTATTTTCAAGAGAGAGACAACAAGATAACATATTTCACTATGGTTATGTATGTGGAAGAGAGGAAGACGATGTGTAGGAATATGTGTATGTGTGTGGGGATATTTTTAAACTACGTATCTCTGTCTTTTGACGAGAGAGTGTGTGTGCAAGAAGAGTTACAGAGAACCATCTTCTCTATATGGAGAAACACAGAGAGTGAGAGAGAGAGAGAAATACCTATTTTTTCTCTATTCGTGAGGTGTGCAATGTCTCCTGAGAAGAAGCTATGCCTGATCCTGCCCTTCTGGAAAGCGTTGCGTACGCTGCTGTTTCTTTATCTTGTGCGCGAACTTTCAATCCTGTGCGCTCCACCTGTGTGTTGTTTACGATGCCGGGCTTGCTCCTCTACGTGCGCGTATACTCCAACTGTGTGGGATCCGTGTGCGCTTTCTGTGTGTTTGCTGCTCGCCTGCTTTCTCTGTGTGCGTTGCTCGTGCGCTCTCTCTGTGCCTAATCTTGATAGGGTTTATTAGAATGCCACGTATGCTACAAGTCCATGTTTTATCATAGGATTAAAAAAAACAAAAGCAATATAAAACATTAACCAATTCACACAGCCAAAATTAAAGAAATCATGGTTGAAAATATGCCGCCCCTTGACCCCGCCCGGGGCGCTGCCCCGGACCCCGCCCGAAACAATATCCCAAAATTAGCCTCCCAAGCCCCACCATCGAGAGCTCTATATTCCACATCCCCATCAAGAGCGCTACCCCCAAACCTCACGTGGAAGCGCTGCCTTGTCACCCCATTGTGGCATTGCCCTAAGACCCCGCATCTGGAGTGCTAAATGGGAACATTCTTCATTAGTGAACTTTTGAACATAAATTATATTTAGCATATACTTAAATATAATACAAATATTAACATATTAACTATACTACTAATTTACTATAGTAGTTCTAAATTATGTCCCATACTATATTTAAGGTGCCAAAGGTTTGGCCTTATGGTCCTAGATTTAGCCAAGTGGTCAACACATATAGGACCAAGTGCACACTGTGCCACAAAACTTGGCCACCACTTCACTTGCCAAAGTTTAGGCCACATGGTCAATCCTAAGTTTCCAATGTTCTTATTATGTCATCTTTTGCCTCGTGAAAACCTAGGCTTGTTTTCACATACTCAGGCACTTCAAGCCATAATAAATTTTCATTACTCTTCGGCAACCCTTTTGTTCAAGTCTTTGAAAAAACGTTGCTTAAGGCCACCCTAAACCATTTTCATTTAGGGGTGTCTAAAACTAGCTTTTTGGCAATTCGAGAAGAAAATGGTCAAAGTTTTATACTTAGTTTTAACCACTTGACCAATTCAAATATTGGAAAGCAAGGTCTTGTAATACTTTTCTTTGGACATCACACATTAACACTAGGTCCCTCACTTGTCCAAGCTATGCTCTAATACAATAAAGGGCTTTTGGTTTCAAGATGCACCACTTTCCCAACCTTGATTCCATTAAAGAAGCTAGCTCTACTTAGACATTTAATAGCAAGGTCCTGTAGCAGTTCACATTGAACATTTTCCATGGCAGCTAGGTCCACCACTTATCTAAGCTATGCTCTAATACAGTAAGGGGGTTTTGGTTTCAAGATCCACCACTTGTCCAAACTTGATTTGGGAAGCAAGGTCCTATAATATTTTGCTTTGGACATTCACCATTACAACTAAGTCCACGACTTCTCCAAGCTATGTTCTAATACACTAAGGACGTTTTGGTTTGAAGGAGAACCACTTGTACGACTTTGTTTTTGGAAGTAAGGTCTTTACATAGTTCACCTTGGACCTTGGACATTGGATACTACAACTAAGCCCACCACTTGTCCAAGCCATCCTCTATATATAGCCAAAGGGTTTGGGTTTCAAGATTCACCACTTTTCCAACCTTTCTTCCATTAAAGAAAGGAGGGGCATTATAACTAGGTCCACCAATTGTCCAAGATATGCTCTGATATAGAAAGGGGATTTTGGTTTCAATAATCCACCACGTGTTCAACCTTGCAAGACTCAAGGGATACTTGGACATTGGAAAGCATAGTCCTATAGTAGTTGATAGGTGGCAGTGGGTATAACAACTAGGTCCAACCTATGCTCTCATATAGCAAAGAGGCTTTGGTTTCAAGGTCCACCACTTGTCCAACCTTGCTTCCATTAAAGAAATGAGGGGCTACGTAAACATTGGCAAGCAAGGTAGAAAGGTCCTAAGGTATTTCACCTTGGATATTGGGCATTATAACTAGGTCCACCACTTGTCCAAGCTATGCTCTGATATAGAAAGGGGATTTTCGTTTCAAGGTACACCACGTGTTCAACCTTGAAAGCCTCAAGGGATACTTGGACATTGGAAAGCATAGTCCTATATTAGTTGATAGGTGGCAGTGGGTATTACAACTAGGTCCAACCTATGCTCTCATATAGCAAAGAGGCTTTAGTTTCAAGGTCCACCACTTGTCCAACCTTGCTTCCATTAAAGAAATGAGGGGCTACGTAAACATTGGCAAGCAAGGTAGCAAGGTCCTAAGGTGTTTCACCTTGGATATTGGGCATTATAACTAGGTCCACCACTTGTCCAATCTATGGTCTGATATAGAAAGGGGATTTTCGTTTCAAGGTCCACCACGTGTTCAACCTTGAAAGACTCAAGGGATACTTGGACATTGGAAAGCATAGTCCTATAGTAGTTGATAGGTGGCAGTGGGTATTACAACTAGGTCCAACCTATGCTCTCATATAGCAAAGAGGCTTTGGTTTCAAGGTCCACCACTTGTCCAACCTTACTTCCATTAAATAAATGAGGGGCTACGTAAACATTGGCAAGCAAGGTAGCAAGGTCCTAAGGTATTTCACCTTGGATATTGGGCATTATAACTAGGTCCACCACTTGTCCAAGCTATGCTCTGATATAGAAAGGGGATTTTCGTTTCAAGGTCCACCACGTGTTCAACCTTGAAAGCCTCAAGGGATACTTGGACATTGGAAAGCATAGTCCTATAGTAGTTGATAGGTGGCAGTGGGTATTACAACTAGGTCCACCACTTGTCCAACCTATGCTCTAATATAGCAAGGATGCTTTGGTTTCAAGATCCACCATAATTTCCAACCTTGCTTCCATTAATATAGCAAGGAGGATTTGGTCTCAAGGTTCACCACTTGTCCAACCTATGCAAACCTTTTCCATGTTGTAGCATGCTTTTTTGTTTGAAGAGTATTTTTCTATAACTATGGATTTAACAATGTAATCTTTTTCACTTACAGGATGGACTTTGAATCTGGGGAGAAAGTACATATGATACTTGACAATGAAATTGTTGGTATTGGCTGTGTGTGTAGAACAGATCCAGATTCCACTTGTGGTGGTACAAAGATAGGGCAAGGAAATGTCTCCATACTAGTGGAGGAATGCTTGAAGGATGTGGTCCTACCTTTTCCTACAATGGATACTTCATCTCTCCAAGGCTCATTATGGAGTGTTGTTCGATGGTCAAAGCTTCTTTTGCAATCTTTTGTATTAAATGGGAACTTAATTGATCCACAGGAAAGCTACAATGGTGATGAAGAACATGATCATTCTGATCCTCTAGTTACAGATGCAATACCTATGACAAGCCCAGAATTTGAAGCAATGATTCGAGAGTCTTGGAGAAATCAGAGGGTCCTTTTAAAAGATGACACAATGATGCAAACCATGAATGAAGGGACCATCTTATATGTATTTCCACATGATTATGTCAACTTTCAGGAACTTGGTCCTGATTGTGTGGGTGTGGGTATTGAAAGAGAAAATGCAAGCATTGATGATGTGGTTGAAGTGGGTAGCATCACTTTGCTAAAGTGGCCCATCAAGCAGACAACAATGTTGAATGCGAGCCCATTACAACTATTTGTTCCTGTTGATGGCATGCATGCTACATATGAGGATGTATCCAACGATGACAATGTTGGAAAAAAACTTGATGGGAGTAATGTTGTCCAGTTGTCAAGGAAGAGACGATACACTTTCATGAACAGGACTCAAAAATCAAAAGCAGCACCAGCTTCGACTTTTTACCTTTCAAACAAATCAATTCAAAGGGTATCATGCATTGATTGTTGTGCACAAAAATATTGCTAGTTTGCAGATCGTGATATGGTGACAAGGTTACGACAACAGTTTTGGGGAGAGTCTCAAAAATCACGCACTAATTATGTTTATGATGTTCTTTCTATATGTTATCAGAAAGATGAGAAGTCACGATACCAATTCAGGCTAAATGGCTCTATTGTTTGTTGTAGACCATGGTATGAGCTACATGGAATACCAAAGACATCATTTTATCGATACAAGGAGAACTTTGAAAATGGTGTGCGCCAATATGTACATGGGAACACATGTACATTGAGAAGGGGACTTCAACATACTAGTTTAGCAAGAGCACCACTAAATGAGTTTGTGGAAAACAACTCTGAGAAGATGCCACATAGAAGTAGAACACTACTAGATGGCTCAAGAGAGACTCAATTGGTGATTCCATCAATATACAAACAAGTGGATATTTTATGTGAAATCAACACGACACTTGACCAAATGGGCTATGAGAAGAAGCTATCCCAGTCTTCTTTTGGTAGAATTTGGAACAAAGAGTACCCACATGTCACTTTAACAAAGACGAGTGAGTTCTCTAAGTGCAATATTTGTAGCTCAGGCAAGGTTAGAAGCTAAACCTTCTCTTGAAGAGAGAGCTCTTCTCTTGAGGGAGAGAGAAGTTCACATGGCACAACAAAAGAGTTGCAGAAGCCTATATTATGCATGGCGCACGTATTCAGAAACTCAACCACAAAAATATGTATGCATAATCCATGATAAGATGGATCAAAAGAAGGCTGCCATTCCTAGATTACGCATTGTTCCCAAGGGTGTGGATTCAGGATATAATCTACAGGTGGCATTGATTGGCATGATCACTCATGGACATGGAGAAGGTCATTACGAACACTTTGTCTTGAATGGTTTGTGGCCAGCTGATCCAAATCTTACAATTGGCTCAATTGCTAATTGTTTACATAACCTAGAGAGGATAGATAAGCATCCTCTTGGTGATCTAGTAACAAATGGACTTCCAAGGAGCAATATTTCACTACTACATGCTTTGAACTCAAGGGATGCTTTGGACTACCATAACTTGAGTGATGGAAAAGAGCCCATTGTGCAGTCGTCAGAAATTGCAGAAGAGGAATTGGGGTCAACAATTGCAGATTGCCAGAGAACTTGTTGCTACAATTGGATAATTGTGCAGGGGAAAACAAAAATCGATACTTATTTGCCTATTTGTCAATGCTTGTTTCAAGGGGTGTTTTCAAAACCATCCAGCTGGGATTTTTAATGGTTGGGCATACACATGAGGACATAGACGCCATGTTTAGTAGGTTTTCAGAGAAGCTGAGAGTTACACAAACCTATACTTTGCCACATTTAATGGATACATTACGAAACAGCTCATCTTCATCTCCAGCTCCATTTTTTCTCACAAAGATCCTCGATTTCAAGCAATATTGTGATGGCTATCTTTGTGATGGACAAGACATACTTGTTGGACAATCCAAACCGCTTCAGTTCAGGTTCTTTATGCAGGATGAGACACCAATGATGCAATATAAGGCACATGTAGGTGTATCAAGTTCGAGTGGAAGTATTCGCCTTTGGAAAACAGACACAGAAGGCAATCCAATGTTACCACATGGAGATCCACCTCTAGTACAAATGGCGGAGTATGTCAAGGCCCACGAAGAAGTCATTTTGGGGCTAAAGAACTATATAAAATTTTGGAAAAATTTAGGGAATGGTTCAAGTATTCCGCGATATTATAGACCCGTGATAGATTATTGGAGTAAGATAATTGAAGAGATTGGAAAAGCAATCATATCAGAGGGAGTCTTGTATGAAATGTTTTGGCCAAAAACTCAAGAATATTCTCACCTACAAAGCACTACAATGAATTTGCAACAAGGAGCAGAAAGATTCCTAGGCCTTGAAGAGTTGAACGATCATTTTTGTGGGCCTCAATGAGATAGGCCAAGGGAAGAGTTTGACCCTATGTCTGATGCGCACCAAGGTGACTTTCTTATGCTTGTTCCGAGTGACACAGAAATCTATCCAGTGTGGCTTGCAATGGCTTTATCTGACATTGATAATGATCCTACATCACCAAACTACAGAAAACTCTTGATTCAATATTGGGCACCTTGCGCGAGAAAAAGTGGGATGACAGATACTCAAGCTTACAGCAATTTTTGGAAGGGTTATTGGGCTGTCAACTATAAGGACCCACAAGTGTGGGAAACTGTAGATGCAATTGTTTGGTCCTGGAGACCCAACAAAGAAGGACCATTTTCTAGAATAAAGATTCCAGAAAGGCATGCTCTAAAAGCCAAAGAAGGCCTCACTCGTGCACATCAACCACACTTGGATCAAAGTTCAGATATGGTATCAAATGTGGAGTAGAATTATGTGGAGCTTCTATTGTGACTATACTAGTCAGTTTGTAAACAAAATCTTTTTTGTATCTTCCTTTGTTTTATGTAATTTATAGTTATTATTCAAATCCATGTGTTGTACATCCTCTTGACTTTTGGTGTTTATCAACACCACAATCCTATGAGATTTTCACTTTATTTACTAACCACACACCTCAATTTTTCCCACTTTAAGTGGAAAATTTCCAAATTACATGAATTTAGTCGATTTGGAGATTCCCATAATGTGAGATTTTTACCAAAATACCTAATATGGTCTTTGCACGTCTACATCCATGGGACCTCTTCCATGCATCTCTATCCCTTTCTCTAGCTGCGTGGGCTTCCAAGTACATATTGACCCATTTGGTCATGATAGTGGCATTGAATAAAGAGTAGTTGTTGACTATGGCATGAAACTCTCTATCCATGACCAAGAGTGAGCCTTTTCCACTGGGAATGGTTGAGTGCTTCCTAGGATCCTCTTCTTCACTCCACAGACGAGGCAATGATGGATCCACTGTGATGAGATACTGTGAGACATACACAAATGCCTCTTGCACCACCCAACCTTCTGCCATGCTCGCCTGAAAACATTAAAACCACATATTTTTATTAGTAACTCCATAGCGTTTAAATGCTATCTATATTGTATTTATTTTGCATACCTCCGGTTGTGACCTCAATCTAACAAAATCCTTTAAAGTCTTCAAGAATATCTCCAAGAAGAACATCCATCCAGAGTGAACCACCCCACAAATGGCAATCTCCTCAACAAGGTGAAGCAATAGGTGTATTTGGCTAACAAGGATTGTACGTGGGAATGCATTCTCAATAGCATACACTGCCTCTACTGCTAGCTGATGGGCTACTAGTATGGCTTCTACTTCTATCTCCTTGGAGCTCACAAATCTACAGGGCAAACGTTATATAGTAGATGAAAAAAAAATTCCAAAGTTCATGCATGCACAACATGATATAGTACTTGAAAAAAACCCATTACCTCACAATCTCACCCACTTTGAATATTGTAGCCTTCACCTTAGTGTCCCCATAACCACTAATAGTTATGGGAAGTACAAACTACAAGCAATAAAACATCTTAGTGAATGTCAACCTATATATAAGGACACATAGACACCAAAAATTGTTCTACTCTTACCTGAAGGATTTTATGCCAATCATGGGATTTCAATCCATACAATTGAGTGGAGCCACCCTTTTTGGTTTTTGTGAAAGCACCTTTGAGTGACTGCATATATCCCGTTGGAGTTCTGATGGATGAAATAACTTGCTTTGTCCGCTCTTGGTCTGCCTTTGACATTATCCACGGTGCTTTTGGGAGAATCATCTTTCCCCGCTCTTCCATGCGGGGCGTGGCTGAAGGGGAGAGACGTCTAATGGATCTTAAATCTTCCCTAGCACCCAATGAATCCTTCTTGCCAATTATGTGATCCCATATAGCTTGCCCAACATTTTTGAATACATGCATAGGGTCCAATAAGTGCTGAATTTTCAACGAAGCCCAATAGGGTAGCGACAAGAAGATTGAGTACCTCGACATACCCTTTGGCAACCCATTGGGAGGCGGTGAGGTACCATGATGCTCCTCCCAATGCTTCGCCCAATTAGCCATGTTCCAATGAAATGGCTGCACTCCATTGATAGGGGGAGCATATCTACGATGTGAAGGAGGTAGGAAGCGATGGTTGTTGGGATAGATCACCTTCCCAAGAAGAGGAGGTCTCTCTGTCACAAGGGAAGGGCCACAAGTGGGCCACGCACTATGTCCAGATGTTTCCAATCCTGCCAAGTGGTAAACAAACGTTACACATGAGACGATAAACCTAAAGCAAAGAGTACAACTAACATGTGCATACTTACCAAATACCTCTCCAAATCCTGGGTAATCATGTATGGTCCACATGAGGATGCACTTGATGACGGCATTGCGGTCTCGTGGTGGCCGTGAAATGTCAATGACATCTATGCCTCTCCATAGTTCTTGAAGCTCATCAATAAGAGGCTTCAGATATACATCCATGTTTTTTACCTTGTGCTTTCCTGGAATGAGAAGTGATAGTAAAATGTTTCCCTTTTTTGTTGCCTCCCAAGGCGGAATATTGTAGTTTACAACAACCACCGGCCAAGTGCTCCATGAAGTAGAGCGGTGCCCAAATGGATTCACTCCATCACTAGCTAACCCAATCCTCAAGTGACGAGGCTCATCCCTGAACTCTGGCCATGTGTCCTCTATGTGCTTCCACGCTGGTGAGTCAGCTGGCACTCTCATAATACCATCTGTGGAGCGGTTTTTTGCATGCCAACTCAAAAGCTCGCTCGTACCCTTCGATCTAAACATGTGTTGGATATGAGGGATGAGTGGAAAATGCCTCAAAACTTTACGTGGAATTCTATTGCTCTGCATTCCTTCTTTGAACCTAGGCTCCCCACACGATGGACATGTGTCACAATCGGCATGCTCATTACGAAAGAGCACACAATTGTTCACGCAAGCATGAATGCGATCATAATCCATCCCTAATGCAGTCACCACTTCGCGGGCCTTTCGTCTGTTCTCTGGCATGTGATTGCCAGCTGGCAGAATCTTTCCTAGCAATCTATCACAAGAAGAAAGTACATTAGAAGCTAATTTATGCACTCCACAAGCATCCTTCACAATCTGTAAACATACCTCAAAAGTGCGTCGACACTAGCATTGCTCTATCCAAACATCGCCTGAAGGTTAAGGACTTCGAGAGAAGCCCTTAAAATGGAGTAAGAGCATCTATCATATAGTGCGGTGTGTGCCGAATCGAGTAGCTCACTCCTCGTTCGCTCAGAAGCTTCTTCGCATGCACACTCTGGTTCATGCTCCTCCTCTCGTGCAAAGAGATCCTCAACCATTCTATGCAAATGGTCGTCTTCTGCATCCACGTAAGGAGATGGGATGTGGTCACTCGGATAAGAGGGAGCAGCAGTACTTGGCTGATTTGATGTGCTTCCTCCCTCTCTAATGGATTCCTGGCGCATGCGCTCTTCCACCCTCCTTTCCCCTCCTCCACCAACCACACGCCAATGTGGGGTGACGTCAATAGCCGCAACAATTCGCGGATCGTTTGTTTCCATCCGTGCACGCTTGCGAGGATCGTCCCATAATCCATAATCTTCTACATGGCTCAAGCATATCCGTCGAAGTCGAGCAATGGCGCATTTGCACCGCACTCATGGGCATGGTAATCACTCCGCCAACCATCGTGATCTATCCGGTTCAGTGGACGGGCCAAAATCATCCCAAGCAACCTACATTAATAAATTACATACACTAATTAAAATCAAATTACCAAAGAATGTTAATAAAATATCAATAAAAAGTAAAAATTAACCATTTAGGTAAAAATGTCAATTTCAAAGTACTAGAAATACTTTCATTTTATATATATTTTATAAAAAACATAGTACCAATAGATTGTGAGGATCAATAGTAATAATGTCAGAACGTGGCCATCTGTTTATTTGGCCCGAATTTGCGCCGCGGTAATATACGCGGTAATGTTTGCGGTAAGAGACGCGATAATGCTCGTGGTAATAGGAGAGGAAAATCAAATTTCAAATTTTTTTATAAATAGGGGCACCTGCGTGCCCCGCGAAGTTCAAAGCCCTAAAATTCGAATTTCATCGTCTTCTCCACAGAAGCCGAGAGCGCGAACCTCACAACCTTGAGCTCTACCTCCATCTCTACTCTTCTACTCTCCACCATCTCTACTCTTCCACTCTCCTACCCTCTCCCAACAAGCGCTTCAATTCCATGTAAGTTTTGTTGTTATGTTTTTTGATTTTTTCACAGGCATACACACACGTGCATACACACACACACGCATACACACATGCATACACTCATACACACGCATGCACACACATGCATACACACGCACTAATTAGTGCATGTGTACGTTCTTTACACACTAATTACACACTAATTAGTGCATGTGTTCTTTACACACACTAATTAGTGTAAGTAAAGACACACCAAAACTTAAATTTGTTAATTATTAGTTACTTGCAAAATCTAAACTTGTTAGATTTTATTACTTGCATAACCTAATATGTTAAATTTGGGATTGGCCATGCACACACTAATTAGTGTGTGTTAACACACACTAATTAGTGTGTGATTAGTGTGTGCATTGACCAATGTGATTGGTCAATGCACACACTAATTAGTGTGTTATTAGTGTGTGCATTGGCCAATGTGATTGGTCAATGCACACACTAATTAGTGTGTGATTAGTGTGTGCATTGGCCAATGTGATTGGTCAATCCACACACTGTAAAGAATGAGGATGCAAGAGATCTACACAAGACAAGCACAAAGCACACAGAGATGGAAAGCTTCTTCTTCTTCTACGCAGAAAAGAGAGTACAAAATGACTAAGTGCTAAAGCTGAAAAGTAGCACATATGTACATGCGGTCACTAAGTGTGAACTCGCTAGAAGCGTACTAGGCTGGCACTATAAGTGTCGTCCAGTTGTAGAATCACTGGCAGAGATCCTCCGTGTCGGTCACCTAACGCGCCAGTGAGTAAATGTCGTAAGCGGCCAAGACCCATAGTGGATGCCAGCTCAAGGTGTAGAGCTCGACATCTCAACACTCCCCCTCGAGCTCTGCATGTCGCCCGCCAACACTCGCTCTCGAACGTAGTGGTAATGGACCTCTATGTGTTTGGTCCTGGCATGGAACACTGGGTTCCTAGCCAACTGCATGCTGCTGAGGTTGTCACAATGGATGAAAATCTGCTGCTCCACCTGCACTCCCAAGTCCTCAAGTAATGTCCATAGCCAAGCTACCTTGCACGCCGCAACTGCTGCACCTCTGTGCTCGGCCTCTGTGCTCGATAAAGCAACTGTAGGCTGCTTTTTGCTGCTCCAAGTAACAGCAGCACTCCCAAAAGAGAACATGAAGCCACTCGTAGATCTCCTATCAACAATGCTACCTGCCCAATCTGCATCTGTATACCCATACAATGCTAATGGTGCATCTGCTGCATAGAACAATGCGTAGTCAAGAGTCCCTTGCACATACCTAAGTGTGCGTCACACTCCATCCAAATGTGGCTTCCTCGGAAGCTGCATGAATTGACTCTCCAAGCCTACTGTGTAGCTCAAGTCTGGCCTCGTGATAGTCAAGTAGATTAGACTACCCACAATATTCCTGTACATATTGACATCCTCAACAACATCACCCTTCTTTGCACTCAGCTTTGCATTCACATCCAAGGGAATAGAAATTGGCTTACAATCAGCCATACCATACTTTGACAACATGTCCAAAGCATAATGTCTCTGTGACAGCCATACACCCTCTGGAGTCCTGATCACCTCAATGCCAAGAAAGTAGCGCAACTCGCCTAAATCTTTCATTTCAAACTCCTATTTGAGAAGACCCTTCACATGGTCAATCTCCATAGCATTGTCACCAACAATAATAAGGTCATCTACATATATGGTAATGACCACAATCCCCACATCACTCTCACATACATAGAGTGAATGATCCGCATGAGCTCTCCTAAAACCAATACTGACAAGATACTTGGTAATCCTGTCATACCATGCTCTAGATCCCTGCTTCAAACCATACAAAGCTTTGAGAAGTCTGCATACATAATCTGGGTAACCTGGATCGACATAGCCAGGTGGCTGATCCATATACACTTCCTCTTGCAACTCACCATTCAAGAAGGCATTCTTTACATCCATTTGATGCATAATCCATCCTCTAGATGCAGCCACTGCTATGACAGCTCTCACAGTCGTCATCTTTGCCACTGGAGCAAAGGTCTCCTCATAGTCTATGCCGTATGTCTGTGCATAACCCTTTGCGACCAGCCTTGCCTTGTGATGCTCAATGTTACCATCAGCCTTATGCTTGGTTTTATACACCCATTTATAGCCAATAGCTTTCTTGCCACTTGGCAATGGCACCAACTCCCATGTGTCGTTTGCTTCCAATGCAGCCATCTCTTCATTCATTGCATCATCCCAATGCACATTTCCAACTGCATCCTCAAAACATGTGGGCTCCACATCCTGTATCACCTTAGCCATGTAGGCTTGGTGATGCGCTAGATACCCATCATAAGTCAATTTTTGAACTGGATTTTTGACTCTATTAGATCTGCGCGGTCCTGGGTCACTCCTTTGCCCTCTAGCATCTTCTTGTACTTTCCTTACACCAGGTGTCTTGACAACTGGAATTCCAAATTCCTCATCAAGACTTTGTTCAGAACCATCTGAATCCATGTCTATATGTGAAAAACCTGATGATGCATCAGGCATAAAGGGAGGTTCATCAACCTTTTCCTTTCCTTTTCGTGATACATTCCCTGTACCTGTTGGTGGAGTAACCTGCGTACGTAGTCTACCATTCCATGGTTTCTCAACAGAGCCACGAGAAGAGGACTCTTATGGTCCACTCAAAACCTGTGACTGTGGCCTCACATTTTGTACAACCACATCATCTTTTACATCAGCCCCAATAGTGCCATGTGCATTACTGTACCAGCTGCTCATCTCATCAAAGACTACATCTCTGCTCACTCGTAATTCTCGTGTAGTAGGATTGTAGCACTTGTACCCCTTTTGTTCAAGGGAATATCCCACAAGAATACATTTTTCTGCTTTAGGATCCAATTTCCTATGCAACTCATATGGTACATGCACGTAAGCTATGCAGCCAAACACTTTCAAGTGTGCCAAATCAGGCTTTGTACCTGTAAACTTTTCCTCAAGTGTTACATCATGCACCGCAGCTGTAGGTGTCCTATTCATAATGTACACAGCTGTATTTACAGCTTCATTCCAAAAATGATGAGGCATGTTCTTCTCATTCATCAATGCACGTGCAACCTCTGCAATGTGCCTGTTTTTCCTTTCTGCGACCCCATTCTGTTGTGGAGTATATCTGCATGTAAACTGCCTGCGTATACCATGCATTCGCAGAAAATCTGAAAAATCATTGGAGAAGTACTCTCCCCATCCATCTGACCTCAATGTCTTGATTTTCATATCTGTCTCCTTCTCAATCATGACTTTGAAGTCTTGAAAGTGACCAAACACTTCACTTTTGTTACGCATGAAGTAGACCCATACTTTGCTTGTATGGTCATCAATGAAAGAGACATAATACCTGCAACCATGTATACTTACAGTATCGGTTGGACCCCAAACATCTGTGTGCACCACCTCAAGTGGCTTTTTACATACATTGCGCTCATGTGGAAATGAGCCCTTTGACTGTTTTCCAAACTGGCATGCTGCACACACTTTATGCATACCATCCACCTTGAATTTGGGCAAACCTTTTACAATCTGTTTTGATTGCATGCTGCGCAATCTCTGCTCATTGACATGGCCAATGCGTTTGTGCCAAATGTCAACATCAGCCACAACACCTGTGCCCTGTGCAAATAATGCAGCTTTTACTTCAGGCATGTCTACATTCAGCGTAAACATTCTGCCCACACATTTGCCCTCTGTGATCAGCTTACAGCCATTCTGGAAATCTTCTACATAACAGCCATTTGGATTGAAGCAAACTTGCAAACCTTGCTCAACCATTTGTCTAACAGAAACAAGATTCTTTGTAATGTTTGGGACATGAAGTACATCTGCTAAGTACTTTGATTTCCCACTCTTCGTATTTAGAGGTATGTCCCCTAAATGAGCAATGGGGTGAGCTGTGTCATTTTCTGTCTACACATAGCCTGACACATCTGGTTTGCGCATATCTCTAAACCACTCTCCACGAGACGTCATGTGATTAGAGGCACCTCAATCCACATACCAAAAATCATCTTGGGTGGAATTCTCTGCAGTCATTGTATTCATTACATGCTGCATAACAAACATGCGCTCGTTTTTGCTGTCATCTGTATCTCTGCTAGTAGATGCATAGTTGCCATGTTCTCTCTTTCCACTTGCTTTTCCCTTTGGACAGTCACGTGACATGTGACCTCTTTCACCACAAGTCCAACATTCTCTGCTATCTGCAGTATGTTGCTGCCTGCTTGATCCTGCACCATGACCTCTTTGACTCCCACTGCCTTGAGACTGGTTTCCCTTGCCACCTGTATTGTTTTGATTTCATTGACCTTTCAGAAATTGGCCCCTGCAACCCCTTGGGCCTCGACCACGACCTCTACCTCTACCTCTGTTGGAGTTAGAATAGAAGGCCTGTTCAGAATTATTTCTGCCATGAGAAGAAGATGTGTCAAGGTTCTTCTCCTCAAGAATAAGCATAGAAATCAAATCTTGGAACACGGGGATGTCGTCTCTTGTATTCGTGGAAGACCTAAAATGTACATACTCATCTCCTAGACCATCCAAGCATGCACGGACAATGTCATCGTCTTCCACTGAGACTTTAATAGATCCAAGAGCCTCAATGATACTCTTGATCTTCAAGGCATAATCATTGATGGAGAGGTTGTTCCTCTTAACCTGATTTAGCTCCGACTTTAGTTGAAGCTTCCTGGCCTTGGTGTTCACCTCGAACACTCTGCCTAAGTTTCTCCATGCAATGGCGGGGGTTTCAGCATCCTGTAGACAGCCCATCATGTCATCTGTGATGCTCATAGAAAGCCAATACATCACTTTGCTCTAGCCTTGTTGCCAGTCCCTCAAAGCTTTCCTTTGTTCTGCTGTAGCATTTGCTTCAGGAATCTCTGGTTCCTTTTCATTGTCTCCTTCTACATAGTCCCAATAACCTTTTCCTTTTAGAAAATTTGTTATTCTGAACTTCCATGCAAGGTAGTTATTTTTCTCAAGCTTCTCAGTAACAATCTGACTGAAACCGTCAGACATCTTGAAGCACTAAGACAAAATAGCTGCAATCTGCAAAAACCTGCAAATCTGCTGAACCTGCTATCGTGGTACCTGTAACGCTTCCTACAGTCAACGAGTGTCCACAATCAAGCGTACATACAACCACTGTACTTGTACATTAAATCTCTGTATCTCTGTATAAGTGATGCTCTTGCTCTCTTAGCCTCTCTTGCCTGCACCAGGCTCTGATACCATGTAAAGAATGAGGATGCAAGAGAGCTACACAAGACAAGCACAAAGCACACAGAGATGGAAAGCTTCTTCTTCTTCTTCACAGAAAAGAGAGTACAAAATGACTAAGTGCTAAAGCTGAAAAGTAGCACATATGTACATGCGGTCACTAAGTGTGAACTCGCTAGAAGCGTACTAGGCTGGCACTATAAGTGTAGTCCAGCTGTAGAATCACTGGCAGAGATCCTCCGTGTCGGTCACCTAACGCGCCAGTGAGTAAATGACGTAAGCGGCCAAGACCCGTAGTGGATGCCAGCTCAAGGTGTAGAGCTCGAAATCTCAACACACACTAATTAGCGCTCATTAACACACACTACAAGAGGCTCTTCATATTAGCGACGCTCACACGGCGACGCTCAAAAAAAAATTCCCGGCGTCGCTATAAGCGTCGCTATGAGAGTCGCAAATTTACAAAGAAATTTGCGACGGTCATAGCGACGCTTATAGCGACGCTCATAGCGACGCCGGCTGGGGTAAAAAAATAACCGAGCGCGCCCAAAAACTCAGATCTTAGATCTGAGTTTTTCGGCGCCCTCAAGCAAGGAGCAGGTAACGCTCTCCCTCACTCTCTCTCTCTCTCTCTCTCTCTCTCTCTCTTTTTCTTCTCCACACACACACACGAGGAGAGGAAGGAGAGCCAGGTATGCTCCTTCCCTCTCCTCATTCTCATGTTCCCTTCCCCTCTTTCTCTCTCCCTCTCTCTCTCTCTCACACACACACATAGTGTTTTTGAGAGAGAGAGAGAGAGAGAGAGAGAGTACAAACAAAAACAAAAACGCACACACACATACATAAACAAAGAATGCACACACACATTGAGAGAGAAAAAGAGAGAGAGAGCATGCATAAACAAAAAACGCACGCATTGAGAGAGGAAAAGAGAGAGAGAACATGCATAAACAAAAAACGCACACATTGAGAGAGGAAAAGAGAGAGAAAACATGCATACGATCCAAAAAAACGCACACACATTGAGAGAGAAAGAGAGAGAAACTAATTTAACGTCGTAGGAAACTAATTGAAATCAAAAGACCTAAAGATCTAGCCGACGAGAAGTTGAACTCAAGACCTATTATTCAAGAGGGAAATGGCATAATCAATCTATCATACTTGGCATGGGTGATAGAAAGGTTATACCATTTATCTCTTTTTATTGGCACACACATCCACACACGCGCACACACACAAGAAGAAGAGAGTTATAATGTCGTAGGAAACTATCTTAAAAGACGTTAAAGATTAGGTTATATGTAGACTTACATTAAATTAGATTTAGGTTTATTTTTAACTAGATTTACGTTTATTTACGCTAGATTTAGATTTACGTTATATTAGATTAGATTTAAGTCTCCATAGACTGCGATGCCTGCACGAAGCGGGTGAAGAAAGCCCTCAATGGAATATAGGGTATTGCTGCCTTCACTCATGGTGGGCTCCGTCGATCCAAAAGTACTGGTGAAATGTCTTCAGAAGATAGGGAAGAAGGTGGATCTTCAGGGCGGCAAGAGTCACTACATCCCCGACACAATGACCATCTAGACAACCTCTAGTCATTAGACTTACGTTAAATTAGATTTAGCTTTATTTTTAGTTAGATTTACGTTTATTTAGATTTATGCTTATTTACGTTATATCGAGTCCACGCAAGAATTACTTACCGTTTAGGGTTTAGAGTTAGACGAACAGTGAAAAGATCTACTGTGAAAAGATGTTAAGATGAAGTGAAGTGCTACAGCTAGAGAAGAGGCAAAGGGGTTTTCTCCACTACATGCAGTATCATGTAGACGTTGTCAGGAGTTTTTTGGAGCAAGGAATTGCACATATGTACATATACATGCATGGTGCATCAAATAAAGGATTGCCCATTTTCCAGAGCCAGGTGGTTACATGGGGCCCACATGTGTACAGGTAGGACAGCATGTACATAGTGTAGCGATTTTCACTATTATCAGTATTAGTGTGTTTTTTCTGCAATAAAGTGAAGTTGGTAGCGCGTAAAACTTCTCGAGGAAGCTATCCGCGGGCCAACGACGTGAGGTCAGCAGGTGCGTCAGATGGCATCTAGTGGCGTCAGGAGGGCGAACGAGGTCAATATTTGCACGCGGATGAGGACCAACACAACGTGGGTGTTTTTTGGTGAGGATTATGCAGAAAGGTCATCATTAGGACCACTTTTTGGGGCCACTTCACGTGGTGGCGAGATGCATTATTGAAAAAAAGCTGAGTGCCAGGTGTGCGAATGATGCAAAAAGGTGACAACTATGCACTGCGAGGTCAGTTTTTGGCCTGTTCGGGGTCCGTTTGAGGTCATCTAAAAGGCCAAGGGTGCCCAACTAATAAATCTAAGTGTGGGAACTGAAAAAAGAGAGAGAAGACCAGAAAAAACGTGGAGAAGAGAGGAGGAACAGCCGCAGGTGTTTTTTTGCTCATTTTGGAGCCTGTTTTGGCCGTAAACTGCTCATCCGAGGTCGGATTTGAGCACTTTGACATTGTAGACTGGGGTTTTGGGCCGTTCCGGACGCGATGGCGCTGTCCATTTTGTCAAATTACTCACTCTTTTTCTGTTGTTTTTCTGTGTAATCTTCTCCGGTGAGTGAAGCTTCTTCTCCAATTTGTGATTGTATCTGGTATCTTTTACCCATATTGTGTGAGCTGTTTGCCCCATTGGTGTTGGCCCAAGCTCATTTGTATCTAAACATCAGAAGTTATCCTCTTTTGAGCTGAGTTTTGTGTGTGTGTGTGTGTGTGTGTGTGTGTGTGTGTGTCTCTGTGTGGAGTGGGCAAGTGGATAGTCTCTCTCCTCTCACTCCAGAGGTGTGTTCCCTGTCTCGGCCAGGTGTGTTGTGTAAGCCGAGTGGTGCCCCATAGTGTGTGTGTGTATCTTCCCAAGAGTGTGTGTCGGGTCGTTATAGAGGCGTTGTGTGTGTTTTCATCCCGCTCACATTCTTTTGGCGCCCCCACGGAGGATCTTCTTTGAGTACCTTCTGCTTCGAGCTTCGAGCTTCGAGCTTCGAGCTTCGAGCTTCGAGCTTCGGGATTACAGGTTGCAGGTTGCCGATTACAGGTTACAGGTTACAGGTTACAGGTACAGGTACAGGTAGCTGGAGTACAGTGATATACTAGCAGTGATGTCACTTGCAGTTGTTGTGGGAATGCATCACTTGGCGCCTATTTGAGCGCATTGTCTGCTGGATTGTACGTTACTTGTGGAAACTGCCATTGTACGCATTTGTGGAGCCATACTTGGTTGTATTTGGCAGTCCCAGCCATTTTTGAGACTTGGTTTGGAAGATAGTCATTTCTGAGACTTGACTATACGCGATTTGCATTAGCCTTCGTGTGAGGGTCGATAGCGTGAGGTTTTTATTGAGCTGGGGGATTCTCAAATGTGGAGATCCTTTCGGTGATACAGGTAGCTGGAGCACCCTTTTCGTGACCTTGCCATAGGCTATGTACTAGTGAGTCCTACTTGATGCTCGGGTTCTATTGTTGACAGTTTATGCATACATAGACAATCTATATTTTGGGTTCCTACTGCTCTACTTCTGGGGAAACTCTGTCGAAATTTTCCCAAGTTATGATAGCTGGTTTTTTGGTATTTTGAGCCATTTATGCTGTTATGCTGCTGAAATTTTGGCAAAATCAGAGGTTGAGTCAGGTGTGCCTTCTTGGGAGCTTCATGGTTGGCTTTAATGGATGATCAAAATGGCCCTCAGTTCACTCCTTTTCATTTAACTCAAAGAATTCAGATTAATGTTCATGTGTCCAGGAAGATCTTTTTCCAGCAGCGCATAGTCTTTATGTTTGGGCCAAGAAGATTGAGAGAGATCCTGGAATGTCCTTTGCCTGTTGTAATTCCGATGATCAACTATGAAAACTCATTTGATGTGCATGTGTTTGTTCTCATCTAAAGCTGAGCTCCATTGAGGTTTCTGGGGATTGGGTAGTAAAAAGTTTTGGATTCTTGCACGTGTGTTCAAAGGGGTTCTCAAAGCATTGTAACTTGGGTAGCCATGGCTTTCTCTTATCCGGAGTTTCATGGAAGAAGTGATGAAGATGTGGAAGAATTTTTGGAAAAGATGGAGGTTGCCTGCATTAGCAACCAGATTCATGACCCTGCGCAGATGTTACGCCTTCTCCAAATTTGTTTGAAGAGTGATGCACGAGTTTGGTCTAAAGCATTTGAAGAGGAGTTGCGTGTGGCTGATCCACCTGTAAGGTTGAGTTGGGACAATCTACGACATGGTTTGGAAGTGGAGTTTGTGAAGATAGAAGATCCTGACAAGGTGTGGCAAGAAGTACAGGCTTTGGTGCAAAAGGAAGGTGTAGATGCGTACATACGTAAGTTTTCATTGGCATGGGAGCGAATGTGCAAGGCTTTAGCACCACAGGTACCCCCGCCTGACATGATGAAGAAGGACAGGTTCTTGGCTGGTCTTTGGGAGAATATACGTTGGAGAGTGGAGCTAAAGAAGCCTAGGACATATGAGGATGCACTAGAGGTAGCAAGGAACAAAGAGTGGAAGCTGAGGAAAATGAGCCAGTTAGGGGTGGAGTCTTTGCCAATGAGGTCTGAATTTCAGCCTATAGAGTCTTTACAAGGGCGCATGTCAAGGGTTCATCATGAACCAGTGGTTCCTATTACTACTCACGTTATGCCAGCAGTGGTCACTACAGCAGTGCAAGATGATGGCCTAAGGCAAGACATGAGGCAAGTGGTTGATCTGATGAAGAATCTCAGCCTAAACATGCTAGGTCAAGTGGGAAATAATCGAGGTCGAGGGCGGTTTGCAAATCAGCCAGGAGGTGAAGAAAGACCTAGGAATGGTGCTGGACAAAGTAATAGTAGGTTTTGGAGGCGGACGCCCACATGTTATAATTGTGGAGAGTTGGGTCACATCAGCCCGCAATGTGATAAGCCACCAAGGATGGGGGGAGACATGTATCCATTGCCAAGACAGGTGCTAACTAGATCAAATGATTATGGCATCGAAATTAAGGGAGACGAAGGAACCAGTGGTCTGACCTAGGAGGAAAAGGGAAAGACAAAAGTGCTAAGTGTACTCACCTTGGAGAAGGCATCAAAGCTAGAGGATACGTTAGTGATGCCTATTGGGAAGAGGACCACAGAGGATAAGGAAGGAAGAAGTGCCCCAGGTCCTAGTAAGAAGAAAGGAAAGAGCCATGAAGGCGAGGATGTCAAGGCCAAGAGGAAAAGGAGAGCTCGTCGAAAGTTTCATGTTTCAGATTTTCCACTAGGGGATGGGCAATTAAGCTATGACTTGAGGGAGGATCTGACGAGCAGGAAGGCAGATGTTACTTTTGGGCAGCTTATAGAGATGGTGCCTAAGCTAAAGCGACAGTGGAAGAGGATGGTTAACCCAATGGAGAAAGAGCCAGAGAGAGGTTCAGTAAAGGTGTTGGCAATGGATGAGCTACCAGACATTTGTCCAATAGTAGATGTGTGGCATAAAAGGAAAAATTTGGGACAAGGTTATGTGGATGGAGGAGCCCAAATATGCGTCATAACACACTCATGCGTTGAGAAGATGGGTCTCACAGTGGCTGGGGTGTCAGGGTTTCGGATCAGATTGGAAAACCATCAAAAAGTAAAATGCTTGGGTGTTGTAAAGAGCTTAGAAGTGGAGGCATATGATGCAAAGGCAGTGGTTGATTTTCATGTGATGCCAGCAGGGTTGGGAGCATATCCTATTATACTGGGTAGACCATGGTTACGTGCAGTGGGAGCTGTTCAAGATTGGCGACATGGTACAATTAGCCTCTATGGAAAGACAGGTACCAAGAAGCTTTATAATATGGACACAAGGAAACGATTAGAGGAGCTTTATGAAGATGAGGATGAGTCTAGTGATGAAGACTCTTCCACGGTGACAGATGAGGACAGTGATAGCACTACCAGCAGTGATGAGGATGCTGATGTTGCATTTCTTTTGATGGATAAATAAATCCAAGAGTGTGGTTTAGTCGCATTTGCGAATGAAGTTGAAGATGAAAGTGAAGGGCCTTATGAAGTGATTGAAGGGCTGATGCAAACCAAGGTTGAGTTGTCAAAGAAGCAGGAATTAATGACGCAAATGATTAGTGGAGACCTCTCAGCTATGGAGAAGGATATATATTTGCACATGCTGGCTAGTTTTCCTGATTTGTTCATTACTTCATATGAAGAGATCAAAGGGTTCAAAGGACAAGAGATGCATATAGAGCTGAAAGAAGGTGCTAAGCCAGTCCGGCAAAGGCTAAGAAGGATGGGTCAAGAGCAAATGGAAGCCTTGCGAGAAGAGGTGGACAAGTTGTTGAAGGCAGGGTTCATAGTCCCTGTGGAGACCACAGAATGGGTGAGTCCAGTAGTAGTCAGTCCAAAGAAGGATGGGAAGTGGAGGATTTGTGTAGATTTTAAGCCCTTAAACGCAGCCACTAAGAAGAACCCATATCCTCTTCCATTCATCGATCAGATCTTGGATTCAGTGGCAGGTTATGAGAGGTATAGTGTGTGTGATGGTTTTTCAGGCTATTTTCAATTGAAGATTGCTCTTAAAGACCGCACAAAGACCACTTCTATTACGCCATGGGGCTGCTATTGCTACACAGTATTGCCATTTGGGTTGTCAAATGGACCTTCCTTCTATCAAGAGAGAGCAAATTGGGTGTTGGAACCATTCATTGGTAGTTGTGTTAAAGCTTTTATGGATGACTTCTGTGTCTATAGCAGTAGGGCTGATCACCATGAGAAGCTGCAGATGGTATTGGCTCGATATGATGAATGTGGAGGACAACTAAATCCAAAGAAATGTCATCTAGCACAGCCAAGGGTGAAGTTATTGGGCCATATGGTGTCAGAAAATGGCATTGAGGCTGATCCAGATAAGGTGAAGTCTATTATTCTTCTTCCATCACCTATGAGTACGAAGCAATTGGCAACCTTTATACACAAAGTGAAGTACATGGCACGGTTTATTCCATTTTCTTCGCAGCTTCTTTATCCATTACAGCAAGTGGCAAAGCATGATCCATTGCAATGGGATGACAAGTGTGAAGAAGTGTTTCAAGAGGTGTTAGGGGGGTTGTCAGCCATGCAGGCTCCTGATTGGGAGAAAGTTTTTTATGTAAATCCATCAGTAGGGGATGATGCCGTTGGAGCCATGCTATTGCAAAAGGGGAAGGGCAGCCATTATATGATTCCAGTGTATTGTGCAAGCCGAGTGAAGTTGGTAGTGGAGAGAAAGTTATCGGAAGTAGAGCTAGTGATGGCCAGTGTAATATTTGCTTGTCGACGATTTCGTCATTACTTGCTACCACGGCCTTTTGTTTTCTTGACGAGTTATGCCTTTTTTCCACAGTTAATTAATGGTATTAACATGTCAAATGTGGTGAAGAAATGGGTAATTGAGCTGCAAGAGTTTGAGTTCTCTTTTTTAGTGGAAGATAGTACAAGGGCTACCCTAGCTGATTTGTTGACCTACAAGGAGAATCCCCTTATTGTTAAGGAAGAGGTGGTGAGAAAGGTAGTTGAAGAAGTGCCACAGATCAGCAATGCACATGTGTTGTTCTTTGATGGTTCATACAGAAAGAGCCATGATGCAGCTTCAGGGGGTATAGCACTTTATGATCCAGAGGGGAAGCTAGTATGCAAGAGAGGGTTCAAATTGGATGCGCATAGTAACAATGAGGCTGAATATGCTACAATGGAAGCCGGATTACACATTTGTTTGAAGCATGGGGTTCGAAGGTTGAGCATAAAAGGTGATGCCTTGTTAGTGGTGAAGCAAGTGCTGGGTGTGTGGAAGAGCAAGAACACCTCATTGAAGGAAATGTGCTTTAGAATTAAAGGCCTGTTAAAAAAGTTTGAAGCATGGAGCATCAGACACATTGAACGTGCTCTAAATGGAGAGGCACATGAAGCAGCTCAAGGCATGATTGGGGAGCTATTCGTGTTGAGGACCAATTTACCTCTTTATCATGGCCGGGAAAGTTTGGCTCAAGAAGAGGAGTTTTTGCTAACAGGAATCATTCCAAAGGAGATTCAGAAGTCTAAGAAGTATGGCTTTGTGCGTAGAGCATACAGGTACAAATTGATTGGTGATGTCTTATACATGAAAGGGGCTGATCTCGTGTTGAGACGTGTACCTTGGCGGGAGGAGCTTTACAGAGTGTTGGAAGAGAATCATGAAGGCGCATGTGGTGGCCATTTTGCTCTAAAGATCACATTGCATAAGATTTTGCAAGAGGGGTATGTATGGCCTAGTTTGCACAAGGATGTTCACCATTGGTGTAGGTCTTGCAATAGGTGTCAAGCATTTGGGAAGAGAGTGTTGAAGCCAGAGCTACGAAAAACCATTATGGCGTTTGATGTGTTTGAAAAGTGGGGGATTGATGCAATAGGCCCGTTACCTATCACAAGCAGGGGCAAAAGCTATATTTTGACGGCAGTGGACTATCTTTCTAGATGGGCAGAGGCTATAGCAGTAAAACAGATCACTGCAAAGGATGTGGCAAAATTTGTGTATGATGAAATATGTTGCAAGTTTGGGGTGCCATTAGAGCTACTTTCAGATAAGGGGCCAGGATTTAGAGCTAAACTGCTACACTTCTTATGCACAAAGATGAAGATTAGGCACCAGCATACCACTCCTTATTACCCGCAGTGTAATGGCTTAAATGAAAGATTCAATGGTGAGTTGGTACAGATTCTTTCGAAAGTGACAGAGCACCAAGGAAAGAATTGGGATTTGGAATTGCCTAGTGCATTATGGGCTTACCGTACTTCGGTGAAGACAGGTACAGGGTTTACTCCATTTCATTTGGTGTATGGAAAGGAAGCACTATTGCCTGTGGAGGTAGAGTTTCCTGCGGTCAAGATGTTAGAGAAGTTGCTTGGGTCGCCTAGTGATTGCATTCAAAGAGAGGCTCTTCCAGTTACAAGAGGTCCAGTTGGATAGGATGAGCGCATTGGAACATTATGGGCAGATGCAAGATAGGGCTTTGGCAAAGATAAATGAAAAGGTCAAAAGTAAGGGTATCAAGAAGCATGACTTGGTTTTGCGCTACAACAGCAAACTGGACAACACCTTCCAAAAGAAGTTTCAAATTAAGTGGGAAGGCCCTTTCAAGGTAGTGGAGTGTTTCCCGAATGGTACATATCAGTTGGCTAACCTGGATGGGATTTTACATATGTCAAGGGTAAATGGATTGCGTCTTAAGTTGTATCATGCCAGGTTGATGATGGTGGAGCAAGATGAGCTGTCTGTGGATCAAGCTGTGTTGGTGAGGGATGAGGAGACCTGTGATGCGGCGAGTCTCATATCTCTCTTTGCTGCTGCTGATCATGAATAATCTAGCAGGCTAGGGGATGGGCAAATTATGTCAGGAGTTTTTTGGAGCAAGGAATTGCGCATATGTACATATACATGCATGGTGCATCAAATAAAGGATTGCCCATTTTCCAGAGCCAGGTGGTTACGTGGGGCCCACATGTGTACAGGTAGGACAGCATGTACATAGTGCAGCGATTTTCACTATTATCAGTATTAGTGTGTTTTTTCTGCAATAAAGTGAAGTTGGTAGCGCTTAAAACTTCTCGAGGAAGCTATCCGCGGGCCGACGACGTGAGGTCAGCAGGTGCGTCGGATGGCATCTAGTGGCGTTAGGAGGGCGAACGAGGTCAATATTTGCACGCGGATGAGGACCAACACAATGTGGGTGTTTTCTGGTGAGGATTATGCAGAAAGGTCATCATTAGGACCACTTTTTGGGGCCACTTCACGTGGTGGCGAGATGCATTATTGAAAAAAAGCTGAGTGCCAGGTGTGCGAATGATGCAAAAAGGTGACAACTATGCACTGCGAGGTCAGTTTTTGGCCTGTTCGGGGTCCGTTTGAGGTCATCTAAAAGGCCAAGGGTGCCCAACTAATAAATCTAAGTGTGGGATCTGAAAAAAGAGAGAGAAGACCAGAAAAAACGTGGAGAAGAGAGGAGGAACAGCCGCAGGTGTTTTTTTGCTCATTTTGGAGCCTGTTTTGGCCGTAAAGTGCTCATCCGAGGTCGGATTTGAGCACTTTGACATTGTAGACTGGGGTTTTGGGCCGTTCCGGACGCGATGGCGCTGTCCATTTTGCCAAATTCCTCACTCTTTTTCTGCTGTTTTTCTGTGTAATCTTCTCCAGTGAGTGAAGCTTCTTCTCCAATTTGTGATTGTATCTGGTATCTTTTACCCATATTGTGTGAGCTGTTTGCCCCATTGGTGTTGGCCCAAGCTCATTTGTATCTAAACATCAGAAGTTCTCCTCTTTTGAGCTGAGTTTTGTGTGTGTGTGTGTGTGTGTGTGTGTGTGTGTGTGTGTGTGTGTGTGTGTCTCTGTGTGGAGTGGGCAAGTGGATAGTCTCTCTCCTCTCACTCCAGAGGTGTGTTCCCTGTCTCGGCCAGGTGTGTTGTGTAAGCCGAGTGGTGCCCCATAGTGTGTGTGTGTATCTTCCCAAGAGTGTGTGTCGGGTCGTTATAGAGGCGCTGTGTGTGTTTTCATCCCGCTCACAACGTGGGTGTGTAGATTTCTTGTACCCACAAATATAGGTGTTGACCAATAAAGACGAGATTATAACCCGGTGGTTCTGATCTCCGTGCACCTCTAGACCGAGGTGTGCGGGGATTGGACATGACTAGAGAATGTGAGGTAAAGAGAGAGAGAGAGAGAGAGAGAGAGAGAGAGAGAGAGAGAGAGAGAGAGAGAGAGATAAGACGAAGAATGCCAATACAATATTAAATTTTTTGTCCAGGTTATAAGTTTTTTATCCTCATTATGAGTAGCGACGAGGATGTGGGACCGTCCAACCGAAACACCTATCTCTCAACGAGGGTCTTATGTCCTTGTAATCAATGTAAGCATGCTGTGCGACGGACAAGACGTGTTTCTTTGCAGCACGTTCGCAAATTTGGCGAGTTCGATCCATCTATTATAGATCGAGTTGTTGCCAATTATAACTCGTCGGACTCTGACGCTGGCCAACAAGCAGCAATCTTGCAACCCAATAGACGTGTTCGCAGGCGCTTTGGTCAAGCAGCATATGTGAGGCCACAAGATGTAGCCTCTGACAGCTCGGGGGATGATCATGCAGAGCACATTCCCAACGAGGCAATGTTTGAGCCCGAGATTGATGAAATGATCGAGACGATCATGGATTCAGAAAGGCTTATCTATGATGATATGAAAAGTGAAGCTGATACGCCATTGTATAATGGAGCACGTATGTCTAGATTGAAAGCACTCCTGGTTCTTCTCAACATGCAGGCAAAGTTTGGATGGAGTGACACTAGCGTCACAGCGCTTTTCAGGTGATCTATTACAATTAGTTTACTTTAATAGAACTCTAAATGTATATTGATCTGATAGATTTTTACACGACTGTATCATATTTTTATGTTGTGTAGATTGCTGAAAGAGCACATACTACCAGCTGACAATGTGATGCCAGATTCCCGAGATGAAGCAAGAAAGATTTTGCGAAACTTGGGGATGGATTACAATTCTATCCACGCTTGTCCTAATGATTGCATTCTTTTCAGAGGGGAATACATAGACATGGAGAAGTGTCTGAAATGTGATTCCGAAAGATATCGAGTAGATCTCCACGGGACAAAAATTCCACAAAAGGTTTTGCGACATTTCCCTCTGCTTCCTCGCATCAAGCATTTCTTCGAATGTAAGTCCATGGCCGCCCTAGCATCATGGCATGAGGAGAATAAATCTTCGGATGGTGTGCTACGAATTCCTGCAGATTGCGTGGCGTGGAAACATATAGATGGAACATGGTCGGATTTTGCCAGGGAAGCTCGAAATTTGCGCTTAGGCCTGGCTATGGATGGCGTAAATCCATTTGGTCAAAGATCAACATCTTACAGTGTATGGCCCGTTGTCATCGTCAACTACAACATTCCCCCGTGGTTAGAGCAGAAGGAGATGTGCGATGACGGATTGCCTCCAGGGATGAAGAGACTATCTCTATGGTACGAGTTACCATACTGGCCCCGACTCATGATCAATCACTTGCTCGATCCAATGCACATATTCAAGAATGTGGGTAATCTACTATGGGACCATTTGACCGGCAAGAAAGATACTTTGGGAGCCAGAGTTGACCTTAGAAATGTGGATCGTATGGAGCAATATTGGCCGCAAACAACGTATGATGGATCGATAAAACTCCCTAAAGCACCATGGATTTTCACAGGAGCCCAAGAACGCAAAGTAAAAGAGACCATTCGATCTTTGCGGACCCCCACTGGCGTAATGCACTCGCTCCGAACGTGTTTTACTAAATAAGGAAAGCTTACCGGTTTGAAGTCACACGATTGGCATAAAATGTGTCAGGTACGTTCATAGTGGACTTTAATATCATTGCATAAAATGTGGACTTTAATATCATTGCTGCACATACTTTACAGTTTATTTTACCGGTTGCCATTGAGGGATGTTTGTCTCTCGACATCCGTAACACAATCTACAAAGTTGCAAAGCTGGTGCAATGGATCTCACAAAAGGAGATCAACGTAGACTCCATACCATTCGCCAAACTAAATGCTGCGGAGCTTGTGTGCATGTTTGAGAAACATTTTCCTACTACAATGCTAACCATTCAGGTGCATCTTCTTGTTCACATAGTTGATGAGGTGAAAATAACTGGCACAGTTCATTCCAGATGGATGTTCTTCTTAGAGCGTTTCATGAAAACGCTTAAGGGATATGTGCGTCAAAAGGCACGTCCGGAGGGTAGCATGGCAGAAGGTTGGTTGGTATCAGAGTCCCTAGTGTACATTGGAGAGTGGCTAGACGGATTTGATAAATCCCGAGACACGCTATGGCGAACCATAGATGATGAGCGCATATCTGGGATTGTCATGTGCAATCTCGGTGTTGACAAGAAGATGACGGAAGATCTAGAGGCTAAAATCAACCGATTTTGCATGCTTCACAATCCAGTGATGCAAAAGTGGATTTCACAATATGAGGATGCAAAGCAAGAGCGACAAAGGTCACGAATCGAGTGGAGACGGGGAAGACGACCACCGATGCACTATCCAGCGGTTCTGGAGAGCCTACCAACCTTCATGAGCTTAAGATGGTTGCACAACCAATTGAAAAGCGCACAACAATGCGATGACGAAGTGACTGAAGAAGAGTGGGAGTACTCTCGGGGTTGCGCGACCAAGGTAAGTTTGCAATGTACGACTAGCAAGTGACTTTATTTATAAACGTTTGAACGGCCACTCATAATCTTTGTTCGTTGTAGTATAAGTCATACACAGCAGCATGGTGTAAAGGTCGACATTTTAGGGTGGAACGAATCGACAAAAAGCGTTTTACTCAAGATTGTGGAATCATGGCAAAATTTGAACAGTTTAGTCGACGACGTTCCTCTGATGCAGATCCTGTGGTGGCGGAACTCACTTACTTCGGCACGCTGCAAGAGATTTTGAGGATCGATTACAGAGGATTTTTTGTCGACTTGTTCGACGTGCAATGGTTCAAGATAATCATGGAGGGTCGCAACGCTACTGTGCGTAGAGGAGAGTCTGGTTTTCTTGAGGTGGATTCTACTAAGAAATGGACTGACCTAAGAGACACTTTCGTACTACCCGAGCATTGTGAACAAGTAAGTATGTAAATAGTTAACATCCCCCTTTTACAAGTTATGTGCTTGAAAGCTCTCATGTAAGTTATGTGGCTCTGGCAGGTAATATTTCATCCTACAAAGTCTACATCAAACTGGTGGTACGTCATAGAGGTAGCCCCTCGTAGTGCAAGGACGTATGAAGGCTACCATGTGCCAATCACAACGACATCAATGGAGGAGATCAGAAAAGATGCTCAATCAAAAGCCGCTGCGGTGGTGCCAGACGAGCATCAAGATGCTACTACTCTATATGGGGTGCATGCAGAGGAGCTACAAAATGAAACAGAGGATATGTGTTTAAACGGAGAGCTCTATATAGATATAGGAAGTTATGCCGAGTTATGCGAGGATGAGAGAGAGATCTCTTAAAGCCACAAATATTGTATTTGAACAATTTTGCTCCGTGTTGTAAAAGCTCTGGCTCTCTAAGTACCTTCCATGGTGTATAACGCTCTTTTCTACTCACGCTCACATCTTTTGATTGAAAATTCTGAGTTTTCGACTTGCCTCTTCTATCACTCAATTCATTGCGTCATTGTATTTATATGCGTCATTACGTCATTGTATTTAATGGTCTTTGCGTCATTGTCTACTCTATTCATTCAATATTAAGTTTAAATATTCGTGTGTTTAATGCAGGTATGGATGATGAAGAGTTTCTTTCTTCTTTGTCACCGCAGCAGAGACAGTGGTACGTGGAGCGTCATCGCTCTGGCGCATCATCGCGCGTTCCTACTCCATCCGCATCTCCCTCTCTTTCGGAGAATTCGGCGCGCTCCGAAGCTTCGGCGTCGACGAGACGAGCTTCACACTCGTCTAGACACCGGCGCTCTAGTGGTGGCGGTGGCGGTTGTTGTGGGGATTCCGCCACCGATGCCTCCACACCGCCTCGTGTTCGACGAGACTCTTTACCCTCCCCTTCTTTGCCCGCCCCCACACCAGCCACAGCATCGCCATCTACGCCAGGATTTGCACGGCTGACTGTTCCTAGAAGCTACACACCTCTACCTACTCCGCCAGGAGCCACCCCACTCGACACTCCTCGCTTCGGGGCCCAAACGCCGGTGGAGACACCTAACGTCCGTACCCCCATCGACACGCCGCTAGAGACCCCTGCCGGGACACCCAGGTTCACGCGTCACCGGCCAGAGGGCTTGCCTTACTCCGTCGACATCAGCGGCGGCATCATCATGAATGATGACGGCAAGAAGGTGATCTCGCGCATGCGTGGTCTTTGCTCTCAGCTGTTTAGACACTACATACTAAACAAATGGAGTGAAGTACCAAGTGATTTAAAAAACAGAGTCATCAGCATACTTCATGATGAGTTTCCCATTCCAACACGGGATCAGCGCTTCAATGAAGACCTGATGAAGATTCGAATGCGCGAATACTGCAAACACAAGCGTTCCGAAGTGCAAAAAGCAATCAAGAATGGGTGGAATAGGCCAGATTGGCTGGCCAAAGAAGATTGGAAGAATGCGAAGAAAGCAGCGCGCGAGAATCCCGACAAGTGGAAGCAACAAAAGGATGCAGCCAGAGCGCGAGTAGAGGCAGGGAGCTCGCACCACTTGGGGAGCGGTGGATGGGCATCATTTGAGGCCGATTTTGTAAGTGTTTTCACATTGCTCTTTATGCATGTTCGATAGTTTAGGGTTTATGAGTTTTTTAGTTCTAACATAATGAAATCTTTGTATGTTTTGACAGTGGTCGATGACAGGACGTGATCCCACACCGTACGAGCGCGAGTACGCAGGCAGGAAGTGCTTAAACGCCCTGATGGACATTCTCAGTTCTCGCGGCGGCATGGTTAGTATTAGGGTTTACTCTTTTTTATTTTTTGTATTGTTTTATAAATGTCGTTATATGTTTATACTTACTGAAAGCTGTCTTATTGTCTTTTTTTGCAGAATCCGACAGATACGCCGCTTGGACGCGATGAGACGTCTGACTAGACGACGTCAGTTTAGCCGTAGCTAGATAGCATTAGTTTAGGGTTTCTCATAGCTTATGTATCATGAGACGGATTTTAAACGTCTTTTTGAACCATGTATATTATTACATTTGTCACCGCAGTTCCTTTTGCCAATCAATTCTTTATGCCTATGATGTTGTACAATTGTCATTATTACATTTGCCAATCAATTCATTTTGCCTATGATGTGTACAATTGTCAATTTTGCAAACAATGCGTCTTGTGGGTGACTATTTTGGGTCTATTATCTACCCTTGCACTTTTTTTAAAAAGTGAATCAAGTATAATATGGTTGATGGGTGGCCCTACCACCAAAAAAAAATTCTCTCGGGCGTCGCTATAAGCGTCGCTATTTATGGCTCTGTAGCGTCGCTATGAGCGTCGCTATAGTCTTCTGTGTAAACGTCGCTATATGCGTCGCTATGAGTGTCGCTATATAGCGACGCGTATAGCGACGTATATAGCGACGCATATAGCGACGCGTATAGCGACGTATATAGCGACGCGTATAGCGACGTATATAGCGACGCATATAGCGACGCTCTCGTAGCGACGCTCGTAGCAACGGTTTTAGCGACGCCGGGGGTTATAAAAACCCAGTGTATTTCCATCGCTAACAGCGTCACAAGAGCACACAACCTCTTGTAGTGACACACTAATTTGTCTGTGATTAGTGTGTGCATTGACCAATGTGATTGGTCAATGTACACACTAATTAGTGTGTGAATTGGCCAATGTGATTGGTCAATGCACACACTAATTAGTGCTCATTAATACACACTAATTTGTGTGTGATTAGTGTGTGCATTGACCAATGTGATTGGTCAATGTACACACTAATTAGTGTGCTATTAGTGTGTGCATTGGCCAATGTGATTGGTCAATGCACACATTAATTAGTTTTAGATTAGTGTGTACATTGGTCAATTGGATTGGCCAATACACACATTATTTAGTGTATGTGATTAGTGTGTGCATTGGCCAATGTGATTGGTCAATACACACACTATTTAGTGTGTGATTAGTGTGTGCATTGACCAATGGAATTGGCCAATGCACACACTAATTAGTGTGTGATTAGTCCAATTACACAAGCCAATGCACACACTAATTAGTGTATGTTAACACACACTAATTAGTGTGTGCACAATCTAATGCACACACTAATTAGTGTATGTTAAAACAAACTAATTAGTGTGTGCACAAGCCAATGCACACACTAATTAGTGTATGCTAACACACACTAATTAGTGTGTGCACAAGCCAATTACACAAGCCAATGCACACACTGATTAGTCTGTGCACAAGCCAATTATTCACGTCAATGCATACACTAATTAGTGTGTGCACAAAATAATGCACACACTAATTAGTGTGTGCACAATCTAATGCACACACTAATTAGTGTATGTTAAAACACACTAATTAGTGTGTGCACAAGCCAATTACACAAGCCAATGCACACACTAATTAGTGTGTGCACAAGCCAATTAAACAAGCCAACACTAAAACACACACTAATTATGTTAAATTAAACAACAATCAACACAAAAACAGAAACATACCTCCATGATTAAGTCGTAGGTGACGTATTAGGCCCCAATGACCGTCCAAGTGATCACGCAATCAATCACACTAATCATAAACACAATAATCTCTTATTAGTCAATACACACACTAATATCTTATTAGCACTCGAGGCTTTGCAAGACTCTTTTATAGGTTGTAGACACACATTGGATTCTTTCCACATTGGATTCTTTCAACATTGGATACTATAGAGAATCCAATGTTTGAAAAAAATCAATGCGTAAATTTTTAATCATATATTCAAATTTTATACCCTAAGTTAATCTTTGTCGTAATAAATGCAGACCATGTCTTCTTCTTCCACACCACGCTTTCGCAGCATTGAGGATTTCATGGCAGACGGGATGTCATATCCGATGCTCTCTCTGCCTATCATTCACAGCCGTCGCCTCAGCAGTCATCATCATGGTTCGGCTGGTTTCGGGACGCTCTAGGTAGGTCCACTATCGTACCTGTGACCAATCCAGATGTGGAGAGGGCATTGCATCTTCGGGCTGAGTGGTTAGGTTCACAGCAGACCCTTACACAGCGCTATTCACTGGCGCAGCTAGCAGCTTTTGGATTATCAGAGGTCTCTACTCCGACTGGTGGCACTCCATACCTGCAGATTTTTCCAGCTACAGCTCCAGGTTCAACTTTTCCTTCACAGGGTCCGACGCCGTTGGGTGCGACGCCACAGGGTCCAACACCACGGGTGTCCACCTATCCATCACCTATCCCACCTTCTGTCCTAGATTCACGTCGGCGCTCTTCTGGCAGTCAGCGTCAGGGCAGCTCACGCGCTAGCGTTGGTCGATCTCGACGAGGGAGCAGAGCTAGTTGTTGTTTTGGGGGGGGGGGGGGGGGGGGGGGGGGGGGGGGGATTCTCCTCCACAGTCAACGCTCCCTGCTCCAGCAGAAGATGAGGACCATGACATGCCTTCACCAGATGCTCGCGGGTTATACTACCAGGTTCATAGAGAAGGTATGGTGGATCTCGGGGCAGCACACGGCAGGAGATTCCGCACACACGTCAACCAATTAATCCACTCCACATATATCAATTGTTTTCTCAAATTTGATCAGCAAGATCCCTACAACCTCACATATATAGAGACAACCATGCACATGCGTCTCCCCAACCCTGAGGGGCAACAATTCTCAAGGCAATGATTGCAAGAGCATGTCAAAACATTTCTGAAGAACAAAAAATATAGTGTGAGGAGAGCGGCAAAGAAGACAATGGAGTCTCCAGAGCATAGCTATCGGCCAGGAAATGTCCATGATGTGGAGTGGGAGACCGCTATGGGCAAGAAAGAGGACCAAAGGGCAACCGGTGCGAGGATGTATACGCGTCAAGTTGAGGCCAGATCCCATCAGACTCCTACGCATTATGGTTCGAGAGGAAAAACGGCTTGGAAAGACAAATATGTAAGTAAAAATATTATTTTTATTGTAAAAAATCTAATGTTTTTCATTTAATTAATTGGTTGCTATTTTTTGTCAATATAACATTACCATGAGTCGCCCGACCAGAGAAGTGCAGAGATATAGAGAGAACCATACCGAGTATCAAACTTGGTGTTGGTTGTTTGAAAATCAAATGATCTCTCGAGAGGAGTTCGAAAATGCGTGCGGAAGTCTGCAACATGTAAGTTTAATCTTATCTAAATAATCAAATTGTTGATTTTATATCAAATATTAAATAACAAAGTGTTAATTGTTTCTTTTTTATGGTTTTGCAAAGTCAAGGAGTTCCACATGAAATGCCGCCAACTCCCCCATGAGCATCCTCTATTTTGTATACGCGGGCCTCGTTTGCCCTATCCCACATGACCATACTCTATTTTGTACACGCGGGCTTTTTTTGCCCTTTATGTAAATGCAATACCTATCATTTTTTGGCTCAATAACTCCCCCAATTGTAATTCCACTTATGTAAATGAAATTATCAATCTTTTTTTGGCTCAATGTATTGTCCAATTGTGATATTTTGTTGTAATTAATAATAATTTTGTAAAATAACTAAAATTAAAAAAAAAATAGATGACCTTTTGGATGGTCCTGCAAAGGACAATCCAAACGGTCATCTGTTTTTTTATAATAAATCCCTTCGCGGTAATGCTCGCGATAAGCCTGACGCGGTAATATGTGCGGGTACAGTTGCAGCAAAGCACGCGGTAATATTTGCGGAAATATTGCCGCATCCATTACCACATCAGTTACCGCTAGACCATTACCACCAGCTTTGCCGCAGTATTTGTCGCGTACGGGAATTTTTATATTTCAAGTTTGTTTGTTTTTTTGCGGTAATGTGAGCGATAACACCGCGCATATGTTATAGTGCCAATCATCGATCCCCTCACCCCCCAAATTAAATGTTGTGTGTCACTTCGTTATTCTAGAAGGCTGAGTGTGTAGTGACACACAATATCGCATTCTTAATGCGATGTCACTATTTTCCTTCATATTCCATTGCATTGAATGTGGCATTCATGTAGCGCTCAATTTAATTATCTGGCTCTAATTTTCCTCACCATGGCAACATTGAAGAGCGTTGGACCAACACACTGTCCATTGAAGGATACACACTAAAGTTTGTCCAGACTCCTCAATGCAAGCTTGATAATTTTTTCTTTATTTTTTTAAGAAAAAGTAAAACTCACAATTGTGAGTGAATTATATTAAGCAACCCAAATAATTACAAGGGCTTGTCATGCTCATGTTGAGCCATGATATCATACGGGGACCATAATTACATCGGCTATCAGGGCAGCCATCCCAACCAACTCGCCCCCTTATCCTTGATACATAAGGTCCATTATCATGTTCTTTTGAGATCTTTTAATTACCGATAGCCAAGGTTTTCCCCCATCCTAGGTATACCCTCTGCTGACAACAAGGCACAAGTAGTCCTAGCCCAATCCTTCGAGTGTTGCTTGCGCCCGAGCGTCCAAATTAGCACTTTGCTTTCTATTATAATTTCTGCGAAGCTTGCCACCTCAAGACCTCCTTCAAACACATGGCAGTTCCTTGTCTGCCATACATTATGTAAGAAGAAGTACCTAACGATTTGAGTGCTGATGAGGATGGCATGAACACCTGAATTCTTCCCTCCAAGGAATAGATCAGTCTTGTAAAAACCAATCTTCCGTGTTCTTTGGACCCGCTTGCATATTTTCCCTGCGAGGCCTTCGATAGTTGGGCAATCCATGAAGAGGTGGGCCAGATCTTCACTAGCCAACCTGCACCCCAAGCATCGATCTGACCCAATCCCTCTTTCTTGAATCTTCACCCCCGTCGGTAGAGCACCCCAAATTACCTTCCATAAAAATACCTTCACGTACTGCAGAACCTTTGTCTTCCAGATGTTCTTCATTACTTGCTCCCACATTTTCTCCGGCCATTGTTTTTTCCATATCTTGTTAAGGGGGCTAGACCAATTCTTCTTATGCATCATTGTATGGTAAATGTCTTTAGGATGGGATTTCCATAAGAGACTACTTCCGAGCCATTTCTAGGCGTTCCAGTCAAACTCTGAATCACAGATAGGCATCACTATATTATCAAACTCTTTCCTCACTTTGTGAACTAGCAAGACCTCCAAGCTATTCAGTTGGTACTGGGTAACCAGAAGGTCAATGGTTTTTCCAACTCTTGTTGTCACTATCCCAGAAGTGCCCCAGTCGATTCAGACCCTTATTATTCAGCTTCCTGGCTGTCTCTATCCAATAGGGAATTTGTGGCGGATCCACAACTTTGGAAAGCCAAGGGGACCAATGCAAAATGGAGTTCTTGAAGTATTTGGTTTTTTCCCCCCACTTTAAGACTCCTGCTGCTCTCTTACATTTTCTTACCAATTCTTCTGAGCTGCCCCCTAGTCTTATGGTAGCCCACGTCGGGGCTAATAGCATGTCATGAACCTCCACCTCCACTTTCCACCTTTCGAGCCAAGTCGAGCTGCTTCTATCATATCTTTGATCATGACAGCCCAAACTTGATCCTGTTTAGCCAAGGAAGCAACAAATTTGGTGCAGCAAGCTTCTGCATGGGCCACAGGGTTCAAAATTCCGAGGCCTTCTTGATTCCTCGGTTGAGCAACTGATTCCCAACGGGCCCATTGCCATGGCCTGGAGGATTTCCTGTTGTTTTTCCATAAAAACCTTTTCACTGGTTTTAAGAACTCTTTCCAATGACACTTATCCATCTTGAGAAGCGGCCTAGCGAAGGCAATATAAGGAATCATAAAGGCATTTATCACTTTTATCTGACTTGGGAATGGGAGAAGAGAATACTCCCACCTACTCATTTTTGTTTTGATTTTTTCAAGCACCCACTCAAATATTTGCTTGTGAGTTATGTCCACCCCCAAGGGGCTCCCAGATGTCTGAAGATATTCCCTTTTGTGACAATCTCCCCCGACCAGTCAGAAGGGAAAAATGAGTCATTTTCCAATAGGGAGATCAGCCTTGACTTCTCTATATTACAATGGGACCCCGAAGCTACTGAGAATATTTGTACAATCTCCAGAGCTTTCCTGATGACCTGGGGGCACGCCTTCAAGAAGAGGAGAGAATCGTCTGCAAAAAGTTTTTCTAGGAGTTGGCTATCTCTTAGTAATTCCAGGCCATGCAACTCCCCTCGTTCCACACTAGCTTCAAGCGTCATGATTAAAGGATGTGATCCAATGGCAAAAATTAGGGGGGCAAGAGGGCATCCCTCCTTAATAGACCTTTTGACCTCAAAAGAGCCCATAATTCTATCGTTGAATAGGAGCTCTGACTGGCTTCTATCTCCCAGTACACTTACCAGTCGACATAGGCGCGGCCCAAAGCCCAAAGCTTCCATGACAGCTTCTATATATGTCCATGTTATTCTATCATAATCCTTATCCAGGTCCAACTGTAAGAGTCCACACTCTTGCTTTGTTGCATACTCGATGCCCACCATTGCTGCTAAGATGTTATCGTAAATGGACGTTCCTTTGATGAACCCATGCTGATGGGGAGAGATGATCTTGGTTAGTAAGGGGGCTAGTCTAAGGGCTACAACTTTAGCAATAGTTTTGTAGGCCACCGACATCATCGTTATAGGGCGCCAGTGTTTCAGTTGAGAACAACAGATCTATTTGGGGATGGGTTTGATAAGCCCTCTCTTTACACTTATCTTCAACGACCCTTCGACAATGGCTTTATTGGCCAACCTTGTGATTGGGACCTTGAGATCGTCCCAAAATTCTCTATAGAATTTCACCGTCATCCCATCCCAACCAAGGGACTTTTCCTTGCCAAGGTCTTGCAATGCTAGTGAACGTTCGTCTTCAAAAAATGCCCTTTTTAAGAAATTAGCTTTTGAGTGGGGAATCTTCTTCTTGACACTCTGAAGTAAGTACCCTCTGACTCCTTCCACTTCTTGGGATTGGATCTCTGGCCGTCCAATGATTTGACTCAAATAGCTCAGCATCAGACCAGCCATCTCATCTTGGTTATGAACTGTTGTCCCTTTCTCATCATTGAGCGAGCGGACGTGGCCCTAAAAAATTGCGCTTTTAGAGACTTCAGGTTGAAGGGCAATCTCCTTGGAGAGAAGCCTTGCCTTTTTTATATCTTCTAACTGCTCATCACCAAGGTTAGATTTGGCTTCGAGCCATTGTTTGTGCTCATCCTCAGTAGCAAGCCCATTGGATTTTATGGAGGTAAGCAACTGTACCTCCACTGTAACATGCAGAAGGTGTACCTCCCTAACTTTCTTGATTCGACGGCCCGAGGTTTTGATTACTTTTTGAATGCTCCAAGAAAAGAGGTCCCACGCATTGTGTTTGTTGAGGTTGACATCTTTTTTGAGCTTACCCAGTGCTTTCTTGGTTAGATCCTGAAAAGAGGGTCTTTGAATAGGTGTGCCCCTGTTACTAACAATTTTTTCCACCTCTTAGGGTCTGCTCCTCCCCTATATTCTTCTTAAAATATATGTGCAAAGGTATGTGATCCGAAAGGCTTTTTGCTGGGACTACCTTCGTCTCCATCAACAACGGTATCCAATCAACTTGATGTGAGCAATAGCATCTGTCGAGCCTGGAGGCAATGCGGGCATACTGGAGGCTTGTGTAGGTGAACCCAGGCGTGCTCTTCCATGTGCCGATTTCCCATAAGTCGATCATCGCCCATTTTTCGCACAAACTTTGTCATTTAGACCTTTCCGAGCCAGCCAGCATACTGGAGGACCTTGTTCTATCCCTGCTATTTTCTACCATATTGAAGTCACACCAACCAACACCACTCACCTTCAATAGGAGTATCTCTAAGATGCATCCATAGTTTAGCTCTATCTTTTGCATTGCAAGGGACGTACACATTCACAATGGTGAACAGATGCCCTTCTCATTTGATTCTAATCCCCAGGATTGTGTCGGATGGGTGATTTACAACCAACTTCGGGTCCAATTCTATGTCCATAATGCTGAGGAAGCCACTGAAACCGTTACTTCCTTCTCCATAGAATATCCTTATCCTTTTTATTTCCTCCCATAATATGGTCCTCTTCTTACGGGTTTTCAACTACGTTCCAAGATTGGATAGTGAGAGACTCCATCATTAATGAGGGGTTCATTGGGAAAGAGGAACAAATTCTTCAGCATCCGAATCATTCTCCCCCCCCCCCCCCCTCTCTCCTTGGTCTCAGGAGAATCCGGGGGTTGGAAGTCTAGGGATTTCTTTTCCTACAGTGCTGCAAATGGATTGTGCAGTGGGATAGTGAACCCCCCTCCTTTCAATGGGGTGGAGGACGGACTAGAACCTTTCACCTCAAGTGTTCTCATGACTTGATGTACTTTGGAGTCTCTTGCCACTACCTTCACCCTTTTGGCTCTTTTCAAACCAGGGACTTGAATAGCCATCCCTGTTGTCACTGTCCTAAATTTCGGGGTAGCAGTGGGAATAATGATCTTATTATTATTGCATGCACCTTCAGAAATTCGTTGTATGGGAATCGATTCCTCCACAGTCTTTTCTTGCATTTTTACATCCATCATACCTTCTTTATCCTTCCTTGCATTTGCTCCTTCGTTACTACCTCCTTGCTTCTCCAGCCCTTCCATCTAGGTTTCCATTCACTGGTGGTCTGTGTTGTCGGAGCTGCAGTACCATTAGACTTCAAGGGTTAATCCTTGGCAAATTGTCCAAAGTTGTTGCATTTAAAATATGCTCCAAATTATGTTCCAAAGTTGAGCGGAATATTAACAAGCCCGGCTCCAACATTGATTACCATACTCTTAGGTGGCGTTTTTGACACATCCCAGCCTATACAAACCCTGTTTGAGGTTGTGCCAAACCCTCTCTTGCTAGGTATAAATAAGGGAGGGCCCAGTTGACTAGTGAGCATCCTGAGATTATCCCACAGCCAGCTAGGCAGTCCCACAAACTCAACCCAGACCGGATGAAATCCTTGTAGAGATTTAGCTGAGTCGAACACTGGCTCCCAACGCACCACACAGACCGTAGTCCTATTAAATACCAGGGGCCCTTTGTCGAGGACCTTTTCCACACTAGAGGCCTCTTTGAATCTCATGAACAAAACCCTTTAGCTAGGTAAAAAGTACTTTCAACTGCTCCTCCATGACCAAGAATTTGAGGGCCCTGAAGCCATTGAATCATCTCAAACCTGTTCAGGATTCTTCCACTGAACCCAAATACTAGCGTTAGCTGAGCTTGCCTGCCTAACTGTTTTTTTATAAGTGTTGGTGGAATCACTACAGTAATAGCCTCAGCAACCTCCATCTGCTGTGGCAAAGACTTTCTCAAAGCACAATAGGCTCGATCTGCCAGCCAGTCTTCAACCAGCCCACTGTAATCTGTTTGGGAGCAAGTTCTTTAGTTGTTGTTAGGGCCAGCCTCAATCATTTTGTTGACTTCCATGAGCTCTTGTTGAAGTCTAGCTCTTGTATTCTGCAGTTTTTCGATATCCTCTTCACCCGACATCCCTTCTGATGAGCCTATTTCATAATTCTTATAGTTAGGCCCCTTGAGTAAGCTAGCAAATGAGATGCCTGGCTTGCAAGCTACATATGCACTTGATGCTTTATTAATGTTCGTACAGATGGGACCCTGAGGGACCCGTCTTTGAGGGTTTTTACCTCGAATTTGAACCCTTGAGCTGCGGCCATTTTCTCCCTTGTTTCCTCAAAGGGAACTTTTTTGATTGAGACAGCTTTGTCCTTTTTCATGGGTGAAGCTTTTGGCGAATTGGGGCTCAACATTGCCGCATCATCTAGCGGTCTCAAGACCGAGCCGTCACCTTCATCCATCGGCACGGCTAGCTCCATTTCGGGTATTTTACCCGCCGCTAGCATCTTTGAGAATTCGACAATATCTCGTTCCATTATCAAGTGACTTGGTTAACATCAAGACCCTAGGAGCAACAAGGCTTTACAACACTTAAACCAAAAGCAAGGGAGATAATAATTGATACTGCAAAGACTGTGCAAAACAATACCACAAAGCAAAACAATATTCCTAAGGTAAACCCCACAAAGCATAGGCCTTAGATAGTTATCGCGATTATTAACTAGTAATCGTGAAGATTGAGGAAATGACCACGAAGGGCCAAGCCGAGCAAATCATACCGCAGAAGATGAATCTTGTTGCGAGTGAACCCTCTTAAGTGTAGAATGCAGGTTCGGTGCAGGGCGAAGCTGGGTACCACCCTGGATTGTAGAGCATAGGTTTGGAGAAAGTTGGGGAAAGGAGGGTGACCTGAACCACTGGGATCAGCTATGAACGACCTGGTTGGACCCCACCAAAGCAAAGTAGCACTCGAGCTTAACAGGACTACACCATCTCCCTCAAGCTTGGGAGGACGACGCCCTCACACATACACCAAACTCGTCGAAAGCCTTTCGCTCCTACTTGCTTGACCTATTCCAGAGACTCTTCATCTTCTCTTCATGTCTTATTGTCGATAAGCTTGATAATTTGTTTAGAAGACTCTTTTTTTCCTTTAGATAAATGAAACCATATGTTCAATCCTTTCATCTACACTAGCCTATCCTCATACAATCGAACATAGGGTGCTAAAGAACATCGGCAGCTACCAACTGCTGTGAAAATGTTTTGCCTAGTTTGGTAGTTTAAGCATGAATGCAACTTGAGAAAAGTTTTCTAGGCAAACAAAAGATGATAACGAAATAGTTTCTTATGGATTTTGTTCTAACAAAGGTTCAAGGATGTACTTAGGTTAATGGTTTCTATTTATCTTCACCAAGAAAATAGTAAATTGGTATGTAAATATCAAATCTCGCAAATTTTACATGAATCTGATTAAAATACTATCAGCTTAGCAAATCACCCTCTATGGCTTATTCTATTGTAAGGTGCTTACATAGATGTCGCTTGGGTTTTCATATATACGCTCCAAAAAGTTTGTTCGGATTATAGAATTTCGCTTAATCAAACTTATATATTTGTTCTTTCAAGCTGTTTTGTCTCCTGAACCATAGTGTGTGGGAGTTTGTTTTGCCCAAGTTTCGCATTGTTGTCTGTAGGATGAGCCTGTTGCAGTTTGTTCTCTCTTTTTCTATATTGTCCACTCTCACTCCGCATCTGTCAAATAGCTCTTGTTTGGATCTCTAATCTGGTTGGCGCTGCGCACCGTACCCTAGATTGCTTGTTTTTCAAAAATGTTTAAATGTAGCCCTCCAATCACTCTGATCAAAATTGCTCGTTGGGAACATTTGGGAATCAAGCATGCAACACGTCCTCGATATAGTGTGCATTATCGGGCTGCTGATCTATGAACTTTACAAAACAATTCTTGTACGTCGAGTGTATAAGAATTTGAAGATGGCGTCAAAACGCCCTGCCTTGTGCTATTCCAAAGTCCACTTCCCCCTCATACTTTACTCTATAGTAACGTCCATGCTTGCCAGGCATGGTCCGGTTAGTATCCTCATCCTCTACATCTTGGGAGACACACTCTAAAATAGGGGACTCCGTCCCCCCTCCCCCCCCACTACCAAAACAAACAAAGTCACATGATCCCCCACCGCTCCGCCTCTCTCGACATTCGCTCCCCTAAGATGAACGTCGATGCACGCTGCCAGAAGAAGTGCATCAACGATGCTCGGGTGAAGCAAGAGTGGAATGGAGTGGCATGGGCCCTGTGATGGAAGGGAAGTGGAACCCTGTGATGGAAGGGGAGTAGGTCAATAAGAAGAGACTGTACAAGGAAGTGCCATCGGTGCGAGGCTCTGGAGGTAGGGAGTCCCTCCCTAGCTCCCCCATGGCGTGGTCTATTGAGAAAGATCGTAGGCTGCAAGCTGTTGCAAAGTGTAGCGACCAAAATATCCCTCCGTTGAACGGAGGTACTCATCCCTTAAAGAGAGTGCTTGTTGGAGGTCTACAAAGAGAAACCTACACCATGCTCACGAAAAACTAAGTACTAGTGAGCTTAATTTCTTTACTTGGACTCAACGCCTCAAGACTCGGGTCCACTGGAGGCGATGATCACCATGGATGGGAGCCCATTTGGGACATGAACCAACCAAAAGAAGAATGTGATGGCTGTTGCCCACTACATGGCCTCTCGTCTGACATCTGCATTATGAGTTGATAAGTATCTGGACCTAACACTATATCTAATATGCATACTGCTACATGTATACATCCAATCCTCTCTCTACACCTAAACATATGCATAGAGAGAGTAGAGATAGATAGAGATTAAATCTTCGGTTACTACTTCTCTTAGCCTTTCAAAAAATGCACTCAAGTAACTACACCCATGGTTTAAAATATTCTTTATTTCAAAGAGTAGTGGAGTGGGTTTAACAGTGCTAAGTTGGCACCGGTTCCTATCGAACTGGCTAATAGCTCAATAATGGTTAAGTTGTAGAAAAATCTAAAAAGACTCCATTATTAAGACCATAGTTCTCGATGGTGTCCTCCGAACTCTGTAAACAGACATGCCAACCAAGATAATAAATCCCGGTCCCACTTATTCTATTCCAATAAACAACTTCAACCTTTTATAGATTAAAGGAGTGCATCTCTTTTTAGGTAGAGAAGAAAGAAACCTAAGTTCTAATCACTAACTATCTATCTATCTTTGCATTCTTTTTATAGAAACGTAGAGAGGTGTAAGACGCGGACAATAGAGTAGAGAGGGAGTAATAGGAGATTTTGTACTCCTATTGCTTTCTCCCTCTCCTTCTCTTTCTCTACCTCTCTCACCCTCTCTATCTGTCTCTTTCCTCTATCTCTCCCTCTCCCTCTTTCCCTATCTACCTTTTTCTCCCTCTTTCCCTCTCTCTCTCTCTCTCTCTCTCTCTCTCTCTCTCTCTCTCAGTGCAGCCGTTTTTTGACCTAGTAGACAGCAGTCCACTCTTTTGATCATAACTTCTTCATCCGAACTCCGATTTGGGTGATCTATAGCCTCAATCGAAGAGCACGAAGTCCTCTACGCATTGATGTAAAGACAGAAATTTTCAGAGTTATGGAAGGCGTTTCTGTAGCAGCATTTCCGAAGTGAACAGGTTCAACAAAATTGATTCTCATCTCCTATTTTACATACAATGTCTTCCGGGACTCGCAAGGGTTCTTCTTCTTCAACAAGGTCCACAACCATTGTGGAAAATGATCCAAAATCTCCTAAGTATGGAGATAGCAACACAACCACCCAACCAACGACATCGGAAACCATGATCATGGCGTACTTGGTATCATTGCAAGAGACCGTAAACAAACAAGGCGAAGACTTACGAGCACTTGCAATGGAGAATGGCACACTAAGGGTACTTGTGGTTGAGAATGAGAATCTCAAGAGGACACTTGAGATGCAAACAACATGTTTGATGCAACTTGAAGAGGAAGTCAAGGAATGTAAACGCTCTCTTGTGGACTTGAATGCTTTGAAGGAGCGGATGAGCAAAGTAGAGCATGACCATGTATTGAAAGAGGACAAATTTGACACTATGAGCCGGGATGTATGCGACATGAAAAATGTATGCACAAACAAGTCTTGGGCTGATGTATGTGGTAGCAATGTGGTTTCTAATTCCTCACTCATGCAAGCTATGGTTCAAACAAAGAATGTTGAGAATGTGGATGTGGAGGAGTTGAAGGAACGGGAGCGACGTTCCAAGAACATTGTTATTCGTGGAATTCTCGAAGAGAAGTTAGAGACACCTCCTTCTCTTGCCATTGTTATTGAAGATTTCTTCAAAACCCACTTTGGCATGTCCGGAGTTATGGTATATGGAGCACATAGAGTGGGGAAGCAAGGAGCTCCTCGCTCGGGAGAACGGCCAATTGTATGCACCATGCCGGATGAGACCAAGCGAAAGATTATCCTTGATAATAGTTGGATCTATTTGAGGGATACAAAATGTTTTGTATGTGAAGATCGCACTATTAAGCAACAAAATATGCGTCGCAAGGCATATGAGGAAAAGAATAATAAAAACAAGGAGATCTCTCATGAAGAAAATGTGCCCAAGGAGGAGGCAAGTCTCTCAAGAAAATAGGGATGTGTGACCTATGAGACCGAGTTACAATTGAAAATATTCTTTTGGAATTGTAATGGATACCCATGGAATGCGGGGGTTGGCATTGATGAACTAACAAGCAAAGCCATACATTTCAAGGGAGTTGGAGGAAGTTCACTTGTATGATCGTACTTCAATGGATGAGAAAGAGCCGGATCACTATGGAAAGTTACTTTTACACATGTGTAATAGCACGGGTATGCTCATTGCCAATGGTGTATCTTTGTGGAGTGGAACCAATGGATTTACATGTAGAAGACATAATGGGGATAGTGTGATTGACTATATGCTACTCTCTGAAGCCATCATGTATCGCATAAAGAGTTTTATGTTTGGTCAATGGACCCCGGAATCCGACCATCGCACCTTATGTATTGACCTTTCATGTGGAGAAGCAACTAAGCATGATAATCTCAACCAAAGGAAAGAGAAGTTATCACTATGTATGGATTTCAAACGGGCACCAATGTACATTGAAATGGTTGAGCAAAAATTATGGATGACAAAGCTTCAATGTGATGCACCATTGGAAACTAAATGGGAAGCTTTCAAGAAAGCTATTTGTTCTTGTGCGGAAGAATGCTTTGCCATAAAGCATCTCCATGGTATCCACAAAGATAGATCACGCAAAAGGTGGTTTGATAAAGAATGTCAAGATGCTTGAAAGTCCTTGATAAAGCTTGATGCAACTATGGACAAAGACAACTATCAAAGTCATTTGCGTACATACAAGGCATTGATTCAAAAGAAGAGAAGAAGATGGGAAGTAAAGCAACAAGAATTTCAAGTCCAAGAAAAGGCACATGCATGTGGAAGATTTTGGAGAAACTTGAGAGGCAAGCGGGTTGAGAATTTTGGTAACTTGAGTCTAGTGGATATGTACACACATTGTAGGCAATTATATGAGCAAGAAAATACTGAAAAAATGTCATTTTATGGTTCACTCCCATGTATGCCGTCTTTTTTTTACTATTGAGGATGTATGCAGTGGGCTTGAAAAGTTGGCCACTCGCAAAGCGGGAGATCTTCAAGGTATCAAGCCGGAGATGATCAAATGGACGGGAGATTTTACCCATGAGTGGATGTGTGATATGTTCAACCTTGCACTTCAACATGGTATGCCTTATGATTGGAGTACTAATTGGGTTAAGCCTTTGCATAAAGGAGGGGATGTAAAGAATGTAAGCAACTACCGGACTATAATGATTGGGTCTCTTATGGCAAAGTTGTTTGGGTGCATAATGGAGATGAAATTGAGTGATTGGGCTGAAGAGAATGACAAGCGTGCAAAGGGACAAGCGGGTTTTCGTCGATGCCATAGCACCATTGATCATCTTGTCACTCTTCGTGTTCTCATGGAGGAAAGTCGGTTGAAAGGCAAGCGATTGTATTGTTGTTTTGTGGAATTTAAGAAAGCCTTTGATATGATTCCACGTAACAATTTGTGGAGAAGGATGGAAGAACTCCAAGTGCCAAGTGAGTTTATGCTTGCGGTTTCTCGAATCTATGAGAAGGTGATTTGTCAATTGCGCATGGGAAGAGAAATTTCAAAAAAAATTGTAAGCACTATTGGGGTTAAACAAGGATGTCCATTGTCACCAACTCTCTTTGGTCTATGTATCGATCAATTGGAACAAATGGTACTTGACTTTATGCAAGAAGAAGGCATTGAAGAGGTCACTATTTGCAATGCGGTAATCATGCTTTTGTTGTATGCGGATGATGTAGTGCTTCTAGCACACACTTTAGAAGATGCACAAAAGCTTATGGTTGTCCTTGAGAACTTTTGCTTGCATAGTGGGCTGATTGTAAATGAATCCAAAACAAAGGTTATGCTTGTGAAAACCAACCATAAGGAGAAGCCATGCATTGTGTACAACAACGAGACACTTGAAGTTGTTGAGAGCTTTAAGTACCTTGGCCTTGAGGTTCCATCCAATCACAAGTGGCATGAATGTGCTATGCGTCGTTTGGAAGCGGGAAAGAGAGCATATTATGCATTTGAGAACATGTGTAATGCGGGAAACATCAAGTGTTGGGTTCTCAAGAAGTATCTTTTTGATGCATTGGTGACACCGGTTCTTCTTTATGGAGTTGAAGTGTGGGGCGGGAGCATCTCAAAGTCTACTTGGAAAGAGTTTGAGAATGTCCAAAAGCGTTTTCTTACAAACTTTCTCCAAGTTAAGACACAAACACCATATATGCTCTTACTTCTTGAGTCGGGATCTCTTCCAATTGAGGTTATGGGCATGGAAAGGGTTGTGGAGTACATGATAAAGATGCGTCAAAACCCCTCACATCGACTTCCTACAATTGCATGGGAAGCAAGCAAAAAAGTTCAAAAGACGCATAAAAGCAAGATCTTGAGCACGGGATGGATGCAAGACATAAAGAAGTGGTTTGGGAGATGGGATGCATTACACTTGCTACATGATGCTTCAATTGACTCTCAAGTGAATGAAGCTTTTCTACAACGCCAATGTATTACGGCTTGGGAGAAATCCGGTGGGTCACGCTTCATACATTACACCACCTATATTGCCCCCAACTACAAAACCATGTTCTTCGCTCAGAGAGGAAACCGTACTCACACTTACATGCTTGAGCCTATTCCCTTGTCCGCGATACGCACTATCGCAGCAATTCGGCTTAGCTCCCATTTCCTTCGATGCGAGATAGGGCGTTGGGGCAATGGAGAAGAGTCAAATCGATTGTGCACATTATGCTCACTGCAAGTTCGAGAGTCTAAGTACCACACACTACTAGAGTGCTCAGCTTTTGATCACATCCGAACTTGCTTCTCTCACATTTTCAGCCATAACTTAGACCTACACACTTTCCTCTCCCAGCCAAAGTGTGGGCTCTCCATTGCGACTCTCATCACTACAATTTTGGAGCATCGAGAGTCACTCATCAGCCATACACATACTACATCACATGTAACTTTGGTCCCATAGGTCATATTTGACCTCCAAGGACGATAATAAAATCTATCTATCTCTCTCTCTCTCTCTCTCTCTCTCTCTCTCTCTCTCTCTCTCTCTCTCTCTCCTCCTCCTCCTCTATTTCTCCCTCTCTCTTTCGCTATCTCTCCCTCTTTTCCTCCCACTCTCTTCCGTTATCTATCCCTCTCTATCTCTCTTCTTTCTCTATCTATCCCTTTATATCTCTCTTTCCCTCTTCCTCTCTATCTCTCCCTCTTTTCCTCGCTCTCACATCCTGTATCTATCTATAACTCCCTCTTTCTTCCACTCTCTCTCTCTCTCTCTCTCTCTCTCTCTCTCTCTCTCTCTCTCTCTCTCTCTCTCTCTCTCTCTCTCTCTCTCTCTCTCTCTCCTTCCTCTATCTATCCTCTCTCTCTCTTTTCTCTCCCTCTCTATCTATTTTCCTCTTTTTCCCTCTCTATCTCTCCCTTTCTCTATCTTTCTCCTTTCTCTTTCCCTCTTTTCTTTCTCTATTTCTCCCTCTCTTTCCTCTTTCTCTTTCTCTATCTATCCTCTCTCTTTCTCTCCCTCTCTTTCCCTCTCTCTCTCTCTCTCTCTCTCTCTCTCTCTCTTTCTATCTCTCCCTCTTTCTTCCTCTATATATCCCTCTCTATCTCTCTCTTTCCTTCTCTCCCTCTCTCTCTTTCTTTCATCTCCCTCTCTATCTCTCCCTCTTTTCTCTCTTTCTTTCCATCTCTCTCTCTAACTTTTTATTTTAATCTCTCTCTACCTTATACTTTCTCTCCACTACATCTATCTAAAGAAAAAAATTCTCTCTTTTCATAAATCTTCTCTATCTCCTCTAATCTCCCTTTTCTTTTTTCTCGTACTTCTCTCTCTCTCTCTCTCTCTCTCTCGCTCTCTCTACTTTTCTCTCTCCATTTTACTATTTTTGTCTACTTTTTTTTACTATATTCTTTTTTTTAAGTCTAATATCTCTTTTGCCTACTCTAATCGTTCTCTTTTTCTTCTCTAATCTTTCTATTTTCTATTATAATCACAAACAAACTTAATTTACTCTAACTTCCATTTGCAAATAAAGCGTTATTCTCAAAGTTTACAATGGTTGCGAGGAGATTAATCTACTCTATATAAACAAACTACAACAAAAAATCATAAACTCTAATTCCTATTCAATCATATGAGCAAATGGACGAGGTATGTGCACTTTGTCTATTTTCTATTGCTTGAATATGTGTGTGTGTGTGTGTGTGTAGAATACAATACGGAAGGGGGGGGGGGGATTGCAGGTGCGATGGCAGGGGAGATTTTGAGTAGAGTATGTTGCAAATACAGGGCATACTCTGCTCTTCCTTCTTTTTTTAGGTGATAGCTACTATTACTGCAAATATTATTGTGGCTAGTACCACGAATATTACCGTGATGTATTTTCAAATGGATACAAAGGGACCTGACGTGGCAGGAGGGGTACAAACCACCCCTCTACCCTTAGATTTTATGATCTCCTATCCATAGCCTTTCAATTGTTTTAGTAATTCTTTTTTTAATATTTTAATATGTTTTGTACTAACATACTATTGAAAAATTAACTATATACTCTAACCTCTATTGATTGTATAGAGCACATGTTTATTTCTACTAATGTTTTTAGTTTTTTATTCCTTTTGTGCTGGAGGACAAATTTATGACGAGTGTTGAACACCTCTTTACAATGGTGCACAATACTCGGTGCTCCGGGCATCGTTGGCAGTTGTCTACTTGTTGCAAGCAAAATTTGATTGGAGCAATGCAAGTGTAGATGCACTCCTTGGGTAAGTTATTTCCATGCCTTTTTATACATGGCACTCACTTCATGGCAAGGATTTGCATATGTATTAATAATCTTTTTTCGTTGTAGTTTGGTGGGAAAAATGCTTCCTAAGATCACCACATGCCTCCGGATTTCCGACGAGCTAGATCATATCTCACTACAATTGGCATGGAGTATGAGCGCATCCACGTGTGACTATATATGGCGTAGTGCATGCACGATGGAGGTTCTTTTTAGAGAGGCTTTTAAAAACTCTCAAAGATTTTGTGTGTGTATATCCGAAGGGTGGATCGTGCAAGAGGCATTTGTTTACTGATATCAGAGTATTTGGCACAAGTTGATCCCTCAATGCCTCGCATGTGGTCAGAAGAGGAGGATGCAAGGATGACTTCATACTTGCCAAGTGGAAAGGGAAAGTTATTTAACATGGATATGAATCTATCCCGAGTGGTCAATAACTTTTGTATCCTCAATGCAAAGGTTATGACCAAGTGGGCGGACTTGTGGACAATGGAAAAGGAAAGGCATTTTCATGAAAGGAAAGCATGGAAGAAAGTGCATGGAAGAAGGAGGGCACCCCCACCGCCTAAACACCTTGCATGTTTCCTAAATCTCATTAGTGCCAAGTGGATTCATAAGAGAATAACCGAAGCAAAAGCACGCGGAGAAGACATCACCCCGACAAAGAATGGGAGTATGCACGAAGTTGCGTACCAAAGGTAGAGTACTCATATACTTAAACCATATTGTATAGTTTTTTCTTGAATTTATCTTTGTAACTAATAAAAGATATTTACTTATTATTGTAGGGACTTTCCTTTAACTCTATGTGGTCAAAGTGTCAAAACTTTCGTACACGCCACATTGACGAGCGTTGGACCACCATGGACTATGACATCATGGGCAACTTTGACACAGATGGTGATGAAGCCAAGTATTGTGGGACTATTGAAAGGATACTAAATGCTAATTTTAGAACCTTTCATCCCTTCATCTTTGAGTTCACATGCTTTGCAAATGTGTCTAGACGGCATGAGAATGGCTTCTACATGGTGGATTGTAGTGTGCATCACAGAGGGAGGTATGACAATTTAGTTTTGCCACGCAATTGTGATCAGGTGAGTGACTACCTTCTTTACCCTTATTTGCTTGTAACATTAATTATACCAATGTTACTCACTTTGAGCTTCTCTTGTACAGGTCATCTATATCCCAACGATCTACGAACCAAAACTTTGGTTCGTAGTTCCCGTAAAACCCTAGAGGAGAACCATTTTTGTCACTAATGAAGTGGAGACCATCTTCGACCCTCTTCCACCTCATACTTTTGATGAGGGGGAGACAAAGGAGAGAGAGATCGATGATTCAAGTCCCACGGCCGCAAGTCTTAGCGAGGATGATTTCCATGATGATGATGATGATGAGATGGAAGATGAAAATTCAAAGATGATGGAGTCAACACATCCACAAACAACAATTCTATTTCTCTTTTTATTGATTTAGGAGGCATGGGCTTAGAATTGGATGACACTTCTTGCATAGATCTTTTGGAAGATGATTCATAAACATTCTGTATACTTTAAGTTATGATTTTTTTTTTTGTGATGTCCATTCATCTCTCTCTTTACCCTCTTTGCTCTAATTTTGTGAAGCATGCTATATTATGTTAATCAAGTGGTAGTGATTAATTTAATTGATAAAAAAAGTGTAGGCCATGTGCACATTGTTGCAAGATAGATCTTGAAGAAACTAACATAGGTGCTACCATCTGGTAAAACATGGGCACACTTCACTCTACCATGCCCATGCCTCGACAGAAGATGTTGTCCATGTTTAGCTTCTCATCTCTGACAGTGCTTGCTTTAGATGGAGAAGCATGCATAACTTTAGGATGGAGCAAGCCCTTTGTAGTAAATGTTTATCCACATAGCTAGCTATTAAAACATTCTTTAATTTTCATTATAACAAGAAAAACAGAGAGAAACACCAAAATTTGAGTGTTTAAGCTCTAAGGCAGGGCTCGATAATAGACGCGTTAATTTTTGCGATAATAATCACAATAAAATTGGTGATAATACGCGCAAATATATTCGCAGTAATATTTGAAATACAAAAAAGCCCCCCCACCCCGCCCTCCTCTTCTCTTCTTTGCCTCGTCCATTTTGGACTCTCTCTCTCTCTCTCTCTCTCTCTCTCTCTCTCTCTCTCTCTCTCTCTCTCTCTCTCTCTCTCTCTCTCTCTCTCTCTCTCTCTACAAAACATGGTAAAAAGCGGCGGTAAACAATTTGAGATTTTCATATGCAATTCAACATGCTGATTGGTTAAATGTCGAGCATACAACTGAGGAAATTAAATAGAAAAATTTTGGAGCCATAGCAAGGTTTTATTTTCCTCTTAATGATTGTAGATGAGTCCAAATTTGGTGTTTCCAGAGCATCCACAAGACACATAGATGCACCCTATGTACATTGACACATACATTTGGAAGAAAAACTTTGTTCGGATATAAGCTGGTACGCATATTGAATGAAAATTCTATCATTATTATGGAAGTTTTAGGAAGTAGAAAATGTATTTACCAGTTAGGTGTGGAATGCTTCCTGGATTCGAACTACAGCAAGCTCGCTCCTCTTGGCTATGCCATGCGATGATGGATGAATAAAGAGTTGTGTTATTGTTGTTGCACTCGGATTGGCCTGCTCCTATAAGCTTGACCACTTGAGAATACGCTTGTGTAGCTGCCACAGTAGCCTCGGCGGCAGCTGTTGTGGCAACAATAAGTAATTTCTTATTTTGGCTATGGTTATGTGTGTGAGCCTTTTCAAAGCCAAAGTGACCATTGCTAGAGGGATAGGTTACATCTCTCATTTTCTTGCCTCGATTTTGTAGCTCTTCATGAGGGTTGGACATAATTTTTTCTTAAAAAATTCTCGTTGTAGCACAATAGTGGTTGTTACAACTGTAAGATCTAGCACTAACTTACGAATCATACAATCCATGATAAGGAGCTTGCCTGACCTTGTTGAATGCATGCGCACACGCTCACAGGGGAAATTTGGAACTTTCTTGAGGAGAGTAAGTTGAGCATGCACCTGTCACAAGAAGTTTTGGACAAATTCTCACAATATTTCCCACACTGTGACTTACCTCAACATCATGAGCTTCTGTGAGGGAGGCTCCGCATACCTAGGTAGGTATGATTGGGGTAGGGGACCGCCAGCCCCCCCACCGGGCCGGCGGTCCCCTGCCCCCAATCATACCTAGCTAGGTATGCGGTGCCTCTCGAGCAGAAGTCATGATGTTATGCATTGTATGAAAAACATTGCTCGAAAGACTCCGTTTTCCTACATGAGAAAATTTCTAAATCTTCTTGTGTGTGCAAACTTGATTTGTGTCAATACCTTTTGTGTCATAGAATCTAATATCTAATATCTAACCAACCCAAATGATTTTCTCATATTAAATTGATCACTTAATGTGGGAGAATAAACAGGAACAAGTGTTAAGATATAGACATGTGCTTATAGATCTATCTCAACATGGGGCCAATGGTAAAGGGGCCCAATTGAGAGATGGTCTATCAAAGAGCAAGTCTAAAAAATGGAGCATAAGACCTTAGGATTAGCTTCATTAAAGACCTTCAATAATGTTTGTAAAAGGCCTTTGACCTTAGGTATACTAGGGCTGAGCTTGAGGCGAGGGAACCCAACCCACCTCGAGGTGCTTCTCCTGCTTGATGACTAAGGTGCTTGAGGTGCTTGATGATTGGCATGCTTGATATGCTTGAGGTGCTTAATTATTGAGATGCTTGAGGTGCTTGACATGCTTGAGATGCTAGGGTTGCACTTGAGGTGAGAACCCAACCCAAGCTTAAAGTGCTTATGAGCCAAGCTTGTGGTGGGAACTGGGCCTATGCATGAGGGGCTTGAGGTGTCAAAAAGTCAAAGATTCAATCTCTACAAGGAGGGGGCGAGCCCTACATGAGGGGGGATGAGAGAGAACACCCACACACTCACACAAGGCATGCATGTTACAAAGAAAGCAAAAGGGACACTTGTCAAGTTCCTCCTCATGTTGCCCTCATGGTGTGCCTGAAGCCTATTGGTTGGCCACCCAAGGGGTCCAATAATAATTTAGGAGATTTAATTAATTGATTTAGCATTTATCTAGCCCTCTCTCTCAAAGGGGAAAGGGGGACACTTGTCTCAAGGCTACCCTTGCTTCTTGTAATGCCTCTTGCTTGTGATTGGCTAGGCCTGGAGGGGTCCAATGAGCTTCAAGCATGAGCTACAAGGGGGGGTCGACCCAAGCAAGCTAGGGGGTTGATTAGGGGGTATACTCACCCACACACACTCACGAACACTCTCATTGTGTGCTATGCAAAGTGCAAGAGCTCCCTCTCCTTCTCCAAGCAAGTAGAGGTTGAGACCATACACCAACACTCTTGGATATGGAGTGCAAATCCAACCAAGAGCCATGCTTCAATGCTTAAGCTTTTCATCTCCTTCTTCTTCATTACTATGCTATTATGTATGCTAGCAACAAGAGTTATGATAAGTGAGGAACTAATTCTTTCTCCTACGAAATTTTTCTTCTTCCTCTTCCCTACCCTCATTCCCTGCTAGCTCTCTCAACCTTCGAAGGTGTTTGAGGTCTTGGGACTGAGGCTTGGGATAAGTAAATCTTTCTTCAAGTTTATGTTATGTTTGTGATGCATGAAGCTTTCCATCTTCATTGCATCACCTAGGTCACAAGGAACACAAAGATTGTATTGTAACAAGTCTCTCTTAATGGGAGAAATCATAATACAAATGCCTATTGGAGGGGGGACCGGCTCCACATAAATCCAGTCCTCAACTGTTGTCATGTTCTCTAAATTCTCTCTCTTGCAAAAGTATTGTTCATCCCAAGTTAACGTATTGCTATGATTATGTTGCTATCTTCAATTATGTTCACCCGCTATGCTCACAAAGTCATTTCTCAAAAGTACTCTCATTAATTTTCGCTACTCTCAAATTAAATAGGCCAATTTCATTACATTGGTATCAGAGCATTTGGTTTCTCTTTTCTTGCTTAAGAAGAGAGGTACTTAAGTAGCCTATAAATGGTTGATGTTGTTAATTATATTAGGGTAAGTGGAACTTGGATCTATTATTGGTTTTGTTGAGCCCACTATGTGGGGGATGGTGCACACCTCGGAAGCTTTGGAGTTAATAAAGGAGTCTTTTTAGACTTGCCTACGGCTTTACCATTATTGAGCCATAAGAAGTCCGAAAGGAGCTATCCCTTGGCAACTCTGCTATGCTAGACCTACTCCTCTACTCTCTATAATTAACCACTTCGAGCCGTGGGTGTAGATACTTAAGAGCCGATTTTCAAAGGCTAAGAGGAGTGGAAACTAAGGTTTTGAATTGCCAAAGCATACACTAAGTACATACATAAATTTTGTTAACATGGCTGACAATAATCAAGAGAGTATAATGAACATTGATAGCTTTGATTTTTCACATGAACGTGCTAATGATGATGCTCCCATGTTTGTGATTATCTCGTCACTAGGTTGCATCAAGCTATGGGCAACCCTGCTTTGCAAGCCGAAGTTACTCAACAACTTCGTGCTTATGGAATTTCCCTTCCTCTCCAAGAGGAGAGAGAGCTTAGGAGGCCTCTTGAAGAGACCCCCAAAAGAAGACTCTCTCCCATTCGAGAGGAGGAATCCAAAGAGCAAGAAAGCAATGAAAGTTTAAGTTCCTCTGAAGATGTGGCTAAACAAAGACGGCGGTCTAGACGATCGCCCACTCCTCCCAAGAGGAAAAGATCAACACATAGTCCTTCTCCTCATCATTTTGAAAGGCAAGAGAGGAAACAAAGAAAGAAAAGGGCTAGGAATAGGTCACCCTCTTCTCCTTCTTCTTCACCTTCCTCCTCTTCCGACGAAAGTTATGGCTATTCTCCTAGAGAATACAAGAGGGGAGGACATCGCAAATCATTTCTTGCATGGCGAAGGTCACAAAAGCTAAATAAGTTCAAGGAGGGAGGAAAGAGTATCTCTTTTCTCACCTATGATAGCACCTTCGGTGCTACCGACAAAGTGTTGGCCTTCATCCAGCACTTTGATGCGGCCTTTGGAGATGAGGGCTTCACAAAGTCCTCTAAGCTACACCATGTAGCTATGCACTTCCAAAATCAGCTCGTCAATGGTGGGCTACCCTTCGTGGAAATGGTGAAGCCCCAAATACATGGAAAACTCTACGAGTTTCATCATGAAGCAATTCCTTGCAAGCGATGCAAAGGACAAAGTGCTTACCGAATGGCGCAACTTGAAGCTCCTCTCCCATGAGTCTATCCACAAGTTTTGGGATCTACATCTCAAGGCTACTGTCTTTCAAAAGATAGACTTTGCCGAGCAAAGGCAGCAATTCTGTGCGGGAACCTGAAGAGATGGCCGAATACAGCGACTCTCAACGGCCTAGTACTATTAGCGAAGTAATCCATCACACCATGGTTGCTTCACGCATCAATTTCCATCAAGGGGCTAGATGTAATGTCAAGCCCATGGAAAACAAAGACAAAAATGATGCAAAGGGGAAAACCAATGTTCAAAATACTTCCCAAGTCAATTCCAACAACAACAACAATCGGTCCAAGGAGAAGGGAGTTTACAAAGGTAAAAACAAACTCTCTCCTGAAGAGCTTGAAGCTTTTCGCAAGGACCATAAGTGTTTCAAGTGTGGGGAGCAAGGACTTGGCTTTCGTTCTTGCCCCAAGAAGAATACTCACAATGAGACTCCTAGGGCTTCCACCATCGAAGCTCCAAAAGAGGATGCTAATTGCAAAGGATCATCACTTTCCTATGCTTGTTGAAAGGTAAGAGAGCATGATTCATTCATCTTGTTTGACTCTGGCTCTACTCTTAACTTCATATCAATGGAGTTGGCCACCAAGTTGGGCATTCAAGCTTTTGAGATGGGAGATATCGTAGTGGCTGATGTAGCTTTCAAGGGACAACAAGCCTCTGTTACTCCCTTGATTGGGAAGTTGAGGCTTCATGTCCAAATCCATGTCGACAAAGAAGACTTCTTCATCTCTCCTCTCCAACATGAGGATGTTATCCTAGGGGCACCATCGTTTGATCGCATGGCTGCCAACATGAAGTTCCCTGAAAGGAGAATCTACTTCACCTATAGGGGAAAGAACATGTATATAGATGCTAGTGAGCATGGCCGCACTATTCCACTTGTAAATCCTCTTGCTTTTCATAAGTCAATGAAGAGCTCAATTTCTGCGTACATGATTTTTGTCAAAAAGTCTCTAAAAGATACTAATGTTTCATCAAATGTAAATGGTAGGAATCTAGAAGAGTTAGACTTGTCTAATTTTCTAAAAAGATTCCAAGATGTGTTCATCGATGATATCCCTATGGACTTACCTCCAAAACGAGGGGATGATGACCATCGTATTGAGCTCCTTCCTTGAAGCTCACCACCTAACAAGCCTCCTTATCGAGTCTCACAAGCTCAACAAGAGGAGATCATGAGGCAAGTACAAGAGCTGGTAGACAAAGGGATGGTGAGACCTAGTTCCTCTCCCTTTTGTTCTCCAGTCCTTTTAGTGCAAAAGAAAGATGGTACATACCGTATGTGTGTGGACTATCGAGCACTAAACCATATCACTATCAAAAATAGATTTCCCATACCTCGAGTAGAAGATCTGTTTGATAAGCTACAAGGCTCTACCTACTTCAGTAGGATTGACCTTAAGAGTGGCTATCATCAAATAAGGATAGTGGATGAAGATATCTTAAAGACCGCGTTTCGTACAACGTTTGGTCTTTATGAATATCTAGTCATGCCTTTTGGCTTGACTAATGCACCAGCTACGTTCAATCGTTTGATGGAGAAAATTTTTAGACCATACCGAAAATTCACTGGAGTGTTCTTTGATGATATCATCATCTACTCCAAGTCTTTGGAGGAACATAAGCAATATCTCCAAGTGATTTTTCAAGCAATGAGGGAGAATAAGATTTTTCTCAACCAAAAGAAAAGCGAATTCTTCCTTCAAGAGATTCAATACCTAGGTCATATTATCTCTAAAGATGGTATCCAAATGGATCCATCAAAGTTAGAGGTAATAAAAGCATGGCCTAACCCAAGAAATCTACATGAGCTAAGAAGCTTTGTTGGTATGTGCGCATACTATAGACGCTTCATAGCAAAATTCTCTCAAGTAGCAGGACCACTACACGACTTAACTAAGAAGAACGTTAAGTTTGTATGGACTGCTAAGGAGAAAAATTCTTTTGAAAAGCTCAAAAAGAAGCTTACTTCCCAACCAGTCCTCGTGCTTCTGGAGCTCTCAAAGCCATTTGAGGTCCAATGTGATGCTTGTGGTGATTGTCTTGGAGCAGTTTTGATTCAAGAAGGGCATGCCATAGCATATGAGAGCCGAAGGCTCAATATTGATGAACGAGTCTTGGGCATTTATGAGAAAGAGCTTTTAGCTGTTCTACATGCCCTAGACACATGGAAGCACTACCTATTGGGGACTCCATTTATCCTACGAACAAACCACCAAAGTCTCAAGTATTTCATGACGCAATCCAAGCTTTCCGACAAACAAATGAGGTGGGCAAATTTTCTTTCGCAATTTAATTTCCATATTGCTCACATAGCTGGTAAGCACAATCAAGTGGCCAATGCACTTTCATGACGACCCAAAGTTAATGCGGTGTCTATAGCTACTCACAATGATCTATCCTCTATGATAGATGAGTATGCTACTGACCCTGACTTTAGAGACATAATTTCAGCCCTTGCTTTGGGGAAGAAAGAGGAACCATTCACCTTGCAGGATGGTTATCTTCTCCGCGGCAATAGTCTATGTGTTACCCATTCCCTTCGTGAGAAAGTTATGTATGAATCCCATGCTCCTCCATATGCGGGGCATAGAGGTATTCAAACTACTCTCCGAGGAGTAGAGACGTACTTCTATTGGCCTACCATGAGAGTGGACATACAAGAGTATGTTTTAAAATGTGCAGTATGCCAAAAGACCAAGTATGATAGAGGGAAGCAACCTGGATTACTCCAGCCATTGCCTATTCCAAATTCACCATGGGAGAGTATATCCATGGATTTCATCTTTGGATTACCCAAGTCTATCCATGGGAATACAGGAATATGGACAATAGTTGACAGGTTTAGCAAGCAAGCACATTTTATTCCTGTCAAAAAGACTATTAAGGCACATCAAATGGCAACTCTCTTCATATCTCACATTTCCAAGCACCATGGATTACCCACATCCATGGTGTCAGATAGAGATCCTAGAATGACCAGTAATTTCTGGAATGGTCTCTTTGAAAATCTAGGAACAAGATTGAATTTCTCTTCGGCCTATCACCCACAAACGGATGGGCAAAATGACATAGCCAATCTTACGATACTCGATCTACTCAAGACTTATGTTACCAAAGTAGATCAACGCTCACAATGGGAAAAGTACTTACCTCTTTTAGAGTATGCCTACAATAATACTGTACATACTTGTTGGACGGAGCGACTCACACACCCATGAAGTGCATGCAAACACTACCTAGATCAACATAATGTCAATCGAGGACACAGATGACACGATAGGCACACGGAGGAAATCTCTCTAGCTTGTCAGGCTGAGACCATCCTACATATACAACACTCTCGAAGGCCAACTAAACCACAATCAAGAACCTCACTGCTCTCAACTACACCACCTAGCCACATACACACATACGGAAGGTAACTCACCTAATCATGCCAGATTCATACGAAACTTAAGGAACACCATCCCCTCACTAGGATACACCTGTCCCTAAGCTTCTACACTCAAAACCCTCACTCTAAACCCGTCTACGAAAAACGCGTAGGATGACAGAGCAGAATTTTGAAAGTGCCCGAAACTGAAATTTATGAGTACCTATGCATAGCTTATGTCGCCACGAGTTTATAGACTACTAGCACGCAAAAAACAGACATCGTTTGATACACTTACGGCCACAAATAGCTCGTAGATGCGTCGGCATGTGCGCTTTGTCTCGCATGAAATGCTTAGCGTTGTCGCATAGCTCTCCTCGAGCCTACACCAATGGTGCAGTCGGATCTCCAATGTGTTGAGTGAGCTAGGCGTAGCGAGAGGATAAAGCTCACTCTCAGTCTCTTTCTCTCTCACACACAGTAGACTGCAGCGCTAAGTTTTGATTATAATAAAAGTCTTTTTACAAAATGACATAGGTACCTTATATACTAAGGCTACCTTAGGTTTAACCAAAAATGGGGTTGAAAGGGTCAAATGGCTTTGTATTTACAATCTGGAAGTGCCATTGCATCCCGGCTTCTGAAACTAGAATAACTACTCATTACAAATGACATTTATAGCAATAATCCGCAGCATTTCATAACTCGCAAAAGATAATACTTTGGTACGAAACTCGAGTTATGTTGTGTTGTTGACCCAGCGGTCAACACACCCCCCTTCCGCGTTCATGTCGTCCCCGACATGACCTGATTGTCGATGGCGATGTGGTCTTTGTTGTTGTTTTGTTGTTGGAAAGAAAGTATAGACTATAGCCTTTGCAGTAGCTTGTCTTGTTCCTCCAATCTGATGTACATAGTCTTCACATGATTCAAGAAAATCATAATTGATGGGACGAACTTTATGTCTTTCACATCCACGCTCCGAGCTACAGCATCTATTTCTGTCATTATAGGTCTACTGCCAGATCTAAATTCAAAAGGAACCCAATGTCATTGAGCTTGACTCTTATCATCATGGATAGAGAAAGCTCCATCCATCATTTGCTCCAGCAAATCTGTGAATTCGAAGTATTTGTGATTCTCATAAACAACTTCTACAATCTGTAGAATTGAGTGATTGGCTTTCTGATCTTGTGAGCTAATGACAACTTTGTAAGGATTTTGTAGACCTTGTATGTCTAAACCCATAACTTCTTTAGGCCAAGTTGCACTCCAATGCAAAGTCTGTCTGTCAGGCCGAATCCAGGACTTAATTATTCTAATTTGAGGTTCAAAACCCTGCTGAGCATTCGATGCGCATTATCAAGGACAAGCTTTTGTGATCCTTTGATTACCCTTATGTCTGGTCTTCTTTATTGGGGACTTCTTTGTTCCTGTGCAATCATGTTGTTAGTGTTGTCTGCAGCTTTGTCATTGTAGGCCATTCTTCGACTCGCCATTGAGGAGAAGTATGCTATGATCTGAAATTGGTGCTCCAATTCATTTTTCAATTGATTTGAGTAGCATTTCCTTATTGTTGATGTAGAAGGAATATGTACAAGAGGATGGTGATAGGTGTCTTTAGATTAGGGTCTAAAACCTGGATGACCAAAGGGAAAAAACCCGGTGGGAAAAAAAATGCCTTTGGTATACGCTCTTATTGGAGTTGGGCAGTTGAACGTGAAGTATATATTCATGAAAGGTGAGTGCTTGGGTGAAACATGGAAAGAGTGCCTGATGCAAGTGCCAATTATGGGACACTCTATATGCATATGAGAAAGTTTTCAACAAAAGCATGCAATGTGAAAGAAGGAGATGATGGGTGTTTCGAGGAATAAATGTAGCACATGTGACATCAAAAGATGGGTGTTTCGAGGAATAAATGTAGCACATGTGACATCAAAAGATGTCTCAATAGCTTCCACCTTTCCAAGAAGGGTTTTCAATGTAGAAGTTTCTCCACTCGTATCTCACTGTGCTCAGTACGTGAGTGTCTTTTGGACCTTCTCCTTCACTTCACCAGACTTAAGTACTTAGACTTCGACTCTTTTGCTCACCTATACTAGCATGATCGACACAATGTAAATATGCTCAACTCTTCCAGCTTGAGCAGTACCTAGAATAGCTAAGACGCTTAGACCACAGAGAATATTACTTGAATCTTTTGTGGCTTAGCTACTTGACTCTGACTTTTATGACTTGTCGATTGCCTGTTGACACTGCTTTGTGACAAGTTCTTCGGCTGTTGTAGTGGCTGCTGAGACATACTTCCTGAAGTTTCATCATTTTCCTGTACCTTCTTCTCTTTGTAGTGCTCAGGCCTCTCGTCAGTCTTTTCTTCATGTGGATTATGGATGTTTTTATTTTTTTCTTAAAAAAAACTTAACAAAAGAAAAATCATTCAAATAGAAATCTAAATGCTATGTACACTATACACATTTCCCTAGGGGCTCATATATGGATTTTGTCCCCATACTCCTCTGTAACACTACTATGAGGGCATATACTCTAAATTTCGTCAAAAAATTATCACAATAAAACGCAAAAATTCAATGCATCTCACAAAACATTTCCCTCTAATAGTCATAATGTTAGGTCCGCATTCAGAATGCCTCCCCCCTTCCTATTTGGAGTCATCCTTTACGACAGGGTATCGCAAAGGATATGTGTTGTGCTTGGGCAATTAAACGTTGTGCCTATGCAGGCCTTGTAATGTAGCCCTGTTATGCATACACAGTCAATGCATGGAAAAGATTTATGTTGTGCAAGATGTGGGTATACACAATTTGCTTATTGGCATTTGTTGGCGAGGCTTCCTATTCTAAGCAATGTAATGGTCTTTCAACCTCCTGTATCGTTGCTTGATTGAAGCGACTTGCTCTCTTCTAACTGTACTGTAATCGTAGGAAGAATTGTAAGAATTCAAGCGGCGATGCACTGACAGAAGTTTTGTTGTTCTTCTTTGGGACCCATTTCTTTGCGATTATTGGCTGTTTTGTTGTTGATGCTCGTTTGGGAACCCATACTTGCCTATGCTTCGTTTGTGTTTGGAGAGACTTCTTTGGGATCCACCTTTTTGTTGTGTGAGTCGATAGTGGTCTTTGCTTCAGCCCTTGTACGCTTGGTTGGGGACGGGATTTAGGCTTTGAAAGTTGATATTGTGGTTGTTTTGGAATCCAAATGAATTCCTGACTTTTTTGTGCTTGAATCAACTTCTTTGGAGCCCAAACCTGAGTTGTGAAAGCTTGAGACTTTGTGATATTCTTACCCGTTCGTGCACGCTTTCCTTGTTTTTGTTTTGGTGTTGGATCTTGTGATTTGTCATTAGAGATCTTTGTCTTCTTGATCCATATCTGTTTTTGGCCAATCTGGCGTTTTGGTATCCAGATTTGTCAAGCTTTTTGGCTTTCAATTGTTGTCCTGTTCTTTTGACCTGTCATGGTTGTTGTTGAAGGGGTTGGTGATAGTGATGGACTGAGTTGATGATAGGGGATGTCGTAAGATTCATCACTATCGCTACTATCCTCAGCGAGGTTGACTTCTTGTACTTTCCCTTGATTTTTTGGCTGGTAGTGGAAAGTTACTGTCTGTTTGCTCGTGGGTAGTAGTTTCTTGGAGGACTTTTCTAGACCATGATTAGAGCATTGTTAGCTCGTTGCTCTAGTCGTATTCCTCCTAGCTGAGTCTTTGCATCCTTATTAGGATCCATGTATGAGGATGCTTGTGGTGGGTGTGTCTTCACCGAGGACTTTGGAATCCACTTTTGATGCACTTTATTCATGTAGCGATGACATTGATTCCCGGGTCGTCGATCTTCTTGAAGCTCGAAGTGTTCTACAAAGTCATAGAACTCGTCGTCTTCTTCATCTTTTGATTCTCCACATTTCTTTGTTTGCTCCTTATTTCGAGATCTTGTTGATGTCTGGTTCTCTTCATTTTCCTGGATTACACTTACTGAAAAATAAGGAACGATATCATAGCCATTTTCATCACAAAACTTTGTTGTGGGAGCATCCTTCACGGCGCACACGTCCAAAGTAGCCAAGATGTGTTCCCATCCAAAAGGCTCTAACTCTTCTTCAGAAAATGGTTCTGGGATATAGTCCCTGTCCTCTATAACCCGCTCTAGGATACATTCCTCACGTTTCAAGCTACCACATTGTGAAGCTCCACACATCCACAGGTCTTTAGGCTTACCTAACCAAGCCGGAAGTTCTGATCCTGCTACTATGGCGGAATCAAACTCCTCAACCGGTGTTCTCGTCATATCCCTATAGCTATGGTCCCTCAAGTTTACCTTTGTTATGGTTTCCATATGTCTTAGGTATATATGGTCATAACCCCAATCTTGGACCATTTTCAATTGTCGCATGAATGGTCTTCCCAGAATGATGTCATAGTTGTTCTTCTTGCCAAAGTCAACAACAGCAAAAGTGTGTTCATATTCAATGCCACAAGAAGTAACAAGTACTTTTTCTAGCAGTCCTAGGGGCTTTTCCTTGTGTCCGTCTTCAAGCTGCAGGGTCATTCGTGTGGATATCAAGGCAGGTTTTCCCCATTTTTTCCAAACCTCTTTGGTTGCAATGGCCACACCAGCTCCACTGTCAAGGATTCCCATGGTTTTTACATTATTGAATTCCACAGGAAGGGTGGTGTTTCCCTCTTCTCCCTCGTAATACTCGCCTACCTTGTTTAATGGCACTGGCCTAGTATTTAGTTGAGGCATTTCAAGCTCTTTGATGCCTTCCTCGATTTGAGTCATTGGGGTTTTTACACCAAATTTCTCTAGACATTTACCCACATTAGCCCACATGTTTGGTCTTATTCTGAGCAACTAGGCTAACATTATTGTACAGGTGACTAGGGTAGATAGAATATTTACTAGCCCCTTTGAATCGATGGCCTTGTTGGGAGACAGTCTCTGTGATGGGACTGCAACCACATCTGACTTGGTCTCGTACTCTCCCATGTAGAACGGTAGTGTTCTTAGCGAATGGGGTTGACTATCCATAGATTGTACAGATCCTTTATCGCCCCAATACGATCGCACGTCTAGATTCATTTGAGATATTGTCTCAAATTCCTCTATTGGTGGTAGAAACACTCCTCGTTCATCACCGGTCTTGTCTACTCGTCTTTTTAGGTCATCAGCTTCATTGGCCTCTCTGACTTGTTTCCACAATTTGTCAAGACCATCTATCTCTTTACAATCCTCAGGTATAGCTTGGTGAAATCCCTCGGAAGAGTTATCCATGGTATTCAGTACTATCCTTGGTTCTAATGCTGGGTCCTTGAGGTTTGGTCTGTGTTCATGACTAGAATCTGGCTCTTTTACTTCCTGGTTTTGTGGGATTACTTGTGTAGGCATGACAAGGGTCACATCCTCAGGTTTTGCAACTGGTGGTTCTAGTAAATCTTGGGTTGTTTGAATCATTTTCTTGCACATTTCAAACCTTTGCTTTTCTAGTTCCGCATAGGGATATGTCATCCACCTGTGTTCTTGGGTTTGGTTGTTTTTGAGACTTTCATCATAGGCTTTCAAGAGGGCATCTAATGTCTCATTAACCTTCTCTGCCAACACAGATCCTCCTAAACTAGCACTTCTCGGTTTCTCGTCCGTGGATGGTTCTTCTAGAGATTTAACCTTCTGTGTAAGAGAAGGTGCCTCCTTTTCCTCATGTTGTTTTATCTTCTCCTCAGCTTCGGTAAGCTTCTCAGCTAGGGATTTTTTCTCTCGTTCCCTGCGTGCTTTCATCCTAGTCTTTCTAGCTTTCCAACTATTTTGTTTGCTCTTGGTTTTCTGATGTTGTGGGTTAGGTCAACACATGAACATCATACACAGCAAGAATAACCATCTACTCCACCATACTTCATCAACAACAATTCAGACACAGTAAACATGACTACTCAAAAATATCAGAGTAAGCAGAGACAATACACTGAATAGTTGCTGCACTGCACCATCATCATCACATTCATATCAGAGAATAGCTACCTCGTGCGCAGATACATTCCCCACTTATATAGATAAATCCGACTTAACTACCCAGTCACAAGACATTCAGCATACTGCAACTGAAAGACAGTTACATCCGACTTGGTAAAATACAGCTCAGTAAATATCCGATAAGTCAAAATCCGACTTAGCTATTCAGAGTCAGTTTCTAACATGTGCCTCTCAACACATGGCACGCCCCGGTGGTAGATTTCGCAGAAATCTGACCCGGATCCACAGATCCCTTGATCAGGAATCCACCCTCTGCTGCACAGCTTCTTCCTTACTCTGGTCCTCAGCATTCACTTTATGATCCACCAGCTCTGCTTCCTTTACTGCATCTGACTCTGCTGCATCAGCTTTTCCCATTTCCACCTCTTGTGCTCTATCTGCAATCACAATATCAATCTGCTCTTCTGCCACTTTCTCCTCAGCTACATCCTGCATCAAAAAACTATTAGTAAAATTCTCCTCTTTCTTTTCTGCCTCTGCAAGCTGCTGTCTCTGATTCTCTTCCATCTGCTGAACTTGCTGCTTCAAACAGTCTCTCTCCTTTTGCAATTCCTCCACTTCCTTCAACAAGTGTGCTTCTACCTCATGCACTAACCCTGCCTTTAGCACCTCATATGGATACTTAATGACAAATCTCATTCTTTCCTTGGTCTTTTGCCACATCTCCTGTGCAACCAAAGCTAACTGCTGCTTGAGGATAGACACTTCTCCTTCTTTCATTAATACTGCACTCAAGCTAATTTCCTCCTGTGCCAACATCTGTTGCTCTAGTACCTGCAAAGGTTCCAATCTCAACCTCTGCATCTCCACAGTGACCTGTAACTCTGCATGCCTCTTTGCCATGTCTTCCAACTCCAAAGAAAACGTTGCCTCCACTTTCTCAGTCCATTGCTTAAACTCCCCCAATGATCTCTTCACTTTTGCTAACTCCATCTTCTGTTTCCCCACTGTTTCCTCCATATCCTGCTCATATTTTACTTTCATCATAGCTATCTGCTCTTCAAACTCTTTCACCTGTGACACCTATCCTTTAAACTCCATCAATGTTTTTGCATTCCTTTCAGCTTGCTTACTCTGAACCTTCAGCATATTATTCTGCTGCCTCACAAATTCCTGCACCTGCTACTGCATCTGAACTACTTTATCACTGTCCAATTTCCCAGTATCTACTAATACTCCAGAGACTTCCTCAGCACTGAAATCTAATCTAGAAAACACTCTGCTGACTGGTTCAGACTTCTTCCTCTTGTTGGATAGTGTGAAAGCCTTACCAAGCTGTATTGGTGTTTCCTCTGCTTTTACCTGCATTGGTGAATCAATATCCATGGTGCCAAATTCTGCAAACTGCATTTTTGCTGTGATTTCTTCAAAGGCCTCTCCTGGAGTATATTTAGCTTTCACCAAATCCTCATAAGCCTCCATATGCTTAGCATTAAACTTCACAAATCCTATCTTTTCAGAATGCACCATGATGGGATGCTCAATCTGAACTGGCTGCTACTTCTCCTGCACCAGTTTTTCTGCTTTCACTGGCCACCTTGCTTCACCATTCTGTACTCTCTGTGCAAAAAAAAACAATGCTGACAAGTAGCCACATAACCTACTATTTGCCTGTGTCTTCCTCTTGTCTGAAGAATGAATCTCTGCTACCAACTTTTCATACACCCAGTGAGCCCAGCTCACTTCTCCTCCCTGCTCTGCATAGCTTAATGGTGCAAAGTTTTCTTTTGACATATAGTCAAACTTCACAATAAAGCATAGCCTCTCCAAGTACCACTTAAGCTGCTCTCTCCTAGCATATGCCACATTCTTTAACATGGAATACTGCCTGCCTCCTTCTCTTGGACCAAACTCCTTTTTCAGTGCTTCCTCTGAACACTTTGGAATAGGTGTATTAGGATGCAAAGGCAGCTTGAACACCTCAGACACCAACTCCACACTGAGTACCACATGCGGTGACACTCTCCCCTTAGTCTTCCTAAGTATTTCCAATTGAGACTTTGCATACACATTGTTTCTACATTCTTCCCAAGGCAGAATCGCAAAATCATACAATCGTACCTGCTGCAACCATATGGCGTTAGCTTGAGGTGCTTAATTATTGAGATGCTTGAGCTGCTTGACATGCTTGAGATGCTAGGGTTGCACTTGAGGTGAGAACCCAACCCAAGCTTAAAGTGCTTATGAGCCAAGCTTGTGGTGGGAACTGGGCCTATGCATAATGGGGCTTGAGGTATCAAAAAGTCAAAGATTCAATCTCTACAAGGAGGGGGCGAGCCCTACATGAGGGGGGATGAGAGAGAACACCCACACACTCACACAAGGCATGCATGGTACAAAGAAAGCAAAAGGGACACTTGTCAAGTTCCTCCTCATGTTGCCCTCATGGTGTGCCTGAAGCCTACCGGTTGGCCACCCAAGGGGTCCAATAATAATTTAGGAGATTTAATTAATTGATTTAGCATTTATCTATCCCTCTCTCTCAAAGGGGAAAGGGGGACACTTGTCTCAAGGCTACCCTTGCTGCTTGTAATGCCTCCTGCTTGTGATTGGCTAGGCCTGGAGGGGCCCAATGAGCTGCAAGCATGAGCTACAAGGGGGGGGGTCGACCCAAGCAAGCTAGGGGGTTGCTTAGGGGGTATACTCACACACACACACTCACGAACACTCTCATTGTGTGCTATGAAAAGTGCAAGAGCTCCCTCTCCTTCTCCAAGCAAGTAGAGATTGAGAGCATACACCAACACTCTTGGAAATGGAGTGCAAATCCAACCAAGAGCCATGCTTCAATGCTTAAGCTTGCCATCTCCTTCTTCTTCGTTACTATTCTATTATGTATGCTAGCAACAAGAGTTATGATAAGTGAGGAACTAATTATTTCTCCTACGAAATGTTTCTTCTTCCTCTTCCCTACCCTCATTCCCTGCTAGCTCTCTCCACCTTTGAAGGTGTTTGAGGTCTTGGGACTGAAGCTTGGGATAGTTAAATATTTCTTCAAGTTTATGTTATTCTTGTGATGCATGAAGCTTTCCATCTTCATTGCATCACCTAGGTCACAAGGAACACAAAGATTGTATTGTAACAAGTCTCTCTTAATGGGAGAAATCATAACACAAATGCCTATTGGAGGGGGGACCGGCTCCACATAAATCCGGTCCTCAACTGTTGTCATGCTCTCTAAATTATCTCTCTTGCAAAAGTATTGTTCATGCCAAGTTAACTAATTGCTATGATTATGTTGCTATCTTCAATTATGTTCACCCGCTATGCTCACAAAGTCATTTCTCAAAAGTACTCTCATTAATTTCCGCTACTCTCAAATTAAATAGGCCAATTTCATTACAT